>NC_086446.1:64090302-64419302 GCF_028390025.1 Pseudophryne corroboree | reverse complement strand
AGACTGGGCTCTAGACGCAGGGGTCACAGGTGACCCCCTGGCACCAGTTTCAGGCTCCGGCCTATTATTTGTTAGACAGGGCACTAGACGTAGGTGCCACAAAGGACCACCCGGCACCAGTTTCGGTCTCCAGCCTTTTGTTTTTTAGACTGGGCTCTAGACATAGGGGTCGCAGGTGACCCCCTGGCACCAGTTTCATACTCAGGCATGTTATTAGTTAGACTGGGCACTATACGTAGAGGTCGAAAGCGACCCCCTGGCACCAGTTTCAGGCTCCGGCCTTTTGTTTGTTAGATTGGGCACTAGAGATCAGGTTTGCATGTGACCCCCTGGCACCAGTTTCCTGCTCAGGCCGGTTATTTCTTAGACTGGGCACTATGTGTAGGGGCCTACGGTGACCCCCTGGCACTAGTTCCATACCCCAGCCTGCTGTTTCTTAAACTGGGCACTGGACGTAGGGGTCGCAAGGGACCTCCTGGCACCAGTTTCAGGCTCCGGCCTGTTGTTTGTTAGACAGGGCTCTAGACGCAGGGGTCGCAGGTGACCCCCTGGCACCAGTTTTGGGCCCGACCTGTTGTTTCTTAGACTGGACACTAGACACAGGGGTCACAGGTGACCCCCTGGCACCAGTTTCAGGCTCCGGCCTATTATTTGTTAGAGTGGGCACTAGACGTAGGGGCCACAAAGGACCCCCTGGCACCAGTTTCAGGCTTCAGCCTTTTGTTTGTTAGACTGGGCTTTAGACACAGGGGTAACAGGTGACCCCTTTGAACCAGTTTTAGGCTCCGGCCTGTTGTTTGTTAAACTGGGCACTAGTTGTAGGGGCCACAAAGGACCAAATGGCATCAGTTCCAAACCCCGGCCTGCTGTTTCTTAGACTGGGCAGTGGACGTAGGGGTCGCAAGGGACCTCCTGGCACCAGTTTCAGGCTCCAGTCTGTTGTTTGTTAGACTGGGCTCTAGAAGGAAGGTTCGCACTTCGCAGGTGACCCCCTGGCACCAGTTTTGGGCCCGACCTGTTGTTTCTTATACTGGGCACTAGACACAGGGGTCACAGGTGACCCCCTGGCACCAGTTTCAGGCTCCGGCCTATTATTTGTTAGACTGCGCACTAGATGTAGGGGCCACAAAGGACCCATGGCACCAGTTTCAGGCTCCGTCCTGTTGTTTGTAAGACTAGTCACTAGACACAGGGGTCACAGGTGACCCCCTTGCACCAGTTTCAGGCTCCGGCCTATTATTTGTTAGACTGGGCACTAGACGTAGGGGCCACAAGGGACCCCCTGGCACCAGTTTCGGTCTCCAGACTTTTGTTTTTTAGACTGGGCACTAGACATAGGGGTCGCAGGTGACCACCTGGCACCAGTTTCGTACTCAGGCATGTTGTTAGTTAGACTGGGCACTATACGTAGAGGTCGAAAGGGACCCCCTGGCACCAGTTTCAGGCTCCTGCCTTTTGTTTGTTAGATTGGGCACTAGAGATCAGGGTCGCATGTGACCCCCTGGCACCAATTTCCTGCTCAGGCCTGTTGTTTGTTAGACTGGGCACTATGTGTAGGGGCCTACGGTGACCCCCAGCCAATAGATACAAACACCGGCCTGGTGTTTCTTAGACTGGGCACTTGACGTAGGGGTTGCAAGGGACCTCCTGGCACCAGTTTCAGGCTCCGTTCTGTTGTTTGTTAAACTGGGCTCTAGACGCAGGGGTCGCAGGTGACCCCCTGGCACCAGTTTTGGGCCCGACCTGTTGTTTCTTAGACTGGGCACTAGACACAGGGGTCACAGGTGACCCCCTTGCACCAGTTTCAGGCTCCGGCCTAATATTTGTTAGACGGGGCACTAGACTTAGGGGCCAATAGGGACCCCCTGGCACCAGTTTCAGGTTCCGGCCTATTATTTGTTAGACTGGGCACTAGATGTAGGGGCCACAAGGGACCCCCTGGCACCAGTTTCGGGCTTTGGCCTGTTGTTTCTTAGACTGGGCACTAGACACAGGGGTCGCAGGTGACCCCCTGGCACCAGTTTCAGGCTTCTGCCTATTATTTGTTAGACTGGGCACTAGACGTAGGGGCCACAAGGGACCCCCTGGCACCAGTTTCAGTCTTCGGCCTGTTGTTTGTTAGACTGGGCTTTAGACGCAGGGGTAACAGGTGACCCCTTGGCACCAGTTTCAGGCTCCGGCCTGTTGTTTGTTAGACTGGGCACTAGATATAGGGGCCGCAGGTGACCCCCTGGCACCAGTTTCGTACTCAGGCATGTTGTTAGTTAAACTGGGCACTATACGTAGAGGTCGAAAGGGACCCCCTGGCACCAGTTTCAGGCTCCGGCCTTTTGTTTGTTAGATTGGGCACTAGAGACCAGGGTCGCATGTGACCCCCTGGCACCAATTTACTGCTCAGGCCTGTTGTTTGTTAGACTGGGCACTAGATGTAGGGGCCTAAAGTGACCCCCTGGCACCAGTTCCAAACCCCGGCCTGCTGTTTCTTAGACTGGGCACTGGACGTAGGGGTCGCAAAGGACCTCCTGGCACCAGTTTCAGGATCCGGTCTGTTGTTTGTTAGACTGGGCTCTAGACGCAGGGGTCGCAGGTGACCCTCTGCAACCAGTTTTGGGCCCGACCTGTTGTTTCTTAGACTGGGCACTAGACACAGGGGTCACAGGTGACCCCCTTGCACCAGTTTCAGGCTCCGGCCTATTATTTGTTAGACTGGGCACTAGACTTAGGGGTAACAAGGGACCCCCTGGAACCAGTTTCAGGTTCCGGCCTATTATTTGTTAGACTGGGCACTAGATGTAGGGGCCACAAGGGACCCCCTGGCACCAGTTTCAGGCTTCGGCCTTTTATTTGTTAGACTGGGCTTTAGACACAGGGGTAACAGGTGACCCCTTTGTACCAGTTTCAGGCTCCGGCCTGTTGTTTGTTAAACTGGGCACTAGTTGTAGGGGCCACAAAGGACCAAATGGCATCAGTTCTAAACCCCGGCCTGCTGTTTCTTAGACTGGGCAGTGGACGTAGGGGTCGCAAGGGACCTCCTGGCACCAGTTTCAGGCTCCAGCCTGTTGTTTGTTAGACTGGGCTCTAGAAGCAGGGGTCGCAGGTGACCCCCTGGCACCAGTTTTGGGCCCGACCTGTTGTTTCTTATACTGGGCACTAGACACAGGGGTCACAGGTGACCCCCTGGCACCAGTTTCAGGCTCCGGCCTATTATTTGTTAGACTGGGCACTAGACGTAGGGGCCACAAGGGACCCCCTGGCACCAGTTTCGGTCTCCAGCCTATTGTTTTTTAGACTGGGCACCAGACATAGTGGTCGCAGGTGACCCCCTGGCACCAGTTTCGTACTCAGGCATGTTGTTAGTTAGACTGGGCACTATACGTAGAGGTCGAAAGGGACCCCCTGGCACCAGTTTCAGGCTCCGGCCTTTTGTTTGTTAGATTGGGCACTAGAGATCAGGGTCGTATGTGACCCCCTGGCACCAATTTCCTGCTCAGGCCTGTTGTTTGTTAGACTGGGCACTATGTGTAGGGGCCTACGGTGACCCCCTGCCAATAGATACAAACACCGGCCTGGTGTTTTTTAGACTGGGCACTTGACGTAGGGTTCGCAAGGGACCTCCTGGCACCAGTTTCAGGCTCCGGCCTGTTGTTTGTTAGACTGGGCTCTAGAAGCAGAGGTCACAGGTGACCCCCTGGCACCAGTTTTGGGCCCGACCTGTTGTTTCTTAGACTGGGCACTAGACACAGGGGTCACAGGTGACCCCCTTGCACCAGTTTCAGGCTCCGGCCTATTATTTGTTAGACTGGGCACTAGACTTAGGGGCCACAAGGGACCCCCTGGCACCAGTTTCAGGTTCCGGCCTATTATTTGTTAGACTGGGCACTAGATGTAGGGGCCACAAGGGACCCCCTGGCACTAGTTTCGGGCTCTGGCCTGTTGTTTCTTAGACTGGGCACTAGACACAGGGGTCGCAGATGACCCCCTGGCACCAGTTTCAGGCTTCTGCCTATTATTTGTTAGACTGGGCACTAGACGTAGGGGCCACAAGGAACCCCCTGGCACCAGTTTCAGTCTTCGACCTGTTGTTTGTTGGACTGGGCTTTAGACGCAGGGGTAACAGGTGACCCCTTGGCACCAGTTTCAGGCTCCGGCCTGTTGTTTGTTAGACTGGGCACTAGATATAGGGGCCGCAGGTGACCCCCTGGCACCAGTTTCGTACTCAGGCATGTTGTTAGTTAGACTGGGCACTATATGTAGAGGTCGAAAGGGACCCCCTGGCACCAGTTTCAGGCTCCGCCTTTTGTTTGTTAGATTGGGCACTAGAGATCAGGGTCGCATGTGACCCCCTGGCACCAATTTCCTGCTCAGGCCTGTTGTTTGTTAGACTGGGCACTAGATGTAGGGGCCTAAGGTGACCCCCTGGCACCAGTTCCAAACCCCGGCCTGCTGTTTCTTAGACTGGGCACTGGACGGAGGGGTCGCAAGGGACCTCCTGGCACCAGTTTCAGGCTTCGGCCTGTTGTTTGTTAGACTGGGCTCTAGACGCAGGGGTCGCAGGTGACCCCCTGGCACCAGTTTTGGGCCCGACCTGTTGTTTCTTAGACTGGGCACTAGACACAGGGGTCACAGGTGACCCCATTGCTCCAGTTTCAGGCTCCGGCCTATTATTTGTTAGACTGGGCACTAGACTTAGGGGCTACAAGGGACCCCCTGGCACCAGTTTCAGGTTCCGGCCCATTATTTGTTAGACTGGGCACTAGATGTAGGTGCCACAAGGGACCCCTTGGCACCAGTTTCGGGCTCTGGCCTGTTGTTTCTTAGACTGGGCACCAGACACATGGGTCGCAGGTGACCCCCTGGCACCAGTTTCAGGCTTCTGCCTATTATTTGTTAGACTGGGCACTGGATGGAGGGGCCACAAGGGACCCCCTGGCACCAGTTTCAGTCTTCGGCCTGTTGTTTGTTAGACTGGGCTTTAGACGCAGGGGTAACGGGTGACCCCTTGGCACCAGTTTCAGGCTCCGGCCTGTTGTTTGTTAGACTGGGCACTAGATATAGGGGCCACAGGTGACCCTCTGGCACCAGTTTCGTACTCAGGCATGTTGTTAGTTATACTGGGCACTATACGTAGAGGTCGAAAGGGACCCCCTGGCACCAGTTTCAGGCTCCGGCCTTTTGTTTGTTAGATTGGGCACTAGAGATCAGGGTCGCATGTGACACCCTGGCACCAATTTCCTGCTCAGGCCTATTGTTTGTTAGACTGGGCACTAGATGTAGGGGCCTAAGGTGACCCCCTGGCACCAGTTCCAAACCCCGGCCTGCTGTTTCTTAGACTGGGCACTGGACGTAGGGGTCGCAAGGGACCTCCTGGCACCAGTTTCAGGCTCCGGCCTGTTGTTTGTTAGACTGGGCTCTAGATGCAGGGGTCGCAGGTGACCCCCTGGCACCAGTTTCAGGCTCCAGCCTGTTTTTTGTTAGACTGGGCTCTAGACGCAGGGGTCACAGGTAACCTCCTGGCACCAGTTTCAGGCTCCGGCCTATTATTTGTTAGACTGGGCACTAGACGTAGGTGCCACAAAGGACCACCTGGCACAAGTTTCGGTCTCCAGCCTTTTGTTTTTTAGACTGGGCTCTAGACATAGGGGTCGCAGGTGACCCCCTGGCACCAGTTTCATACTCAGGCATGTTATTAGTTAGACTGGGCACTATACGTAGAGGTCGAAAGGGACCCCCTTGCACCAGTTTCAGGCTCCGGCCTTTTGTTTGTTAGATTGGGCACTAGAGATCAGGTTTGCATGTGACCCCCTGGCACCAGTTTCCTGCTCAGGCCAGTTGTTTGTTAGACTGGGCACTATGTATAGGGGCCTACGGTGACCCCCTGGCACCAGTTCCATACCCCGGCCTGCTGTTTCTTAGACTGGGCACTGGACGTAGGGGTCGCAAGGGACCTCCTGGCACCAGTTTCAGGCTTCGGCCTGTTGTTTGTTAGACTGGGCTCTAGACGCAGGGGTCGCAGGTGACCCCCTGGCACCAGTTTTGGGCCCGACCTGTTGTTTCTTAGACTGGGCACTAGACACAGGGGTCACAGGTGACCCCATTGCACCAGTTTCAGGCTCCGGCCTATTATTTGTTAGACTGGGCACTAGACTTAGGGGCCACAAGGGACCCCCTGGCACCAGTTTCAGGTTCCGGCCCATTATTTGTTAGACTGGGCACTAGATGTAGGTGCCACAAGGGACCCCTTGGCACCAGTTTCGGGCTCTGGCCTGTTGTTTCTTAGACTGGGCACCAGACACATGGGTCGCAGGTGACCCCCTGGCACCAGTTTCAGGCTTCTGCCTATTATTTGTTAGACTGGGCACTGGATGGAGGGGCCACAAGGGACCCCCTGGCACCAGTTTCAGTCTTCGGCCTGTTGTTTGTTAGACTGGGCTTTAGACGCAGGGGTAACGGGTGACCCCTTGGCACCAGTTTCAGGCTCCGGCCTGTTGTTTGTTAGACTGGGCACTAGATATAGGGGCCACAGGTGACCCTCTGGCACCAGTTTCGTACTCAGGCATGTTGTTAGTTATACTGGGCACTATACGTAGAGGTCGAAAGGGACCCCCTGGCACCAGTTTCAGGCTCCGGCCTTTTGTTTGTTAGATTGGGCACTAGAGATCAGGGTCGCATGTGACACCCTGGCACCAATTTCCTGCTCAGGCCTATTGTTTGTTAGACTGGGCACTAGATGTAGGGGCCTAAGGTGACCCCCTGGCACCAGTTCCAAACCCCGGCCTGCTGTTTCTTAGACTGGGCACTGGACGTAGGGGTCGCAAGGGACCTCCTGGCACCAGTTTCAGGCTCCGGCCTGTTGTTTGTTAGACTGGGCTCTAGATGCAGGGGTCGCAGGTGACCCCCTGGCACCAGTTTCAGGCTCCAGCCTGTTGTTTGTTAGACTGGGCTCTAGACGCAGGGGTCACAGGTGACCCCCTGGCACCAGTTTCAGGCTCCAGCCTGTTTTTTGTTAGACTGGGCTCTAGACGCAGGGGTTACAGGTAACCTCCTGGCACCAGTTTCAGGCTCCGGCCTATTATTTGTTAGACTGGGCACTAGACGTAGGTGCCACAAAGGACCACCTGGCACAAGTTTCGGTCTCCAGCCTTTTGTTTTTTAGACTGGGCTCTAGACATAGGCGTCGCAGGTGACCCCCTGGCACCAGTTTCATACTCAGGCATGTTATTAGTTAGACTGGGCACTATACGTAGAGGTCGAAAGGGACCCCCTTGCACCAGTTTCAGGCTCCGGCCTTTTGTTTGTTAGATTGGGCACTAGAGATCAGGTTTGCATGTGACCCCCTGGCACCAGTTTCCTGCTCAGGCCAGTTGTTTGTTAGACTGGGCACTATGTATAGGGGCCTACGGTGACCCCCTGGCACCAGTTCCATACCCCGGCCTGCTGTTTCTTAGACTGGGCACTGGACGTAGGGGTCGCAAGGGACCTCCTGGCACCAGTTTCAGGCTCCGGCCTGTTGTTTGTTAGACTGGGTTCTAGACGCAGGGGTCGCAGGTGACCCCCTGGCACCAGTTTTGGGCCCGACCTGTTGTTTCTTAAACTGAACACTAGACACAGGGGTCACAGGTGACCCCCTGGCACCAGTTTCAGGCTCCGGCCTATTATTTGTTAGAGTGGGCACTAGACGTAGGGGCCACAAAGGACCCCCTGGCACCAGTTTCAGGCTTCAGCCTTTTGTTTGTTAGACTGGGCTTTAGACACAGGGGTAACAGGTGACCCCTTTGAACCAGTTTCAGGCTCCGGCCTGTTGTTTGTTAAACTGGGCACTAGTTGTAGGGGCCACAAAGGACCAAATGGCATCAGTTCCAAACCCCGGCCTGCTGTTTCTTAGACTGGGCAGTGGACGTAGGGGTCGCAAGGGACCTCCTGGCACCAGTTTCAGGCTCCAGCCTGTTGTTTGTTAGACTGGGCTCTAGAAGGAAGGGTCGCAGGTGACCCCCTGGCACCAGTTTTGGGCCCGACCTGTTGTTTCTTATACTGGGCACTAGACACAGGGGTCATAGGTGACCCCCTGGCACCAGTTTCAGGCTCCGGCCTATTATTTGTTAGACTGGGCACTAGACTTAGGGGCCACAAGAGACCCCCTGGCACCAGTTTCAGTTTCCGGCCTATTATTTGTTAGACTGGGCACTAGATGTAGGGGCCACAAGGGACCCCCTGGCACTAGTTTCGGGCTCTGGCCTGTTGTTTCTTAGACTGGGCACTAGACACAGGGGTCGCAGATGACCCCCTGGCACCAGTTTCAGGCTTCTGCCTATTATTTGTTAGACTGGGCACTAGACGTAGGGGCCACAAGGGACCCCCTGGCACCAGTTTCAGTCTTCGGCCTGTTGTTTGTTGGACTGGCCTTTAGACGCAGGGGTAACAGGTGACCCCTTGGCACCAGTTTCAGGCTCCGGCCTGTTGTTTGTTAGACTGGGCACTAGATATAGGGGCCACAAGTGACCCTCTGGCACCAGTTTCGTACTCAGGCATGTTGTTAGTTATACTGGGCACTATACGTAGAGGTCGAAAGGGACCCCCTGGCACCAGTTTCAGGCTCCGGCCTTTTGTTTGTTAGATTGGGCACTAGAGATCAGGGTCGCATGTGACCCCCTGGCACCAATTTCCTGCTCAGGCCTGTTGTTTGTTAGACTGGGCACTATGTGTAGGGGCCTACGGTGACCCCCAGCCAATAGATACAAACACCGGCCTGGTGTTTCTTAGACTGGGCACTTGACGTAGGGGTTGCAAGGGACCTCCTGGCACCAGTTTCAGGCTCCGTTCTGTTGTTTGTTAAACTGGGCTCTAGACGCAGGGGTCGCAGGTGACCCCCTGGCACCAGTTTTGGGCCCGACCTGTTGTTTCTTAGACTGGGCACTAGACACAGGGGTCACAGGTGACCCCCTTGCACCAGTTTCAGGCTCCGGCCTAATATTTGTTAGACGGGGCACTAGACTTAGGGGCCACAAGGGACCCCCTGGCACCAGTTTCAGGTTCCGGCCTATTATTTGTTAGACTGGGCACTAGATGTAGGGGCCACAAGGGACCCCCTGGCACCAGTTTCGGGCTTTGGCCTGTTGTTTCTTAGACTGGGCACTAGACACAGGGGTCGCAGGTGACCCCCTGGCACCAGTTTCAGGCTTCTGCCTATTATTTGTTAGACTGGGCACTAGACGTAGGGGCCACAAGGGACCCCCTGGCACCAGTTTCAGTCTTCGGCCTGTTGTTTGTTAGACTGGGCTTTAGACGCAGGGGTAACAGGTGACCCCTTGGCACCAGTTTCAGGCTCCGGCCTGTTGTTTGTTAGACTGGGCACTAGATATAGGGGCCGCAGGTGACCCCCTGGCACCAGTTTCGTACTCAGGCATGTTGTTAGTTAAACTGGGCACTATACGTAGAGGTCGAAAGGGACCCCCTGGCACCAGTTTCAGGCTCCGGCCTTTTGTTTGTTAGATTGGGCACTAGAGACCAGGGTCGCATGTGACCCCCTGGCACCAATTTACTGCTCAGGCCTGTTGTTTGTTAGACTGGGCACTAGATGTAGGGGCCTAAAGTGACCCCCTGGCACCAGTTCCAAACCCCGGCCTGCTGTTTCTTAGACTGGGCACTGGACGTAGGGGTCGCAAAGGACCTCCTGGCACCAGTTTCAGGATCCGGTCTGTTGTTTGTTAGACTGGGCTCTAGACGCAGGGGTCGCAGGTGACCCTCTGCAACCAGTTTTGGGCCCGACCTGTTGTTTCTTAGACTGGGCACTAGACACAGGGGTCACAGGTGACCCCCTTGCACCAGTTTCAGGCTCCGGCCTATTATTTGTTAGACTGGGCACTAGACTTAGGGGTAACAAGGGACCCCCTGGAACCAGTTTCAGGTTCCGGCCTATTATTTGTTAGACTGGGCACTAGATGTAGGGGCCACAAGGGACCCCCTGGCACCAGTTTCAGGCTTCGGCCTTTTATTTGTTAGACTGGGCTTTAGACACAGGGGTAACAGGTGACCCCTTTGTACCAGTTTCAGGCTCCGGCCTGTTGTTTGTTAAACTGGGCACTAGTTGTAGGGGCCACAAAGGACCAAATGGCATCAGTTCTAAACCCTGGCCTGCTGTTTCTTAGACTGGGCAGTGGACGTAGGGGTCGCAAGGGACCTCCTGGCACCAGTTTCAGGCTCCAGCCTGTTGTTTGTTAGACTGGGCTCTAGAAGCAGGGGTCGCAGGTGACCCCCTGGCACCAGTTTTGGGCCCGACCTGTTGTTTCTTATACTGGGCACTAGACACAGGGGTCACAGGTGACCCCCTGGCACCAGTTTCAGGCTCCGGCCTATTATTTGTTAGACTGGGCACTAGACGTAGGGGCCACAAGGGACCCCCTGGCACCAGTTTCGGTCTCCAGCCTATTGTTTTTTAGACTGGGCACCAGACATAGTGGTCGCAGGTGACCCCCTGGCACCAGTTTCGTACTCAGGCATGTTGTTAGTTAGACTGGGCACTATACGTAGAGGTCGAAAGGGACCCCCTGGCACCAGTTTCAGGCTCCGGCCTTTTGTTTGTTAGATTGGGCACTAGAGATCAGGGTCGTATGTGACCCCCTGGCACCAATTTCCTGCTCAGGCCTGTTGTTTGTTAGACTGGGCACTATGTGTAGGGGCCTACGGTGACCCCCTGCCAATAGATACAAACACCGGCCTGGTGTTTTTTAGACTGGGCACTTGACGTAGGGTTCGCAAGGGACCTCCTGGCACCAGTTTCAGGCTCCGGCCTGTTGTTTGTTAGACTGGGCTCTAGAAGCAGAGGTCACAGGTGACCCCCTGGCACCAGTTTTGGGCCCGACCTGTTGTTTCTTAGACTGGGCACTAGACACAGGGGTCACAGGTGACCCCCTTGCACCAGTTTCAGGCTCCGGCCTATTATTTGTTAGACTGGGCACTAGACTTAGGGGCCACAAGGGACCCCCTGGCACCAGTTTCAGGTTCCGGCCTATTATTTGTTAGACTGGGCACTAGATGTAGGGGCCACAAGGGACCCCCTGGCACTAGTTTCGGGCTCTGGCCTGTTGTTTCTTAGACTGGGCACTAGACACAGGGGTCGCAGATGACCCCCTGGCACCAGTTTCAGGCTTCTGCCTATTATTTGTTAGACTGGGCACTAGACGTAGGGGCCACAAGGAACCCCCTGGCACCAGTTTCAGTCTTCGACCTGTTGTTTGTTGGACTGGGCTTTAGACGCAGGGGTAACAGGTGACCCCTTGGCACCAGTTTCAGGCTCCGGCCTGTTGTTTGTTAGACTGGGCACTAGATATAGGGGCCGCAGGTGACCCCCTGGCACCAGTTTCGTACTCAGGCATGTTGTTAGTTAGACTGGGCACTATATGTAGAGGTCGAAAGGGACCCCCTGGCACCAGTTTCAGGCTCCGCCTTTTGTTTGTTAGATTGGGCACTAGAGATCAGGGTCGCATGTGACCCCCTGGCACCAATTTCCTGCTCAGGCCTGTTGTTTGTTAGACTGGGCACTAGATGTAGGGGCCTAAGGTGACCCCCTGGCACCAGTTCCAAACCCCGGCCTGCTGTTTCTTAGACTGGGCACTGGACGGAGGGGTCGCAAGGGACCTCCTGGCACCAGTTTCAGGCTTCGGCCTGTTGTTTGTTAGACTGGGCTCTAGACGCAGGGGTCGCAGGTGACCCCCTGGCACCAGTTTTGGGCCCGACCTGTTGTTTCTTAGACTGGGCACTAGACACAGGGGTCACAGGTGACCCCATTGCTCCAGTTTCAGGCTCCGGCCTATTATTTGTTAGACTGGGCACTAGACTTAGGGGCTACAAGGGACCCCCTGGCACCAGTTTCAGGTTCCGGCCCATTATTTGTTAGACTGGGCACTAGATGTAGGTGCCACAAGGGACCCCTTGGCACCAGTTTCGGGCTCTGGCCTGTTGTTTCTTAGACTGGGCACCAGACACATGGGTCGCAGGTGACCCCCTGGCACCAGTTTCAGGCTTCTGCCTATTATTTGTTAGACTGGGCACTGGATGGAGGGGCCACAAGGGACCCCCTGGCACCAGTTTCAGTCTTCGGCCTGTTGTTTGTTAGACTGGGCTTTAGACGCAGGGGTAACGGGTGACCCCTTGGCACCAGTTTCAGGCTCCGGCCTGTTGTTTGTTAGACTGGGCACTAGATATAGGGGCCACAGGTGACCCTCTGGCACCAGTTTCGTACTCAGGCATGTTGTTAGTTATACTGGGCACTATACGTAGAGGTCGAAAGGGACCCCCTGGCACCAGTTTCAGGCTCCGGCCTTTTGTTTGTTAGATTGGGCACTAGAGATCAGGGTCGCATGTGACACCCTGGCACCAATTTCCTGCTCAGGCCTATTGTTTGTTAGACTGGGCACTAGATGTAGGGGCCTAAGGTGACCCCCTGGCACCAGTTCCAAACCCCGGCCTGCTGTTTCTTAGACTGGGCACTGGACGTAGGGGTCGCAAGGGACCTCCTGGCACCAGTTTCAGGCTCCGGCCTGTTGTTTGTTAGACTGGGCTCTAGATGCAGGGGTCGCAGGTGACCCCCTGGCACCAGTTTCAGGCTCCAGCCTGTTTTTTGTTAGACTGGGCTCTAGACGCAGGGGTCACAGGTAACCTCCTGGCACCAGTTTCAGGCTCCGGCCTATTATTTGTTAGACTGGGCACTAGACGTAGGTGCCACAAAGGACCACCTGGCACAAGTTTCGGTCTCCAGCCTTTTGTTTTTTAGACTGGGCTCTAGACATAGGGGTCGCAGGTGACCCCCTGGCACCAGTTTCATACTCAGGCATGTTATTAGTTAGACTGGGCACTATACGTAGAGGTCGAAAGGGACCCCCTTGCACCAGTTTCAGGCTCCGGCCTTTTGTTTGTTAGATTGGGCACTAGAGATCAGGTTTGCATGTGACCCCCTGGCACCAGTTTCCTGCTCAGGCCAGTTGTTTGTTAGACTGGGCACTATGTATAGGGGCCTACGGTGACCCCCTGGCACCAGTTCCATACCCCGGCCTGCTGTTTCTTAGACTGGGCACTGGACGGAGGGGTCGCAAGGGACCTCCTGGCACCAGTTTCAGGCTTCGGCCTGTTGTTTGTTAGACTGGGCTCTAGACGCAGGGGTCGCAGGTGACCCCCTGGCACCAGTTTTGGGCCCGACCTGTTGTTTCTTAGACTGGGCACTAGACACAGGGGTCACAGGTGACCCCATTGCACCAGTTTCAGGCTCCGGCCTATTATTTGTTAGACTGGGCACTAGACTTAGGGGCCACAAGGGACCCCCTGGCACCAGTTTCAGGTTCCGGCCCATTATTTGTTAGACTGGGCACTAGATGTAGGTGCCACAAGGGACCCCTTGGCACCAGTTTCGGGCTCTGGCCTGTTGTTTCTTAGACTGGGCACCAGACACATGGGTCGCAGGTGACCCCCTGGCACCAGTTTCAGGCTTCTGCCTATTATTTGTTAGACTGGGCACTGGATGGAGGGGCCACAAGGGACCCCCTGGCACCAGTTTCAGTCTTCGGCCTGTTGTTTGTTAGACTGGGCTTTAGACGCAGGGGTAACGGGTGACCCCTTGGCACCAGTTTCAGGCTCCGGCCTGTTGTTTGTTAGACTGGGCACTAGATATAGGGGCCACAGGTGACCCTCTGGCACCAGTTTCGTACTCAGGCATGTTGTTAGTTATACTGGGCACTATACGTAGAGGTCGAAAGGGACCCCCTGGCACCAGTTTCAGGCTCCGGCCTTTTGTTTGTTAGATTGGGCACTAGAGATCAGGGTCGCATGTGACACCCTGGCACCAATTTCCTGCTCAGGCCTATTGTTTGTTAGACTGGGCACTAGATGTAGGGGCCTAAGGTGACCCCCTGGCACCAGTTCCAAACCCCGGCCTGCTGTTTCTTAGACTGGGCACTGGACGTAGGGGTCGCAAGGGACCTCCTGGCACCAGTTTCAGGCTCCGGCCTGTTGTTTGTTAGACTGGGCTCTAGATGCAGGGGTCGCAGGTGACCCCCTGGCACCAGTTTCAGGCTCCAGCCTGTTGTTTGTTAGACTGGGCTCTAGACGCAGGGGTCACAGGTGACCCCCTGGCACCAGTTTCAGGCTCCAGCCTGTTTTTTGTTAGACTGGGCTCTAGACGCAGGGGTTACAGGTAACCTCCTGGCACCAGTTTCAGGCTCCGGCCTATTATTTGTTAGACTGGGCACTAGACGTAGGTGCCACAAAGGACCACCTGGCACAAGTTTCGGTCTCCAGCCTTTTGTTTTTTAGACTGGGCTCTAGACATAGGCGTCGCAGGTGACCCCCTGGCACCAGTTTCATACTCAGGCATGTTATTAGTTAGACTGGGCACTATACGTAGAGGTCGAAAGGGACCCCCTTGCACCAGTTTCAGGCTCCGGCCTTTTGTTTGTTAGATTGGGCACTAGAGATCAGGTTTGCATGTGACCCCCTGGCACCAGTTTCCTGCTCAGGCCAGTTGTTTGTTAGACTGGGCACTATGTATAGGGGCCTACGGTGACCCCCTGGCACCAGTTCCATACCCCGGCCTGCTGTTTCTTAGACTGGGCACTGGACGTAGGGGTCGCAAGGGACCTCCTGGCACCAGTTTCAGGCTTCGGCCTGTTGTTTGTTAGACTGGGCTCTAGACGCAGGGGTCGCAGGTGACCCCCTGGCACCAGTTTTGGGCCCGACCTGTTGTTTCTTAGACTGGGCACTAGACACAGGGGTCACAGGTGACCCCATTGCACCAGTTTCAGGCTCCGGCCTATTATTTGTTAGACTGGGCACTAGACTTAGGGGCCACAAGGGACCCCCTGGCACCAGTTTCAGGTTCCGGCCCATTATTTGTTAGACTGGGCACTAGATGTAGGTGCCACAAGGGACCCCTTGGCACCAGTTTCGGGCTCTGGCCTGTTGTTTCTTAGACTGGGCACCAGACACATGGGTCGCAGGTGACCCCCTGGCACCAGTTTCAGGCTTCTGCCTATTATTTGTTAGACTGGGCACTGGATGGAGGGGCCACAAGGGACCCCCTGGCACCAGTTTCAGTCTTCGGCCTGTTGTTTGTTAGACTGGGCTTTAGACGCAGGGGTAACGGGTGACCCCTTGGCACCAGTTTCAGGCTCCGGCCTGTTGTTTGTTAGACTGGGCACTAGATATAGGGGCCACAGGTGACCCTCTGGCACCAGTTTCGTACTCAGGCATGTTGTTAGTTATACTGGGCACTATACGTAGAGGTCGAAAGGGACCCCCTGGCACCAGTTTCAGGCTCCGGCCTTTTGTTTGTTAGATTGGGCACTAGAGATCAGGGTCGCATGTGACACCCTGGCACCAATTTCCTGCTCAGGCCTATTGTTTGTTAGACTGGGCACTAGATGTAGGGGCCTAAGGTGACCCCCTCGCACCAGTTCCAAACCCCGGCCTGCTGTTTCTTAGACTGGGCACTGGACGTAGGGGTCGCAAGGGACCTCCTGGCACCAGTTTCAGGCTCCGGCCTGTTGTTTGTTAGACTGGGCTCTAGATGCAGGGGTCGCAGGTGACCCCCTGGCACCAGTTTCAGGCTCCAGCCTGTTGTTTGTTAGACTGGGCTCTAGACGCAGGGGTCACAGGTGACCCCCTGGCACCAGTTTCAGGCTCCAGCCTGTTTTTTGTTAGACTGGGCTCTAGACGCAGGGGTTACAGGTAACCTCCTGGCACCAGTTTCAGGCTCCGGCCTATTATTTGTTAGACTGGGCACTAGACGTAGGTGCCACAAAGGACCACCTGGCACAAGTTTCGGTCTCCAGCCTTTTGTTTTTTAGACTGGGCTCTAGACATAGGCGTCGCAGGTGACCCCCTGGCACCAGTTTCATACTCAGGCATGTTATTAGTTAGACTGGGCACTATACGTAGAGGTCGAAAGGGACCCCCTTGCACCAGTTTCAGGCTCCGGCCTTTTGTTTGTTAGATTGGGCACTAGAGATCAGGTTTGCATGTGACCCCCTGGCACCAGTTTCCTGCTCAGGCCAGTTGTTTGTTAGACTGGGCACTATGTATAGGGGCCTACGGTGACCCCCTGGCACCAGTTCCATACCCCGGCCTGCTGTTTCTTAGACTGGGCACTGGACGTAGGGGTCGCAAGGGACCTCCTGGCACCAGTTTCAGGCTCCGGCCTGTTGTTTGTTAGACTGGGTTCTAGACGCAGGGGTCGCAGGTGACCCCCTGGCACCAGTTTTGGGCCCGACCTGTTGTTTCTTAAACTGAACACTAGACACAGGGGTCACAGGTGACCCCCTGGCACCAGTTTCAGGCTCCGGCCTATTATTTGTTAGAGTGGGCACTAGACGTAGGGGCCACAAAGGACCCCCTGGCACCAGTTTCAGGCTTCAGCCTTTTGTTTGTTAGACTGGGCTTTAGACACAGGGGTAACAGGTGACCCCTTTGAACCAGTTTCAGGCTCCGGCCTGTTGTTTGTTAAACTGGGCACTAGTTGTAGGGGCCACAAAGGACCAAATGGCATCAGTTCCAAACCCCGGCCTGCTGTTTCTTAGACTGGGCAGTGGACGTAGGGGTCGCAAGGGACCTCCTGGCACCAGTTTCAGGCTCCAGCCTGTTGTTTGTTAGACTGGGCTCTAGAAGGAAGGGTCGCAGGTGACCCCCTGGCACCAGTTTTGGGCCCGACCTGTTGTTTCTTATACTGGGCACTAGACACAGGGGTCATAGGTGACCCCTGGCACCAGTTTCAGGCTCCGGCCTATTATTTGTTAGACTGGGCACTAGACTTAGGGGCCACAAGAGACCCCCTGGCACCAGTTTCAGTTTCCGGCCTATTATTTGTTAGACTGGGCACTAGATGTAGGGGCCACAAGGGACCCCCTGGCACTAGTTTCGGGCTCTGGCCTGTTGTTTCTTAGACTGGGCACTAGACACAGGGGTCGCAGATGACCCCCTGGCACCAGTTTCAGGCTTCTGCCTATTATTTGTTAGACTGGGCACTAGACGTAGGGGCCACAAGGGACCCCCTGGCACCAGTTTCAGTCTTCGGCCTGTTGTTTGTTGGACTGGCCTTTAGACGCAGGGGTAACAGGTGACCCCTTGGCACCAGTTTCAGGCTCCGGCCTGTTGTTTGTTAGACTGGGCACTAGATATAGGGGCCACAAGTGACCCTCTGGCACCAGTTTCGTACTCAGGCATGTTGTTAGTTATACTGGGCACTATACGTAGAGGTCGAAAGGGACCCCCTGGCACCAGTTTCAGGCTCCGGCCTTTTGTTTGTTAGATTGGGCACTAGAGATCAGGGTCGCATGTGACACCCTGGCACCAATTTCCTGCTCAGGCCTGTTGTTTGTTAGACTGGGCACAAGATGTAGGGGCCTAAGGTGACCCCCTGGCACCAGTTCCAAACCCCGGCCTGCTGTTTCTTAGACTGGGCACTGGACGTAGGGGTCGCAAGGGACCTCCTGGCACCAGTTTCAGGCTCCGGCCTGTTGTTT
This sequence comes from Pseudophryne corroboree, assembly GCF_028390025.1. NCBI lineage: Eukaryota > Metazoa > Chordata > Amphibia > Anura > Myobatrachidae > Pseudophryne > Pseudophryne corroboree. The sequence goes on along the minus strand of NC_086446.1, from coordinate 64,401,801 downwards.
GTTAGACTGGGCTCTAGATGCAGGGGTCGCAGGTGACCCCCTGGCACCAGTTTCAGGCTCCAGCCTGTTGTTTGTTAGACTGGGCTCTAGACGCAGGGGTCACAGGTGACCCCCTGGCACCAGTTTCAGGCTCCAGCCTGTTTTTTGTTAGACTGGGCTCTAGACGCAGGGGTCACAGGTAACCCTCCTGGCACCAGTTTCAGGCTCCGGCCTATTATTTGTTAGACTGGGCACTAGACGTAGGTGCCACAAAGGACCACCTGGCACAAGTTTCGGTCTCCAGCCTTTTGTTTTTTAGACTGGGCTCTAGACATAGGGGTCGCAGGTGACCCCCTGGCACCAGTTTCATACTCAGGCATGTTATTAGTTAGACTGGGCACTATACGTTGTCAAAGTCAGAAAAATATCCCCATACACACTGCCATATTTGCACCGCACACTGGTCCGCGCTGCGCATGCGTACGCTCTCCCGTGAAGGCGCATACCCGCAATAGCGTGCACCCGCGGGCGCACGGTATGCGTATTTACGGTAGAGTTTATGTAGTCGTAGCGTGCGACTCATTCGTTACATATTTTCACAATTAATGTAGTTTGTAGATCATGGTCCCTTTGATAGATTCTGAAAGTTTGGTTAATATAGACTGTCCCTGAGCTGAGGAATCCCTCTTTGTATCGTAGGAAGGGTCTAACAGGAGTCATGCAGTAGTGTTTGGTACCCATCGGAAGAGTATTTAAATAGCAATATTCCGGTGTTGGTTTGGAGCGTATTAATCGCTCGTGCGAATAGTTATGGACATAAGAAGTTTATGTCCATTTCTACTATTTACTCATACTCAGGTATGCGGCGGGAAACCTAGTTCCCCACCCACCTGAGCTGTTTGAAATCGTCACAGCCCACCTGTATGAATCAACCTATGACCTTTTGTTATGATGCAGGGCCGAATTCCGACGTCCAATGGACAATGGGATTGTAGGGACTGTGAGATTGCATTGTGTGTGGGGCATAAATAGGCAGGCCGACCATATCCAACTTCACTCTCTCATCAACGGTTGTCTTGCTGACAATCGGGAGCTGGATATCGAGGCGCATGCGATCATACCCTTTGTGCGTAAGTTTCTCTCCGTAATCATTGTCTTACTGTGAGCCAATTTCTCTCATCTCTCTCCATTTCTCTCTCTCTATTCTCTTTTCTCTCATATCTCCCCTAGACTAGTATTGTATTGTATTAAATAGTATTGTATTTTGGTTAGGAAGTCTCTGTTATATTGTAGTGTATCATTTGTACTGTTATTCTCTTTTACAAGTATATTAGATATAATACAGTTGATAGGCTTTGGACCCTAAACCAGTATCTGTGTATTTTCTATAGTTTTAAGTGTTCCCTTGAGCGTCGGTGACGCTCAAGCAGCTTTGTAGTTAGTTAGGTTACACAAGGTTGCACATACACCCTGTATTCACATTAAGGTATTCTGTGTATTTCATTGATAAAAGATTTAGACATAAAGGTATAGCGTTGTGAGCGTCTGCGCCGCTGGTGATCTCCTCGTGGTCTCGAGCGTACGCTACGCCATAGCGAATCATTACTCTAGACATAACCAATAACGTGCTGTCCTGTGATCACTGGGCCGTGAGCGAACGTGGCGCTTGAGCGTCTCGCCTACGGCTGAGCGATCGTTACGCAACTAGCGTACCCTTACGGTACTTCTTAAGTAAACAGCGTACAGTGGCCCTCATTCCGAGTTGATCGGTCGGTATTTTTCATCGCATCGCAATGAAAATCTGCTTAGTACGCATGCGCAATATTCGCACTGCGACTGCGCCAAGTAATTTAACAATGAAGATAGTATTTTTACTCACGGCTTTTTCATCGCTCCGGCGATCGTAATGTGATTGACAGGAAATGGGTGTTACTGGGCGGAAACACGGCGTTTTATGGGCGTGTGGATGAAAACGCTACCGTTTCCGGAAAAAACGCAGGAGTGGCTGGAGAAACGGGGGAGTGTCTGAGCGAACGCTGGGTGTGTTTGTGACGTCAAACCAGGAACGACAAGCACTGAACTGATCGCACAGGCAGAGCAAGGTTGAAGTTACTCAGAAACTGCAAAGTAGTTTGTAATCGCAATATTGCGAATACATCGGTCGCAATTTTAAGAAGCTAAGATACACTCCCAGTAGGCGTAGGCTTAGCGTGTGTAACTCTGCTAAATTCGCCTTGCGACCGATCAACTCGGAATGAGGGCCAGTGTTCTTAGACTTCATTAAGGGTTATTTATACGACAAAGGAATTTAGCATTGTCAATTGGGGACTCGTCCTGTCCTTCTCACATCTGCACTAGGTAGATCAGCAGACATTATCCCTCAGCAAAGGGCGGGAGGTTGTCTCGCAGTGCTGACGGGATAAGTGTCTGCTTTGCTTAGATAAAGAGTGCTGAAGGAATCCGGGAACCGGAGGTAAGAACAAAACGCTTGTGTTTTTTTTAAAACTGTTTATTTCTCTTCTGTCTTGCGTATACACGCACGCATACATATATATCTGCATTTCTTTTTCAATTTCGTATATCACTATTCCTGTTTGCCAATTTTTATAGTTGATAGAAAGTGCTAAAAGAGATTTGCTGTTATTTCATAGTAGAGGTAATAGTTAAAGTATAGACCAACACACGGCTTGTCTGGGAGATAAGGCAGTCAGTGTGGTGTGCGGTAGATGATCAGGGATCATCTACATTGATAAAGGTAGAAATTGTGTTACGGTGGATCTTTGCTTTGCGTACACGTGTCTCTAACAAAGACTAGCGTACGCAATCCAGAGGCAGACGCACGCAGCGTACATTACGCAACGTAGCGTCCGGTTACGCCCACGTAGCTCGTCACGAAAAGTTGGATTTTAGCGCAAAGCGATAATTAACGCAAAGGCGATAAATAACGCACAGCGGTAGATAACGCGACGCGGTAAATAACACAAATCTATTTTTGGAAAAATCTGAAATTTAGTTTAACAGATCCTGCTCCTAATTGGTAACACAGCTGGGCTGAAGAAAATTTCTGCGCAGAAATAGATATAGAAACAAAGTGTACATGTGTTGAGTGAGTGTGTTTTTATCACATAAGTTTATATAACTTAGAGGTTGAACCAAAAGGAAAGTCGGGTACTCGTCGAGGAACATACGTGTAAGTGACATATACGGTGGCTAGGGAGGCATCCCTGGTTAAATAATATTTGAGCATTAGAGTATAGCGGACCATAAGGTAACAGACCAGGAGGTCATAAGGTAACAGACCAGGAGGTCATAAGGTAACAGACCAGGAGGTCATAAGGTAACAGGTAAAATAGACAAAGAGGTCCGCTATAAAGGTACAAGAGGCACAACGCCAGGGGTGTTGGTGCAGAACCCATATAGGCCATACAAGCTCATGCTGAAGGAATTCGCAGCCGAAATTTTCGATTCCATTGATCTTTCAGTACATGACAAGTAGTGCTTATGTACTGAACGATTGTACCGCACGTAATTGTGTGCAGTAGTTAGTAATCTGACCTAATACCATTAGAGTAAAGTGGTCACAAACGCTATTTGTACATTCTGACGTGATTTGTGTAATTTATTATTTTTGGAAGGGAGGTTCGCTGGTCACTCAGGAACTATCCAACAACCAATACTTGCTGGGGAACGCGCCCCAGTAAATAAAGGTTCACAGGGGCCCTGAGTTGGGTACAGCAGCTCTGGATACAGTGATTGCAGTACTGGCCAACGTGGGCGAGAAGTGAGTGGGGTACTTGGTAAACCGCCACCGCCAGCCTGCCCAGGACATCTTGGTTTGTTTGTAAGGGTTCGCTGAAAACCTTGATATAAAGATCCAAGGAGGAATAAGCAACACCTGCAGATTATGGGGGCCAGTTGTTCAGGTAGGGGGCGATCAACCTCGGTTCGGGTTGATTCAGAGAACCGACCAGTCGGGTCGGCAAGATACATCATGTGTGAAAAATACGGAAGTCACACAGAGGTTTTATGTGATGAATGGGAGAGAATGACTGTACAAGACAGGGAGAAATTCCCAAGAATAGGTAGCTTCAGTCCAGAAGTGTTACAAAATTTAAGGAGGAGGATATGTCTCATAAAATCAACAAAGAGACGAATTCAGCATCATGATTATTTACAGTTGTGGCAGCAGGAAGGTGAGATACAGAGAGGTTTGGCTCTGGCGGCGGGATCTGGGGCAGTCAGGAAGCTGATAGCCACAGCCCCTCCTCCACCATACATTGCAGGAGAGAAGTTGATTGCGGAGAGAAACGCACTGGGTTGTAAAACACAAACTCTTAGTAACCCTGTAAATGTTAATGATGTTAACCAAGTAACCCAGGCAATTATTAACCCGTGCAAGTTGTACCCTGTTTTGAACTTTCCTCAGGAGTGTGATCAAGAAGACGATTCGGCAACAATTTCAGCGCTCTCTCTAGCGGCCACCATATCAGAAACCACAGTAGGCACAGCAACACCCACGAGATTAGCAAAGGCCCCTAGCGGAGGGATAGGTGAGGTCGTGTCAACGGGTAAGTACGGCACCATGCACTACACTGAAACAATTGTACCACAACAAGCTGTAGAATCTACACAGGAAGAGGCTGTTAGAATTGCTCCTGTAAGGGTAATAGCAGTTCCCAATGGAAAAACAGATGTGTCTGGAGCCACTCCCATAAGGAACATTGCCATGTACACTCCATTCTCCCGAATGGAATTAAGAACAATAGTGTCTGAATTTCCTGACCCCAGGAAAGACTTAGTTGCTAGCCAAAAATACATCAGGGATCTAGGTAACACTGTAGAACCCAACAACAAGGATTGGCAGATACTGCTAAGAGCTTGTTTACCTTCCAATGTCGACTCAACTCAATTCTTAGCTGACTGTGCATTGGATAAAGATGTACCGCTTACAGACGTGTACAACAAGGATAATGTAAAAAGGATAAATTTGCAGCTAAAAGAGTATTTCCCAGCCGTTGCTAAATGGAATAAAATATTTTCCATTAAGCAAAAGGAGTCCGAAACGGCAACAGAATATTTTCACCGGGCACTATTAGAAATGGCAAAATACACTGGTATAGAAGACATTAGGACCAACCCAAACCATCAAGAAGTAGCAGTATCTGTACTGATGGATGGTTTAAAGGAAACATTAAAAGCTAGGGTACAGACCACGCAACCATGTTGGCGAGGTCTGTCAGTGTCCACCTTGAGAGAGGCTGCTATTGATCACGACAGAAACATCACCAGGCACAGAGAGTCGCAAAGTGATAAATTAATGTCAGTAAGTATACAGGCGCTGACCACAAAGCAGCCTGCGTATGTACCATCGAATCCTGTAAGTAAGTCAACTGTAATAACTTGTTATTCCTGTAACAGACCGGGACACTATGCACGAGAATGTAGAGTAAGAAATGTACCAAAATCTTTTCAACCCCCTAGACAACGACACGACACACGACATTGGGAGCAGGGTCCACAGAGGCGGAGTTTTGAGCCACATACAGGGGAAACAAAAAGATATCCCCCGAACAGAGATTGGCATGCCTCTGGTAGTTCCCAGCTAACCCCCTCACAAGTAGTCGCTGCCAGCGGGATCCAGGGAGGTCAGCATACCCACTAGGGGTGTGGCCATACCTGTAATCTGCAGCCAGTTAAGTTGATTGCCAGTCTTGGAAGTGAACCAGAGATTGCAATCAATGTAGCTGGTAAAACCTTAAACTTTCTTGTAGACACAGGGGCGGCCAAGTCAGTGATAAATTCGACAGTGGGCATGAGAACCACTGGTAGGACAATTCCAGCCATGGGAGTAACAGGAGTAGTCCAGCACTACCCTGTTAGCAAACCAGCCGAGATTACAATAGGGCCTTTGCACACCAAGCATTCCTTTTTGCTGGCTGCATCTGCACCAACTAATCTCCTGGGTAGAGACTTACTATGTAAAATGGGTTGCGTCATTTATTGTACTCCTGAAGGTGTATTCTTGGACATTCCTGAGAATCACGCTCAGGAGGTACGAGACATGTTAGACTCCCCATCAAAATTAATGTCACATTCCATTATGACAAATAGGAATCCATCCCAAATAGAAGAGATGACATCTCAGATACCAGAGTCACTTTGGACAAAAGATGGACAGGACACTGGATTAATGGCAAACGTAGCTCCAGTAGTTGTACAAGTAAAAGATGGTAGGATAGCTCCAAAAATCCCACAGTATCCTCTGAAGCCAGAGGTGGAGTTAGGAGTTTTCCCAGTAATAGAACGCTTGCTGCAACAGGGCATTCTGGTAAGAACGTCCAGCACAGCCAATAGTCCCATCTTCCCTGTTAAAAAGAGTGGGGGGAGGGGTTACAGGCTAGTGCAGGATCTAAGGGGGATTAACAAAATAGTTGAGAGTCAGTTCCCCGTAGTGCCAAATCCAGCTGTCATCCTAATGCAAATTCCTCCCACTGCCAAATTTTTCACTGTTATTGACCTCTGCTCCGCTTTCTTTTCGGTACCTCTGCATCCTGACAGCCAATATTTGTTTGCATTCACATACAGAGGAGTCCAATACACATGGACTCGGTTACCCCAAGGTTTCATAGATAGTCCAAGTATATTTTCTCAGGCTCTGCATGATTGTTTACAGTCTTTCCAACCAGAGAGTGGATCAGTATTGATACAGTACGTGGACGATTTACTGCTGTGTTCAGATTCACTGGAAGCCTCTCTGAAGGATACGAAACAGCTCCTGTTTCATCTTTCAGACACAGGTCACAAGGTTTCCAAAGACAAGTTACAATTATGCCAGACTAAGGTAAAATATTTGGGACACTGTCTAACACAAGGACTGAGACACCTGACCGCTGATAGAATCCAAGCAATTAGAGACATGACCCTGCCACAAACCCAGCAACAGATCAGAACGTTTTTAGGAATGTGTGGGTATTGCCGTAATTGGATCCCAGGGTTTTCCATATTGGCGCTACCTTTGCAGGAAATGGTCTCCTCAAACAAACCTGATCGGATTTCGCATACCGACGAATCCGAAACAGCATTTGAGAGACTTAAGCAATGCCTAACGCAGGCACCAGCACTAGGTATGCCAGACTATGGGAAACCCTTTGAACTATACGGAACAGAAAGTGCTGGGTGCGCAGCAGGTGTACTAACCCAAAAACACAGTGACGCCAGCAGGCCAGTTGCATACTACAGCGCTCAGCTAGATACGGTAGCGCGATCCCTCCCCACATGCTTGCGAAGCGTTGCTGCGATAGCATTGCTAGTGACAAAAAGCGAAGATGTCGTGCTAGGCCACAACCTCACAATCCATACACCACATGCGGTATCTGCCTTATTGAATTCTGCCCAAACCAGACACGTCTCATCAGCAAGGTTTACAAGATGGGAATTGGCATTAATGGCCCCAGTAAACATCACCATAAGGAGATGCAGCGCATTAAATCCTGCAACATTTCTCCCAGGTGTGCCTGGTCAGACACAAAGGGTGGAAGGTGAGAGTGATGGGGAAGGAGGATTTAATGCAAAGGAAGATACACATGATTGTATGGAATATTTGACCCAAAATTTTACCGCAAGGCCTGACATCAGTGACAATCCACTGGAAGATGCAGAACTCACGTTGTACACTGACGGTAGTTGTCATAGACAGTCAGACTCGGGAGACTTGTGTACTGGATACGCAGTCGTAGATGACCAAGACACCATAGAAGCGGAACCGCTAGGCCCACCTCACTCAGCCCAGGTTGCTGAACTGGTCGCCCTAACCAGAGCATGTGAATTGGCTAAGGGCAAGTCAGCCAATATCTACACCGATTCTAGATACGCCTTCGGGGTAGTACATGATTTCGGAGCCCTATGGCGCCTCAGAAATTTCATAACGGCAGCTGGTACACCGATAGCGCATGCAGCTCACATAAAAAGGCTTCTAACAGCAATACAGGAACCCGACAGAGTGGCTGTTATCAAATGTAAAGCACATACATATAGTCAAGACCCAGTGTCACTTGGTAACAGCCGAGCAGACGAAGCAGCTAAGCTTGCAGCTGCTACCCCCATACAGACAGACACCACACAACTGATGGCATTTAATACCATCAACACACAAAAGTTGTGTGAGATGCAGAATTTGTGTTCCACACAGGAAAGAGCAGTCTGGAAGGCAAAGGGATATGGCCAGGAGTCCTCAGGGCTCTGGACGGATGGACATGGTAAACCAGTGGCCCCCAGAGCATATCTTCCATGTCTGGCTGAAGCAGCTCATGGGTTGACTCATCTAGGCAAGGAGGGAATGTGCAAATTGATAAGAGCATACTGGTGCGCCCCAGGATTCTCCTCTCATGCGAGTAAAAGAGCAATGTCATGCCTTACCTGTCTGAGAAAGAATATTGGAAAGGCAATACCTACAGAACCATCCCATATCCCACCTGCCGGCGGCCCTTTCCAGGTAATACAAATTGACTTCATTCAATTACCCCCATGTCGAAATTTGAAATATGTACTTGTTTGTATAGATGTTTTCTCAAATTGGGTCGAAGCTTTTCCAGCAGCTACAAATACCGCTATGTTTACAGCTAAGAAAATTGTGCAGGAATTTGTATGTAGATATGGTATCCCTAGAATCATTGAAAGTGATAGGGGTACCCATTTTACAGGTGATGTCTTTCAAGGAATGTGTAAATTAATGGGTATTGATAGCAAGCTGCACACTCCGTACCGTCCACAGGCGAGTGCGAAGGTCGAAAGAGTGAACAGCACTATTAAAAATAAATTGAGTAAAGTAATGGCAGAGACAGGATTGACGTGGCCAGAAGCTTTACCCATTGTTTTGTATAGCATCAGAACCACTCCCAGGTCCCCTCTTAATCTGTCCCCTTTTGAAATCTTGTTTGGTCGACAACCGCATGTCATGATTAACCCTCAGGATGATTTGAAATGTAACAATGAAGTAACTGTAAAGTACTTGATTAACATGAGTAAACAGTTGAGGAATCAAAATGATAATCTGAGATTGGTGATTCCTGATTTACCAGATAGTAATTGTCATGACATTGAACCTGGGGATTATGCTACGCTCAGGTTGTCTTATTGATAGATGGGAAGGACCATACCAGGTCTTATTGACTAGCACCACAGCATTGAAGGTTGCTGAGAGAGAGACTTGGGTCCATTCATCCCACTACAAAAAGGTTGCTGATCCAGAGAAGTCCCGTGATAAGGAACAGACGGTAGAGGTTGTATCACTGGAGTGTCTGTTCCAGGAGGACTGAGGCGGCACCTGAGCCTTGAAGACCGAAAGCAGCTGTCGACTCCCCACTCCCTTTTATTGTTTTCCTCCACTTCCCATCCCCTCTCCCTTAAAATTTCTTTTTCCCCCTTCTCATTCTTCTCTATTTCCTCCTCAAAGATGGACTTGCCCCAAGAGACTGTGATCCGGATTTTGATGTTAACCATGATGTTGACCAGAGCAGTCTGTTCCGGCGAGAGTATCATAGAGGTCGAGAGAGGTTCTGGAATGGGTTCCGATTATGATGATGGAGGCGTAGTTTTCCAAGATCAACCAAACCAACAAGCAAAGGCGAGTATCAGAAAACGATCCGATAGAAGAAATTGTGATGGATTGTTAGCTGAAGAAAATTGTATCTGTAGGCTTTGTGACAATTTGGTTGAAGATGGATGCATAAAGAAATGCCAATCCAGTTTTAATATCCATATGGACCGGCATCCATTGAGTGACTATCACTCCTTAGTGGGTAACGTGTTAAACCAAACAGATTGTTGGGTATGCTCTCAAGTACCTCAGGGTCATAGCAAATCAGGGCTAGTACCATTCCCTTTAACGTTAGGGGAGGTACTTGAGCTAAGTGGTGGGAGACCGGTGGACCGGAGGTTTAACATCTCCAGCCCTCCTAGTTTGAAGCTCCACCAATACCATGTGGATAGGTCCCTCTTATGTTTTAATATCTCCAATCCCCGTAAGCCGGGAAATTGGGAAGTGTCATGGAGCAACCTTACCATGACCTTTTCACACAGAGCAGATAGAATGCCTACAGATACAGAGCTTGTACGCCACATAGCCAGTAGAGGAAAATCTTTCCGGTATCGATATACCTTAGGAAATAGGATTACTAGAGTTGGAGAGGTATCACCAGGATACTGTGCACATATCGTACAAACCGATACGTGCATTAAGCAGATGGAAGAATTAGGGTCAGGAGATTTCACCTGGAAGGTTTGTAACATGGTCATGTCCTTCTCCGTCCCATATGTTCTCCCCGATGACGCATATTTCATATGCGGGAGAAAGGCGTACAAGTGGCTTGCCCCAAACTCTGAAGGATTGTGTTATATTGGAAAAGTATTGCCTGAAGTGATGACTGTTACACATGACAAAATGAAGGACATACACCGTGGTGCCCAAGCTCCTTATACTCACACTCATTACGAGCACCGAGTTAAAAGACAACTGTCAGAAAGGTTAGAGCATCCGGCCTCTGATCTTATCCATGAATCCACCGGGATTCAGGTTCTGGTAGCGTTAGATTTCACTCGCACCGCTCGAGGAGTGATGAATTATAGATACATTTCCGCACTCGCCAATTTGTTAGATAATATCACTGAAATGTATGATGACACGTTTAGATACACTGGAAGAGAACTTCAAGCTTACAAAACAGAACTAGTTCAGCATAGGATGGTTCTTAATTATCTTACAGCAGTAACAGGCGGATATTGTGTTACATTGGCAACACAGTACGGCATAAAGTGTTGCACGTATATCACAAATAGCACCGAGGATCCGGTAGAGGTCATAGACCAAAAGATGGACGATATTCTCCAATTGAATTGGGAATTTCGTCGAAAACACAATCTCACCCTTGCTGCTGTAGGTAATGAGCTGACTGGTTGGGTGTCATGGTTGAACCCGCGAAATTGGTTCTCCGGTTTAGGAGACTGGGCTCAAGGAGTCATAATGGATGTTGGAAAGTTTCTACTATGTATCTTGGGTGTCGTTATATCGATTGGATTGATATTTAGATGCGGGCAGGCTTTAATGAGGTGCAAACAAAGTACAAAAGTGATGAGCTTGAGGAGTGAGGAAACCGTAATTAACCTGGATTTGATTTATGACCCAATGATAGAAACCAGAATGTGATGAAAATGCGATTATACGGTCCGTTTCTTTCACCTGTTTTTCTGCTTTTCTCCAAGATACAAAGACCCCCTTGGACGAGGAAGTTGACGAGACGCTATACAGACAACAGACAAGCACCAAAGATGAAGTTTTGACAACCTATGATATGGACACTTGATGAACTTTGCCATGGATCCCCAGTTTCCCTAGTATTTTTAAACTCACGCTAGCCCAACATTTTTTGTAAATCTGATGGCACTGACAAAGCTATTTGCTCATGCCCAAGGAGCAATACAGCGCAAAGAAGACGACTCTCAACAGATACCGAACAAAACTTCAACAACAGATGTACATTTCCCTGACATAGAATATCATTGCATTTTTCATAAGTGTTCTTTATCTTCATCTCTACAACCCTCAGGTAATGACACACATAGTCGATAGGGAATACAGGCACAGATATCAGCAACCACATACCTCCCCCATTCATGTATCATCAACTAAAATGTGCATCCCCATTTTGTTACAACCACAGCCGAAATGAGCTCGGTAGAGTTTGACAGCCCATCCACAGACCCTTGGTACGGGATAAGAAGGAATTCAAATGTATACTTCGCAATACCTCGAAGCTTGATTTACCACACGTACGGCACGATGATACATGACCCTCCAAACATGGACTCATACACACATGCTTCTGCTTTCTCACTAGGTCATACCCTCTTCACACCTACTCCTCTCTCCTCCCCTACCCAACCATGGAAATCAATTAACCCCTGACTTATATTTTTCTCCTTTTGAAATGTTTTGAAGGTGGCAGTTATTATTGACTGCCAAAGGGTGGACTGTCAAAGTCAGAAAAATATCCCCATACACACTGCCATATTTGCACCGCACACTGGTCCGCGCTGCGCATGCGTACGCTCTCCCGTGAAGGCGCATACCCGCAATAGCGTGCACCCGCGGGCGCACGGTATGCGTATTTACGGTAGAGTTTATGTAGTCGTAGCGTGCGACTCATTCGTTACATATTTTCACAATTAATGTAGTTTGTAGATCATGGTCCCTTTGATAGATTCTGAAAGTTTGGTTAATATAGACTGTCCCTGAGCTGAGGAATCCCTCTTTGTATCGTAGGAAGGGTCTAACAGGAGTCATGCAGTAGTGTTTGGTACCCATCGGAAGAGTATTTAAATAGCAATATTCCGGTGTTGGTTTGGAGCGTATTAATCGCTCGTGCGAATAGTTATGGACATAAGAAGTTTATGTCCATTTCTACTATTTACTCATACTCAGGTATGCGGCGGGAAACCTAGTTCCCCACCCACCTGAGCTGTTTGAAATCGTCACAGCCCACCTGTATGAATCAACCTATGACCTTTTGTTATGATGCAGGGCCGAATTCCGACGTCCAATGGACAATGGGATTGTAGGGACTGTGAGATTGCATTGTGTGTGGGGCATAAATAGGCAGGCCGACCATATCCAACTTCACTCTCTCATCAACGGTTGTCTTGCTGACAATCGGGAGCTGGATATCGAGGCGCATGCGATCATACCCTTTGTGCGTAAGTTTCTCTCCGTAATCATTGTCTTACTGTGAGCCAATTTCTCTCATCTCTCTCCATTTCTCTCTCTCTATTCTCTTTTCTCTCATATCTCCCCTAGACTAGTATTGTATTGTATTAAATAGTATTGTATTTTGGTTAGGAAGTCTCTGTTATATTGTAGTGTATCATTTGTACTGTTATTCTCTTTTACAAGTATATTAGATATAATACAGTTGATAGGCTTTGGACCCTAAACCAGTATCTGTGTATTTTCTATAGTTTTAAGTGTTCCCTTGAGCGTCGGTGACGCTCAAGCAGCTTTGTAGTTAGTTAGGTTACACAAGGTTGCACATACACCCTGTATTCACATTAAGGTATTCTGTGTATTTCATTGATGAAAGATTTAGACATAAAGGTATAGCGTTGTGAGCGTCTGCGCCGCTGGTGATCTCCTCGTGGTCTCGAGCGTACGCTACGCCATAGCGAATCATTACTCTAGACATAACCAATAACGTGCTGTCCTGTGATCACTGGGCCGTGAGCGAACGTGGCGCTTGAGCGTCTCGCCTACGGCTGAGCGATCGTTACGCAACTAGCGTACCCTTACGGTACTTCTTAAGTAAACAGCGTACAGTGTTCTTAGACTTCATTAAGGGTTATTTATACGACAAAGGAATTTAGCATTGTCAACGTAGAGGTCGAAAGGGACCCCCTTGCACCAGTTTCAGGCTCCGGCCTTTTGTTTGTTAGATTGGGCACTAGAGATCAGGTTTGCATGTGACCCCCTGGCACCAGTTTCCTGCTCAGGCCAGTTGTTTGTTAGACTGGGCACTATGTATAGGGGCCTACGGTGACCCCCTGGCACCAGTTCCATACCCCGGCCTGCTGTTTCTTAGACTGGGCACTGGACGTAGGGGTCGCAAGGGACCTCCTGGCACCAGTTTCAGGCTCCGGCCTGTTGTTTGTTAGACTGGGTTCTAGACGCAGGGGTCGCAGGTGACCCCCTGGCACCAGTTTTGGGCCCGACCTGTTGTTTCTTAAACTGTACACTAGACACAGGGGTCACAGGTGACCCCCTGGCACCAGTTTCAGGCTCCGGCCTATTATTTGTTAGAGTGGGCACTAGACGTAGGGGCCAGAAAGGACCCCCTGGCACCAGTTTCAGGCTTCAGCCTTTTGTTTGTTAGACTGGGCTTTAGACACAGGGGTGTGACAGGACGGTACCGTACGGAAGCACTCGCCGCTTGCCGCGTCCCGTCGACTGCGCACAGAATGGAAGGTCAAGCCGCACGAGGCCTGACCACATAGGGGATTCCCGCTTACCGTCAGTAACCGCCTGTTACTGACTCCACCCACTGCGTTGTGGGCGGGTTCTTGCTGCCACCACCAAACTCCTAACCTGCCGTGGCGTTTGGAACCACGGTTCTGCTATGTATGTGCCGACGCACTGCCTTACCACAGCTGGATGGTGCTGACGAATCCCCACTAGCCACTTGCTAGGCCTCTACCGGTAGCTGGCGGAAGGCGGAGCTTGGAGACGTTAGGTGCTTCCCTGGACAGCCGGAGGACGGGGCTAGGTTTGGCCTAACCCTGTTGGTCACAAGATGAAGCAATCTTCTTGAGGCAATGATGTTTATTTGCTCAAATATAGTTCTAAAGAGAACTCTTCCCTATTGCTAGGGGCAACAGCATACAGCAAGATGTTCCAGCAGAATAAGATGGTATAACTACAACTCTGGAGGCACGCAGGTCTCCTTTTTATGTCAGTTTTCCACACAGTACCACAGGGGGGTAAGCCCTCTCTGTCTTCTCCAACCAATCAGGTTATTTTACAAAATACCAATAAATTACATTTTACAAGGATATAAGTGCAATAAAACAATATCCTCCTTCCTGTCACCCAGACAACGTTTGGTATCAGATTAACATTCACTATTGATAAATTTATCACATATCTTCAAAATACAGATGTTTCTGGTCATTCACATCTCCAGGCAATCCCAGTGTTTAAGATTACAACAGGAATGGCTACAATACAAACAAACAGTCTTCCTTCCTTTATCTTCCATTCAGGGATCGTATATCAAATCCAAGCCCATAAACCCAATGATTAGCATCTCTCCTAAGGAACTTACACATCAAAAGGTATTGTCCTTCACACCTCTCTGATAGAACAGGGCCATTAGCATGCCACTTCCTATTTCCAGAGGATAAGAGATGCGTATTCAGACATCTATAGTAACTGCATTTTTCCTTTAAATATACACCAAGCCTGTCTTGAATATAAAATAGATACAGTTAAACATGAATTCCTGCAATAGTGCACAGAGCACTACATATGACATGTTAAAAGTAAAACACATGATTCAACAAACTTTTAAACAGTCCGCAACATGGCGCTGGGCACGAGGGTTAACGGGTACCCGAGCCTCCTTCAATGACTGGAATGCCAACTCGCAAGCGGGTGCAAAGTCCACTGACTTGGGAATGCCCTTCCTAGCCATCTCTGTCAAGGGGTTCACTACAGGACTAAAGTTAATGACAACATGTCCGTAGGGCCTTACAGGTATTAAGGTCAGTACCGGTCTGGGTGATGTGGGTCGGGGACGGCCTCTGGTTGCCTCCACCCCCTCTGGGTTGGGCCTACCCCTGTCTCCTCCCACATGGTGCCCCAGGCACTGCACCTCCGTCATACCTTTCTGGCAACTGTCTGCCCTAACTGTCAGACCTGCCCTCCAATCCTCCTCTGTCGACCTGTAACTCGGGACACCTACCCTGTCACCTAGGCCTACTCCTTCCTCCTCGTCCGCTATCTGTGCCACAGTGATGGCGGCCAGACCACCAGCCTCTGGATCCTGTGTGGCATCCACTACAGGGAGGCTGCGTGTCTTCCCCGATCTACTGCGCAGAGGCAGGAGACCTGCTATGTCCACAGCAACTTGCTGCAAGGGTTCTCCTATGGGCAGAGGCCCAGAGACAACACAACCGCTGGAGTGCCCCGGCTGCCAACGCATGACACCAGCCTTACAGTTGGTCTGGGCGTCATCCGACATTCCAGACCAGGGTAAGCTCTGTATCAGGCCCTTCAGGGTACGGTCTGTCTCCAGGTTACTGTCCAAAGGGGTTTCGCTGGCAACCGACACCGGTTGCGCAGGAACGTTCCCTGAGGGGACCAGTTGGACACATTCCCTATCTGGTCTATCCCCTCCCACTTTCCTGTCTACCCTGTACCTTAACCCTTCCCGCCAGGTCAAACTTCCTGCCCCAACCCTGTCAAGGCCGCTGCCAGAGTGGCGCCTCATGCCTTTCGGGGATGGGTCAAAGAGTTGAACCTCCCTAAACTCCTGCCTGTGGCCCTCAATCTCTCCTAAATTGGGACACTCTACAGGGGGATCTAGGTGGGGACTACTAGGGTCAGTCTGGTAGGGGTCAGTCATGGAAAAATCAGTGTGGTTTCTCATACTCACCGCCGGAGTTGGCAAACCACTTGGGTCAGGAGCATCATTGGGCACCCCCACAGGATCACACGAGCTGGAACCGACATCCTCTGCGTTGCTAGGGGACGTAGGCATACCAGAGGCAAAAGGCATGCGGGGTCGATGTACTGATCTAGCCGCTGTAATCTTTTCCTCTGGGCTGGTTGATGCTGTGGTTGGCTGTGCTGGCAGTTGTCTAGCAGCTTCTAGCAGCTGTAGTCTTTTCCTCTGGGCTGGGCGGTGCTGGAGTAGCTGATGTCAACGGTGGGTTTGGAACTTGACTCCGGGGAATGGCGCCAACAAACATAGTGACGATCCCACCACCCAGATCATTTCCTAGGACCACATCAGTTGGGAGACCATCCATGACGGCAACTTCTCGCAACTCTGGTCCAGCTCCCCAGTCCAGGTAGACTCTTGCCATGGGAACCGCTTTTTCTGTTCCTTCTGCCAGGGTGATCGTGGCAGTGCGACCCTGCAATACTGCAGAAGGATCTATAAGGTGGGGGCTCACCACAGTGATTGAGGCCCCAGAGTCTCTTAGGCCTTCTCCCTGCAGGGGTCCCACGTGGACTGGCTGCAGGTGCCTCCACATGTTGTGTAGGGGCTGTTTGGCCATGCAGGTGACTCTCTCCGCAGAGTGCACCTGTCTCTCGCCACACTCCATCGGACTGACTGGAGGGGGAACAGTCTCTGTAGGCTCATCTCCTCTCGTCAAACAAGCGATCCGGGCTCCAGCACTCGGATTTGGGGCACGAGTCTGGGGTGCTTGGTAGTGATGAGCGGGTTCGGTTTTACTCGGTTTTACTCGGTTTTACTCGGTTCTCAAAACAGCATCTTATTGGCTCACGGATGTCACGTGTTTTGGATAGCCAATAAGATGCCGTTTTGAGAACCAAGTAAAACCGAGTAAAACCGAACCTCGCTCATCACTAGTGCTTGGGATGCAGGACAGTTCATCCTCAGATGTCCGATTTTCCCACAGCCGTAGCACTTCTTCTCCAGTCGTGGCACCGATGATCTCTGATCAGTTGCAGGGACGCTGCGGTGCGGTGGCTGGCTAAGAGCACCCGGGTTGGAAGATGCTTGTCTTTGGGGGTGATGAGCTGAAGAGGGGGGTCCCCTTGGTGGTACAGTTTGTTGGAGCTGGCTGCTGGCGGGGCGCTTCTGCCCCCGTGGCCGAATTGCCACATATTTGTCGGCTAATTGGGCAGCCATTTTTAAGCTGGGTGGCTCCCGATCTAGCACCCACTCCTTCACTTCTTGGGCGCACCTGCGGTAGAACTGCTCCCTGCAGATCAGGTCGATCAGTGCGTCCCATGTAGTGGCTTCCGAATCCTTCACCCACTTCACCACGTACTGCCGCAGCTGGGTGGCGAACTGCTCATGGGTGCTGCTAGGATTCTTAGGCAAGTCTCTGAATTTCTTCCTGTAAGACTCGGGAGTGATGAAGAATCGCTGGAGGAGGGCCTTCGCGACTTCGTCGTAGTTCCCACAGTCCTCCGTCACCACTCCTCGATAGGCCTCCAAGGCCTCTCCATGCAGAGTGGGCACAAGGTGTCTCACCCACTCCGACTTGGGTAGATCGTGTAGTTTGCAAGTCCTTTCAAAAACTTGTAAATGTCCATCAATGTCCCCATCACTGTCTGCAAACTTGGCAAACTGAATGCGTCCCGATCTGTGTACAACAGCTGACAACGGCTCCCGGGGTACCACGGCCTGTGGTGCCCGCTCATCACGCCACATCTGGATGATGATCAAGCGCTCTTGCTCCGTTGCCCTTTCCCCCAATTCCGCTAGCCGATCTGCTAGGGTATCCGGGCCGCCCCCCCTGGGACGTTGGGATCCTGGCTCTGCTAGGGATTGCTGGGAAACATTGCTGCTGTGAGAGAGGGCGGGGCTTGTGGTTCTCACCGGATCCTTACGAAGGTCCACTGTTGGGCCGTCCTCTGCGATGCTGACGCCGTCAGTGCTTTCCACCTCCGCCCGATGAGACTCCTCCACGCTCCTGAGCGCCGCCTTCATGACGCTTCTGGACGCGTTGGAAGGGATATCCACACCCTTCCCCTGGCATACGATCTCCAGATCCTCCTTGGACATTCCGCTGAATTCCGCCATCTTGTGCGTCCTCCTGCGCTGCAGTTACTCCTCTCCTGAGTAACTCGGCTTCTCCAATCAGGTGATGAAAAGCCGCCTGGGATTATCCCACCACTATGCCACCAATTTCTGTGACAGGACGGTACCGTACGGAAGCACTCGCCGCTTGACGCGTCCCGTCGACTGCGCACAGAATGGAAGGTCAAGCCGCACGAGGCCTGACCACATAGGGGATTCCCGCTTACCGTCAGTAACCGCCTGTTACTGACTCCACCCACTGCGTTGTGGGCGGGTTCTTGCTGCCACCACCAAACTCCTAACCTGCCGTGGCGTTTGGAACCACGGTTCTGCTATGTATGTGCCGACGCACTGCCTTACCACAGCTGGATGGTGCTGACGAATCCCCACTAGCCACTTGCTAGGCCTCTACCGGTAGCTGGCGGAAGGCGGAGCTTGGAGACGTTAGGTGCTTCCCTGGACAGCCGGAGGACGGGGCTAGGTTTGGCCTAACCCTGTTGGTCACAAGATGAAGCAATCTTCTTGAGGCAATGATGTTTATTTGCTCAAATATAGTTCTAAAGAGAACTCTTCCCTATTGCTAGGGGCAACAGCATACAGCAAGATGTTCCAGCAGAATAAGATGGTATAACTACAACTCTGGAGGCACGCAGGTCTCCTTTTTATGTCAGTTTTCCACACAGTACCACAGGGGGGTAAGCCCTCCCTGTCTTCTCCAACCAAACAGGTTATTTTACAAAATACCAATAAATTACATTTTACAAGGATATAAGTGCAATAAAACAATATCCTCCTTCCTGTCACCCAGACAACGTTTGGTATCAGATTAACATTTACTATTGATAAATTTATCACATATCTTCAAAATACAGATGTTTCTGGTCATTCACATCTCCAGGCAATCCCAGTGTTTAAGATTACAACAGGAATGGCTACAATACAAACAAACAGTCTTCCTTCCTTTATCTTCCATTCAGGGATCGTATATCAAATCCAAGCCCATAAACCCAATGATTAGCATCTCTCCTAAGGAACTTACACATCAAAAGGTATTGTCCTTCACACCTCTCTGATAGAACAGGGCCATTAGCATGCCACTTCCTATTTCCAGAGGATAAGAGATGCGTATTCAGACATCTATAGTAACTGCATTTTTCCTTTAAATATACACCAAGCCTGTCTTGAATATAAAATAGATACAGTTAAACATGCATTCCTGCAATAGTGCACAGAGCACTACATATGACATGTTAAAAGTAAAACACATGATTCAACAAACTTTTAAACAGTCCGCAACATGGCACTGGGCACGAGGGTTAACCCCTTCAGTGCCGCAGACGCCATTACACGTGTGGCTGGCTAGTCTCTCCGGCCACAAGGGGTAACAGGTGACCCCTTTGAACCAGTTTCAGGCTCCGGCCTGTTGTTTGTTAAACTGGGCACTAGTTGTAGGGGCCACAAAGGACCAAATGGCATCAGTTCCAAACCCCGGCCTGCTGTTTCTTAGACTGGGCAGTGGACGTAGGGGTCGCAAGGGACCTCCTGGCACCAGTTTCAGGCTCCAGCCTGTTGTTTGTTAGACTGGGCTCTAGAAGGAAGGGTCGCAGGTGACCCCCTGGCACCAGTTTTGGGCCCGACCGGTTGTTTCTTATACTGGGCACTAGACACAGTGGTCACAGGTGACCCCCTGGCACCAGTTTCAGGCTCCAGCCTATTATTTGTTAGACTGGGCACTAGACGTAGGGGCCACAAAGGACCCATGGCACCAGTTTCAGGCTCCGTCCTGTTGTTTGTTAGACTAGTCACTAGACAGAGGGGTCACAGGTGACCCCCTTGCACCAGTTTCAGGCTCCGGCCTATTATTTGTTAGACTGGGCACTAGACGTAGGGGCCACAAGGGACCCCCTGGCACCAGTTTCGTTCTCCAGACTTTTGTTTTTTAGACTGGGCACTAGACATAGGGGTCGCAGGTGACCCCCTGGCCCCAGTTTCGTACTCAGGCATGTTGTTAGTTAGACTGGGCACTATACGTAGAGGTCGAAAGGGACCCCCTGGCACCAGTTTCAGGCTCCGGCCTTTTGTTTGTTAGATTGGGCACTAGAGATCAGGGTCGCATGTGACCCCCTGGCACCAATTTCCTGCTCAGGCCTGTTGTTTGTTAGACTGGGCACTATGTGTAGGGGCCTACGGTGACCCCCAGCCAATAGATACAAACACCGGCCTGGTGTTTCTTAAACTGGGCACTTGACGTAGGGGTTGCAAGGGACCTCCTGGCACCAGTTTCAGGCTCCGTCCTGTTGTTTGTTAAACTGGGCTCTAGACGCAGGGGTAACAGGTGACCCCTTGGCACCAGTTTCAGGCTCCGGCCTGTTGGTTGTTAGACTGGGCACTAGATATAGGGGCCGCAGGTGACCCCTGGCACCAGTTTCGTACTCAGGCATGTTGTTAGTTAGACTGGGCACTATACGTAGAGGTCGAAAGGGACCCCCTGGCACCAGTTTCAGGCTCCGCCTTTTGTTTGTTAGATTGGGCACTAGAGATCAGGGTCGCATGTGACCCCCTGGCACCAATTTCCTGCTCAGGCCTGTTGTTTGTTAGACTGGGCACTAGATGTAGGGGCCTAAGGTGACCCCCTGGCACCAGTTCCAAACCCCGGCCTGCTGTTTCTTAGACTGGGCACTGGACGTAGGGGTCGCAAGGGACCTCCTGGCACCAGTTTCAGGTTTCGGCCTGTTGTTTGTTAGACTGGGCTCTAGACGCAGGGGTCGCAGGTGACCCCCTGGCACCAGTTTTGGGCCCGACCTGTTGTTTCTTAGACTGGGCACTAGACACAGGGGTCACAGGTGACCCCATTGCACCAGTTTCAAGCTCCGGCCTGTTATTTGTTAGACTGGACACTAGACTTAGGGGCCACAAGGGACCCCCTGGCACCAGTTTCAGGTTCCGGCCTATTATTTGTTAGACTGGGCACTAGATGTAGGTGCCACAAGGGACCCCTTGGCACCAGTTTCGGGCTCTGGCCTGTTGTTTCGTAGACTGGGCACCAGACACAGGGGTCGCAGGTGACCCCCTGGCACCAGTTTCAGGCTTCTGCCTATTATTTGTTAGACTGGGCACTAGACGTAGGGGCCACAAGGGACCCCCTGGCACCAGTTTCAGTCTTCGGCCTGTTGTTTGTTAGACTGGGCTTTAGACGCAGGGGTAACGGGTGACCCCTTGGCACCAGTTTCAGGCTCCGGCCTGTTGTTTGTTAGACTGGGCACTAGATATAGGGGCCACAGGTGACCCTCTGGCACCAGTTTCGTACTCAGGCATGTTGTTAGTTATACTGGGCACGATACGTAGAGGTCGAAAGGGATCCCCTGGCACCAGTTTCAGGCTCCGGCCTTTTGTTTGTTAGATTGGGCACTAGAGATCAGGGTCGCATGTGACACCCTGGCACCAATTTCCTGCTCAGGCCTGTTGTTTGTTACACTGGGCACTAGATGTAGGGACCTAAGGTGACCCCCTGGCACCAGTTCCAAACCCCGGCCTGCTGTTTCTTAGACTGGGCACTGGACGTAGGGGTCGCAAGGGACCTCCTGGCACCAGTTTCAGGCTCCGGCCTGTTGTTTGTTAGACTGGGCTCTAGATGCAGGGGTCGCAGGTGACCCCCTGGCACCAGTTTCAGGCTCCAGCCTGTTGTTTGTTAGACTGGGCTCTAGACGCAGGGGTCACAGGTGACCCCCTGGCACCAGTTTCAGGCTCCGGCCTATTATTTGTTAGACTGGGCACTAGACGTAGGTGCCACAAAGGACCACCTGGCACAAGTTTCGGTCTCCAGCCTTTTGTTTTTTAGACTGGGCTCTAGACATAGGGGTCGCAGGTGACCCCCTGGCACCAGTTTCATACTCAGGCATGTTATTAGTTAGACTGGGCACTATACGTAGAGGTCGAAAGGGACCCCCTTGCACCAGTTTCAGGCTCCGGCCTTTTGTTTGTTAGATTGGGCACTAGAGATCAGGTTTGCATGTGACCCCCTGGCACCAGTTTCCTGCTCTGGCCGGTTGTTTGTTAGACTGGGCACTATGTATAGGGGCCTACGGTGACCCCCTGGCACCAGTTCCATACCCCGGCCTGCTGTTTCTTAGACTGGGCACTGGACGTAGGGGTCGCAAGGGACCTCCTGGCACCAGTTTCAGGCTCCGGCCTGTTGTTTGTTAGACTGGGTTCTAGACGCAGGGGTCGCAGGTGACCCCCTGGCACCAGTTTTGGGCCCGACCTGTTGTTTCTTAAACTGTACACTAGACACAGGGGTCACAGGTGACCCCCTGGCACCAGTTTCAGGCTCCGGCCTATTATTTGTTAGAGTGGGCACTAGACGTAGGGGCCACAAAGGACCCCCTGGCACCAGTTTCAGGCTTCAGCCTTTTGTTTGTTAGACTGGGCTTTAGACACAGGGGTAACAGGTGACCCCTTTGAACCAGTTTCAGGCTCCGGCCTGTTGTTTGTTAAACTGGGCACTAGTTGTAGGGGCCACAAAGGACCAAATGGCATCAGTTCCAAACCCCGGCCTGCTGTTTCTTAGACTGGGCAGTGGACGTAGGGGTCGCAAGGGACCTCCTGGCACCAGTTTCAGGCTCCAGCCTGTTGTTTGTTAGACTGGGCTCTAGAAGGAAGGGTCGCAGGTGACCCCCTGGCACCAGTTTTGGGCCCGACCTGTTGTTTCTTATACTGGGCACTAGACACAGGGGTCATAGGTGACCCCCTGGCACCAGTTTCAGGCTCCAGCCTATTATTTGTTAGACTGGGCACTAGACTTAGGGGCCACAAGGGACCCCCTGGCACCAATTTCAGGTTCCGGCATATTATTTGTTAGACTGGGCACTAGATGTAGGGGCCACAAGGGACCCCCTGGCACTAGTTTCGGGCTCTGGCCTGTTGTTTCTTAGACTGGGCACTAGACACAGGGGTCGCAGATGACCCCCTGGCACCAGTTTCAGGCTTCTGCCTATTATTTGTTAGACTGGGCACTAGACGTAGGGGCCACAAGGGACCCCCTGGCACCAGTTTCAGTCTTCGGCCTGTTGTTTGTTGGACTGGCCTTTAGACGCAGGGGTAACAGGTGACCCCTTGGCACCAGTTTTAGGCTCCGGCCTGTTGTTTGTTAGACTGGGCACTAGATATAGGGGCCACAGGTGACCCTCTGGCACCAGTTTCGTACTCAGGCATGTTGTTAGTTATACTGGGCACGATACGTAGAGGTCGAAAGGGATCCCCTGGCACCAGTTTCAGGCTCCGGCCTTTTGTTTGTTAGATTGGGCACTAGAGATCAGGGTCGCATGTGACACCCTGGCACCAATTTCCTGCTCAGGCCTGTTGTTTGTTACACTGGGCACTAGATGTAGGGACCTAAGGTGACCCCCTGGCACCAGTTCCAAACCCCGGCCTGCTGTTTCTTAGACTGGGCACTGGACGTAGGGGTCGCAAGGGACCTCCTGGCACCAGTTTCAGGCTCCGGCCTGTTGTTTGTTAGACTGGGCTCTAGATGCAGGGGTCGCAGGTGACCCCCTGGCACCAGTTTCAGGCTCCAGCCTGTTGTTTGTTAGACTGGGCTCTAGACGCAGGGGTCACAGGTGACCCCCTGGCACCAGTTTCAGGCTCCGGCCTATTATTTGTTAGACTGGGCACTAGACGCAGGTGCCACAAAGGACCACCTGGCACAAGTTTCGTTCTCCAGCCTTTTGTTTTTTAGACTGGGCTCTAGACATAGGGGTCGCAGGTGACCCCCTGGCACCAGTTTCATACTCAGGCATGTTATTAGTTAGACTGGGCACTATACGTAGAGGTCGAAAGGGACCCCCTTGCACCAGTTTCAGGCTCCGGCCTTTTGTTTGTTAGATTGGGCACTAGAGATCAGGTTTGCATGTGACCCCCTGGCACCAGTTTCCTGCTCAGGCCAGTTGTTTGTTAGACTGGGCACTATGTATAGGGGCCTACGGTGACCCCCTGGCACCAGTTCCATACCCCGGCCTGCTGTTTCTTAGACTGGGCACTGGACGTAGGGGTCGCAAGGGACCTCCTGGCACCAGTTTCAGGCTCCGGCCTGTTGTTTGTTAGACTGGGTTCTAGACGCAGGGGTCGCAGGTGACCCCCTGGCACCAGTTTTGGGCCCGACCTGTTGTTTCTTAAACTGTACACTAGACACAGGGGTCACAGGTGACCCCCTGGCACCAGTTTCAGGCTCCGGCCTATTATTTGTTAGAGTGGGCACTAGACGTAGGGGCCACAAAGGACCCCCTGGCACCAGTTTCAGGCTTCAGCCTTTTGTTTGTTAGACTGGGCTTTAGACACAGGGGTAACAGGTGACCCCTTTGAACCAGTTTCAGGCTCCGGCCTGTTGTTTGTTAAACTGGGCACTAGTTGTAGGGGCCACAAAGGACCAAATGGCATCAGTTCCAAACCCCGGCCTGCTGTTTCTTAGACTGGGCAGTGGACGTAGGGGTCGCAAGGGACCTCCTGGCACCAGTTTCAGGCTCCAGCCTGTTGTTTGTTAGACTGGGCTCTAGAAGGAAGGGTCGCAGGTGACCACCTGGCACCAGTTTTGGGCCCGACCTGTTGTTTCTTAGACTGGGCACTAGACACAGGGGTCACAGGTGACCCCCTTGCACCAGTTTCAGGCTCCGGCCTATTATTTGTTAGACTGGGCACTAGACTTAGGGGCCACAAGGGACCCCCTGGCACCAGTTTCAGGTTCCGGCATATTATTTGTTAGACTGGGCACTAGATGTAGGGGCCACAAGGGACCCCCTGGCACTAGTTTCGGGCTCTGGCCTGTTGTTTCTTAGACTGGGCACTAGACACAGGGGTCGCAGATGACCCCCTGGCACCAGTTTCAGGCTTCTGCCTATTATTTGTTAGACTGGGCACTAGACGTAGGGGCCACAAGGGACCCCCTGGCACCAGTTTCAGTCTTCGGCCTGTTGTTTGTTGGACTGGCCTTTAGACGCAGGGGTAACAGGTGACCCCTTGGCACCAGTTTTAGGCTCCGGCCTGTTGTTTGTTAGACTGGGCACTAGATATAGGGGCCGCAGGTGACCCCCTGGCACCAGTTTCGTACTCAGGCATGTTGTTAGTTAGACTGGGCACTATATGTAGAGGTCGAAAGGGACCCCCTGGCACCAGTTTCAGGCTCCGCCTTTTGTTTGTTAGATTGGGCACTAGAGATCAGGGTCGCATGTGACCCCCTGGCACCAATTTCCTGCTCAGGCCTGTTGTTTGTTAGACTGGGCACTAGATGTAGGGGCCTAAGGTGACCCCCTGGCACCAGTTCCAAACCCCGACCTGCTGTTTCTTAGACTGGGCACTGGACGTAGGGGTCGCAAGGGACCTCCTGGCACCAGTTTCAGGCTTCGGCCTGTTGTTTGTTAGACTGGGCTCTAGACGCAGGGGTCGCAGGTGACCCCCTGGCACCAGTTTTGGGCCCGACCTGTTGTTTCTTAGACTGGGCACTAGACACAGGGGTCACAGGTGACCCCATTGCACCAGTTTCAGGCTCCGGCCTATTATTTGTTAGACAGGGCACTAGACTTAGGGGCCACAAGGGACCCCCTGGCACCAGTTTCAGGTTCCGGCCTATTATTTGTTAGACTGGGCACTAGATGTAGGTGCCACAAGGGACCCCTTGGCACCAGTTTCGGGCTCTGGCCTGTTGTTTCTTAGACTGGGCACCAGACACAGGGGTCGCAGGTGACCCCCTGGCACCAGTTTCAGGCTTCTGCCTATTATTTGTTAGACTGGGCACTAGACGGAGGGGCCACAAGGGACCCCCTGGCACCAGTTTCAGTCTTCGGCCTGTTGTTTGTTAGACTGGGCTTTAGACGCAGGGGTCACGGGTGACCCCTTGGCACCAGTTTCAGGCTCCGGCCTGTTGTTTGTTAGACTGGGCACTAGATATAGGGGCCACAGGTGACCCTCTGGCACCAGTTTCGTACTCAGGCATGTTGTTAGTTATACTGGGCACTATACGTAGAGGTCGAAAGGGACCCCCTGGCACCAGTTTCAGGCTCCGGCCTTTTGTTTGTTAGATTGGGCACTAGAGATCAGGGTCGCATGTGACACCCTGGCACCAATTTCCTGCTCAGGCCTGTTGTTTGTTAGACTGGGCACTAGATGTAGGGGCCTAAAGTGACCCCCTGGCACCAGTTCCAAACCCCGGCCTGCTGTTTCTTAGACTGGGCACTGGACGTAGGGGTCGCAAGGGACCTCCTGGCACCAGTTTCAGGCTCCGGCCTGTTGTTTGTTAGACTGGGCTCTAGATGCAGGGGTCGCAGGTGACCCCCTGGCACCAGTTTCAGGCTCCAGCCTGTTGTTTGTTAGACTGGGCTCTAGACGCAGGGGTCACAGGTGACCCCCTGGCACCAGTTTCAGGCTCCAGCCTGTTTTTTGTTAGACTGGGCTCTAGACGCAGGGGTCACAGGTAACCTCCTGGCACCAGTTTCAGGCTCCGGCCTATTATTTGTTAGACTGGGCACTAGACGTAGGTGCCACAAAGGACCACCTGGCACAAGTTTCGGTCTCCAGCCTTTTGTTTTTTAGACTGGGCTCTAGACATAGGGGTCGCAGGTGACCCCCTGGCACCAGTTTCATACTCAGGCATGTTATTAGTTAGACTGGGCACTATACGTAGAGGTCGAAAGGGACCCCCATGCACCAGTTTCAGGCTCCGGCCTTTTGTTTGTTAGATTGGGCACTAGAGATCAGGTTTGCATGTGACCCCCTGGCACCAGTTTCCTGCTCAGGCCAGTTGTTTGTTAGACTGGGCACTATGTATAGGGGCCTACGGTGACCCCCTGGCACCAGTTCCATACCCCGGCCTGCTGTTTCTTAGACTGGGCACTGGACGTAGGGGTCGCAAGGGACCTCCTGGCACCAGTTTCAGGCTCCGGCCTGTTGTTTGTTAGACTGGGCTCTAGATGCAGGGGTCGCAGGTGACCCCCTGGCACCAGTTTCAGGCTCCAGCCTGTTGTTTGTTAGACTAGGCTCTAGACGCAGGGGTCACAGGTGACCCCCTGGCACCAGTTTCAGGCTCCAGCCTGTTTTTTGTTAGACTGGGCTCTAGACGCAGGGGTCACAGGTGACCTCCTGGCACCAGTTTCAGGCTCCGGCCTATTATTTGTTAGACTGGGCACTAGACGTAGGTGCCACAAAGGACCACCTGGCACAAGTTTCGGTCTCCAGCCTTTTGTTTTTTAGACTGGGCACTAGACATAGGGGTCGCAGGTGACCCCCTGGCACCAGTTTCATACTCAGGCATGTTATTAGTTAGACTGGGCACTATACGTAGAGGTCAAAAGGGACCCCCTTGCACCAGTTTCAGGCTCCGGCCTTTTGTTTGTTAGATTGGGCACTAGAGATCAGGTTTGCATGTGACCCCCTGGAACCAGTTTCCTGCTCAGGCCGGTTGTTTGTTAGACTGGGCACTATGTGTAGGGGCCTACGGTGACCCCCTGGCCTGCTCCATACCCCGGCCTGCTGTTTCTTAGACTGGGCACTGGACGTAGGGGTCGCAAGGGACCTCCTGGCACCAGTTTCAGGCTCCGGCCTGTTGTTTGTTAGACTGGGTTCTAGACGCAGGGGTCGCAGGTGACCCCCTGGCACCAGTTTTGGGCCCGACCTGTTGTTTCTTAAACTGTACACTAGACACTGGGGTCACAGGTGACCCCCTGGCACCAGTTTCAGGCTCCGGCCTATTATTTGTTAGAGTGGGCACTAGACGTAGGGGCCACAAAGGACCCCCTGGCACCAGTTTCAGGCTTCAGCCTTTTGTTTGTTAGACTGGGCTTTAGACACAGGGGTAACAGGTGACCCCTTTGAACCAGTTTCAGGCTCCGGCCTGTTGTTTGTTAAACTGGGCACTAGTTGTAGGGGCCACAAAGGACCAAATGGCATCAGTTCCAAACCCCGGCCTGCTGTTTCTTAGACTGGGCAGTGGACGTAGGGGTCGCAAGGGACCTCCTGGCACCAGTTTCAGGCTCCAGCCTGTTGTTTGTTAGACTGGGCTCTTAAAGGAAGGGTCGCAGGTGACCCCCTGGCACCAGTTTTGGGCCCGACCTGTTGTTTCTTATACTGGGCACTAGACACAGGGGTCACAGGTGACCCCCTGACACCAGTTTCAGGCTCCAGCCTATTATTTGTTAGACTGCGCACTAGACGTAGGGGCCACAAAGGACCCATGGCACCAGTTTCAGGCTCCGTCCTGTTGTTTGTTAGACTAGTCACTAGACACAGGGGTCACAGGTGACCCCCTTGCACCAGTTTCAGGCTCCGGCCTATTATTTGTTAGACTTGGCACTAGACGTAGGGGCCACAAGGGACCCCCTGGCACCAGTTTCGGTCTCCAGACTTTTGTTTTTTAGACTGGGCACTAGACATAGGGGTCGCAGGTGACCCCCTGGCCCCAGTTTCGTACTCAGGCATGTTGTTAGTTAGACTGGGCACTATACGTAGCGGTCGAAAGGGACCCCCTGGCACCAGTTTCAGGCTCCGGCCATTTGTTTGTTAGATTGGGCACTAGAGATCAGGGTCGCATGTGACCCCCTGGCACCAATTTCCTGCTCAGGCCTGTTGTTTGTTAGACTGGGCACTATGTGTAGGGGCCTACGGTAACCCCCAGCCAATAGATACAAACACCGGCCTGGTGTTTCTTAGACTGGGCACTTGACATAGGGGTTGCAAGGGACCTCCTGGCACCAGTTTCAGGCTCCGTCCTGTTGTTTGTTAAACTGGGCTCTAGACGCAGGGGTCGCAGGTGACCCCCTGGCACCAGTTTTGGGCCCGACCTGTTGTTTCTTAGACTGGGCACTAGACACAGGGGTCATAGGTGACCCCCTTGCACCAGTTTCAGGCTCCGGCCTATTATTTGTTAGACTGGGCACTAGACTTAGGGGCCACAAGGGACCCCCTGGCACCAGTTTCAGGTTCCGGCCTATTATTTGTTAGACTGGGCACTAGATGTAGGGGCCACAAGGGACCCCTGGCACCAGTTTCGGGCTCTGGCCTGTTGTTTCTTAGACTGGGCACTAGACACAGGGGTCGCAGGTGACTCCCTGGCACCAGTTTCAGTCTTCGGCCTGTTGTTTGTTAGACTGGGCTTTAGACGCAGGGGTAGCAGGTGACCCCTTGGCACCAATTTCCTGCTCAGGCCTGTTGTTTGTTAGACTGGGCACTAGATGTAGGGGCCTAAGGTGACCCCCTGGCACCAGTTCCAAACCCCGGCCTGCTGTTTCTTAGACTGGGCACTGGACGTAGGGGTTGCAAGGGACCTCCTGGCACCAGTTTCAGGCTCCGGCCTGTTGTTTGTTAGACTGGGCTCTAGATGCAGGGGTCGCAGGTGACCCCCTGGCACCAGTTTCAGGCTCCAGCCTGTTGTTTGTTAGACTGGGCTCTAGACGCAGGGGTCACAGGTGACCCCCTGGCACCAGTTTCAGGCTCCTGCCTGTTTTTTGTTAGACTGGGCTCTAGACACAGGGGTCACAGGTGACCCCCTGGCACCAGTTTCAGGCTTCTGCCTATTATTTGTTAGACTGGGCACTAGACGTAGGGGCCACAAGGGACCCCCTGGCACCAGTTTCAGTCTTCGGCCTGTTGTTTGTTAGACTGGGCTTTAGACGCAGGGGTAACAGGTGACCCCTTGGCACCAGTTTCAGGCTCCGGCCTGTTGTTTGTTAGACTGGGCTTTAGACGCAGGGGTAACAGGTGACCCCTTGGCACCAGTTTCAGGCTCCGGCCTGTTGTTTGTTAGACTGGGCACTAGATATAGGGGCCGCAGGTGACCCCCTGGCACCAGTTTCGTACTCAGGCATGTTGTTAGTTAGACTGGGCACTATACGTAGAGGTCGAAAGGGACCCCCTGGCACCAGTTTCAGGCTCCGGCCTTTTGTTTGTTAGATTGGGCACTAGAGATCAGGTTTGCATGTGACCCCCTGGCACCAGTTCCCTGCTCAGGCCGGTTGTTTGTTAGACTGGGCACTATGTATAGGGGCCTACGGTGACCCCCTGGCACCAGTTCCATACCCCGGCCTGCTGTTTCTTAGACTGGGCATTTGACGTAGGGGTCGCAAGTGACCTCCTGGCATCAGTTTCAGGCTCCGGCCTGTTGTTTGTTAGACTGGGTTCTAGACGCAGGGGTCGCAGGTGACCCCCTGGCACCAGTTTTGGGCCCGACCTGTTGTTTCTTAGACTGGGCACTAGACACAGGGGTCACAGGTGACCCCATTGCACCAGTTTCAGGCTCCGGCCTATTATTTGTTAGACTGGGCACTAGACTTAGGGGCCACAAGGGACCCCCTGGCACCAGTTTCAGGTTCCGGCCTATTATTTGTTAGACTGGGCACTAGATGTAGGTGCCACAAGGGACCCCTTGGTACCAGTTTCGGGCTCTGGCCTGTTGTTTCTTAGACTGGGCACCAGACACAGGGGTCGCAGGTGACCCCCTGGCACCAGTTTCAGGCTTCTGCCTATTATTTGTTAGACTGGGCACTAGACGTAGGGGCCACAAGGGACCCCCTGGCACCAGTTTCAGTCTTCGGCCTGTTGTTTGTTAGACTGGGCTTTAGACGCAGGGGTAACGGGTGACCCCTTGGCACCAGTTTCAGGCTCCGGCCTGTTGTTTGTTAGACTGGGCACTAGATATAGGGGCCACAGGTGACCCTCTGGCACCAGTTTCGTACTCAGGCATGTTGTTAGTTATACTGGGCACTATACGTAGAGGTCGAAAGGGACCCCCTGGCACCAGTTTCAGGCTCCGGCCTTTTGTTTGTTAGATTGGGCACTAGAGATCAGGGTCGCATGTGACACCCTGGCACCAATTTCCTGCTCAGGCCTGTTGTTTGTTAGACTGGGCACTAGATGTAGGGGCCTAAGGTGACCCCCTGGCACCAGTTCCAAACCCCGGCCTGCTGTTTCTTAGACTGGGCACTGGACGTAGGGGTCGCAAGGGACCTCCTGGCACCAGTTTCAGGCTCCGGCCTGTTGTTTGTTAGACTGGGCTCTAGATGCAGGGGTCGCAGGTGACCCCCTGGCACCAGTTTCAGGCTCCAGCCTGTTGTTTGTTAGACTGGGCTCTAGACGCAGGGGTCACAGGTGACCCCCTGGCACCAGTTTCAAGCTCCAGCCTGTTTTTTGTTAGAGTGGGCACTAGACGTAGGGGCCACAAAGGACCCCCTGGCACCAGTTTCAGGCTTCAGCCTTTTGTTTGTTAGACTGGGCTTTAGACACAGGGGTAACAGGTGACCCCTTTGAACCAGTTTCAGGCTCCGGCCTGTTGTTTGTTAAACTGGGCACTAGTTGTAGGGGCCACAAAGGACCAAATAGCATCAGTTCCAAACCCCGGCCTGCTGTTTCTTAGACTGGGCAGTGGACGTAGGGGTCGCAAGGGACCTCCTGGCACCAGTTTCAGGCTCCAGCCTGTTGTTTGTTAGACTGGGCTCTAGAAGGAAGGGTTGCAGGTGACCCCCTGGCACCAGTTTTGGGCCCGACCGGTTGTTTCTTATACTGGGCACTAGACACAGGGGTCACAGGAGACACCCCTGGCACCAGTTTCAGGCTCCGGCCTATTATTTGTTAGACTGGGCACTAGACGTAGGGGCCACAAGGGACCCCCTGGCACCAGTTTCGGTCTCGAGACTTTTGTTTTTTAGACTGGGCACTAGACATAGGGGTCGCAGGTGACCCCCTGGCCCCAGTTTCGTACTCAGGCATGTTGTTAGTTAGACTGGGCACTATACGTAGAGGTCGAAAGGGACCCCCTGGCACCAGTTTCAGGCTCCGGCCTTTTGTTTGTTAGATTGGGCACTAGAGATCAGAGTCGCATGTGACCCCTTGGCACCAATTTCCTGCTCAGGCCTGTTGTTTGTTAGACTGGGCACTATGTGTAGGGGCCTACGGTGACCCCCAGCCAATAGATACAAACACCGGCCTGGTGTTTCTTAGACTGGGCACTTGACGTAGGGGTTGCAAGGGACCTCCTGGCACCAGTTTCAGGCTCCGTCCTGTTGTTTGTTAAACTGGGCTCTAGACGCAGGGGTCGCAGGTGACCCCCTGGCACCAGTTTTGGGCCCGACCTGTTGTTTCTTAGACTGGGCACTAGACACAGGGGTCACAGGTGACCCCCTTGCACCAGTTTCAGGCTCCGGCCTATTATTTGTTAGACTGGGCACTAGACTTAGGGGCCACAAGGGACCCCCTGGCACCAGTTTCAGGTTCCGGCCTATTATTTGTTAGACTGGGCACTAGATGTAGGGGCCACAAGGGACCCCCTGGCACCAGTTTCGGGCTCTGGCCTGTTGTTTCTTAGACTGGGCACTAGACACAGGGGTCGCAGGTGACCCCCTGGCACCAGTTTCAGGCTTCTGCCTATTATTTGTTAGACTGGGCACTAGACGTAGGGGCCACAAGGGACCCCCTGGCACCAGTTTCAGTTTTCGGCCTGTTGTTTGTTAGACTGGGTTTTAGACGCAGGGGTAACAGGTGACCCCTTGGCACCAGTTTCAGGCTCCGGCCTGTTGTTTGTTAGACTGGGCACTAGATATAGGGGCCGCAGGTGACCCCCTGGCACCAGTTTCGTACTCAGGCATGTTGTTAGTTAGACTGGGCACTATACGTAGAGGTCGAAAGGGACCCCCTGGCACCAGTTTCAGGCTCTGGCCTTTTGTTTGTTAGATTGGGCACTAGAGATCAGGGTCGCATGTGACCCCCTGGCACCAATTTCCTGCTCAGGCCTGTTGTTTGTTAGACTGGGCACTAGATGTAGGCGCCTAAGGTGACCCCCTGGCACCAGTTCCAAACCCCGGCCTGCTGTTTCTTAGACTGGGCACTGGACGTAGGGGTCGCAAGGGACCTCCTGGCACCAGTTTCAGGCACCGGCCTGTTGTTTGTTAGACTGGGCTCTAGATGCAGGGGTCGCAGGTGACCCCCTGGCACCAGTTTCAGGCTCCAGCCTGTTGTTTGTTAGACTGGGCTCTAGACGCAGGGGTCACAGGTGACCCCCTGGCACCAGTTTCAGGCTCCAGCCTGTTTTTTGTTAGACTGGGCTCTAGACGCAGGGGTCACAGGTGACCTCCTGGCACCAGTTTCAGGCTCCGGCCTATTATTTGTTAGACTGGGCACTAGACGTAGGTGCCACAAAGGACCACCTGGCACCAGTTTCGGTCTCGAGCCTTTTGTTTTTTAGACTGGGCTCTAGACATAGGGGTCGCAGGTGACCCCCTGGCACCAGTTTCATACTCAGGCATGTTATTAGTTAGACTGGGCACTATACGTAGAGTTCGAAAGGGACCCCCTGGCACCAGTTTCAGGCTCCGGCCTTTTGTTTGTTAGATTGGGCACTAGAGATCAGGTTTGCATGTGACCCCCTGGCACCAGTTTCCTGCTCAGGCCGGTTGTTTGTTAGACTGGGCACTATGTATAGGGGCCTACGGTGACCCCCTGGCACCAGTTCCATACCCCTGCCTGCTGTTTCTTAGACTGGGCACTGGACGTAGGGGTCGCAAGGGACCTCCTGGCACCAGTTTCAGGCTCTGGCCTGTTCTTTGTTAGACTGGGTTCTAGACGCAGGGGTCGCAGGTGACCCCCTGGCACCAGTTTTGGGCCCGACCTGTTGTTTCTTAAACTGGACACTAGACACAGGGGTCACAGGTGACCCCCTGGCACCAGTTTCAGGCTCCGGACTATTATTTGTTAGAGTGGGCACTAGACGTAGGGGCCACAAAGGACCCCCTGGCACCAGTTTCAGGCTTCAGCCTTTTGTTTGTTAGACTGGGCTTTAGACACAGGGGTAACATGTGACCCCTTTGAACCAGTTTCAGGCTCCTGCCTGTTGTTTGTTAAACTGGGCACTAGTTGTAGGGGCCACAAAGGACCAAATAGCATCAGTTCCAAACCCCGGCCTGCTGTTTCTTAGACTGGGCAGTGGACGTAGGGGTCGCAAGGGACCTCCTGGCACCAGTTTCAGGCTCCAGCCTGTTGTTTGTTAGACTGGGCTCTAGAAGGAAGGGTCGCAGGTGACCCCCTGGCACCAGTTTCAGGCTCCAGCCTATTATTTGTTAGACTGCGCACTAGACGTAGGGGCCACAAAGGACCCATGGCACCAGTTTCAGGCTCCGTCCTGTTGTTTGTTAGACTAGGCACTAGACACAGGGGCCACAAAGGACCCATGGCACCAGTTTCAGGCTCCGTCCTGTTGTTTGTTAGACTAGGCACTAGACACAGGGGTCACAGGTGACCCC
The DNA here is from genome assembly GCF_028390025.1 of Pseudophryne corroboree. Classification (NCBI taxonomy): domain Eukaryota; kingdom Metazoa; phylum Chordata; class Amphibia; order Anura; family Myobatrachidae; genus Pseudophryne; species Pseudophryne corroboree. The sequence continues at coordinate 64,367,237 of NC_086446.1, read as the reverse complement.
CTTGCACCAGTTTCAGGCTCCGGCCTATTATTTGTTAGACTGGGCACTAGACTTAGGGGCCACAAGGGACCCCCTGGCACCAGTTTCAGGTTCCGGCCTATTATTTGTTAGACTGGGCACTAGATGTAGGGGCCACAAGGGTCCCCCTGGCACCAGTTTCGGGCTCTGGCCTGTTGTTTCAATGACTGGGCACTAGACACAGGGGTCGCAGGTGACCCCCTGGCACCAGTTTCAGGCTTCTGCCTACAATTTGTTAGACTGGGCACTAGACGTAGGGGCCACAAGGGACCCCCTGGCACCAGTTTCAGTCTTCGGCCTGTTGTTTGTTAGACTGGGCTTTAGACGCAGGGGTAACAGGTGACCCCTTGGCACCAGTTTCAGGCTCCAGCCTATTATTTGTTAGACTGGGCACTAGACGTAGGGGCCACAAGGGACCCCCTGGCACCAGTTTCGTTCCCCAGACTTTTGTTTTTTAGACTGGGCACTAGACATAGGGGTCGCAGGTGACCCCCTGGCCCCAGTTTCGTACTCAGGCATGTTGTTAGTTAGACTGGGCACTATACGTAGAGGTCGAAAGGGACCCCCTGGCACCAGTTTCAGGCTCCGGCCTTTTGTTTGTTAGATTGGGCACTAGAGATCAGGGTCGCATGTGACCCCCTGGCACCAATTTCCTGCTCAGGCCTGTTGTTTGTTAGACTGGGCACTATGTGTAGGGGCCTACGGTGACCCCCAGCCAATAGATACAAACACCGGCCTGATGTTTCTTAGACTGGGCACTTGACGTAGGGGTTGCAAGGGACCTCCTGGCACCAGTTTCAGGCTCCGTCCTGTTGTTTGTTAAACTGGGCTCTAGACGCAGGGGTCGCAGGTGACCCCCTGGCACCAGTTTTGGGCCCGACCTGTTGTTTCTTAGACTGGGCACTAGACACAGGGGTCACAGGTGACCCACTTGCACCAGTTTCAGGCTCCGGCCTATTATTTGTTAGACTGGGCACTAGACTTAGGGGTCACAAGGGACCCCCTGGCACCAGTTTCAGGTTCCGGCCTATTATTTGTTAGACTGGGCACTAGATGTAGGGGCCACAAGGGACCCCCTGGCACCAGTTTCGGGCTCTGGCCTGTTGTTTCTTAGACTGGGCACTAGACACAGGGGTCGCAGGTGACCCCCTGGCACCAGTTTCAGGCTTCTGCCTATTATTTGTTAGACTGGGCACTAGACGTAGGGGCCACAAGGGACCCCCTGGAACCAGTTTCAGTCTTCGGCCTGTTGTTTGTTAGACTGGGCTTTAGACGCAGGGGTAACAGGTGACCCCTTGGCACCAGTTTCAGGCTCCGGCCTGTTGTTTGTTAGACTGGGCACTAGATATAGGGGCCGCAGGTGACCCCCTGGCACCAGTTTCGTACTCAGGCATGTTGTTAGTTAGACTGGGCACTATACGTAGAGGTCGAAAGGGACCCCCTGGCACCAGTTTCAGGCTCCGGCCTTTTGTTTGTTAGATTGGGCACTAGAGATCAGGGTCGCATGTGACCCCCTGGCACCAATTTACTGCTCAGGCTTGTTGTTTGTTAGACTGGGCACTAGATGTAGGGGCCTAAGGTGACCCCCTGGCACCAGTTCCAAACCCAGGCATGCTGTTTCTTAGACTGGGCACTGGACGTAGGGGTCCTAAAGGACCTCCTGGCACCAGTTTCAGGCTCCGGTCTGTTGTTTGTTAGACTGGGCTCTAGACGCAGGGGTCGCAGGTGACCCCCTGGCACCAGTTTTGGGCCCGGCCTGTTGTTTCTTAGACTGGGTACTAGACACAGGGGTCACAGGTGACCCCCTTGCACCAGTTTCAGTTTCCGGCCTATTATTTGTTAGACTGGGGACTAGATGTAGGGGCCACAAGGGACCCCCTGACACCAGTTTCAGGCTTGGGCCTTTTATTTGTTAGACTGGGCTTTAGACACAGGGGTAACAGGTGACCCCTTTGTACCAGTTTCAGGCTCCGGCCTGTTGTTTGTTAAACTGGGCACTAGTTGTAGGGGCCACAAAGGACCAAATGGCATCAGTACCAAACCCCGGCCTGCTGTTTCTTAGACTGGGCAGTGGACGTAGGGGTCGCAAGGGACCTCCTGGCACCAGTTTCAGGCTCCAGCCTGTTGTTTGTTAGACTGGGCTCTAGAAGCAGGGGTCGCAGGTGACCCCCTGGCACCAGTTTTGGGCCCGAACTGTTTTTTCTTATACTGGGCACTAGACACAGGGGTCACAGGTGACCCCCTGGCACCAGTTTCAGGCTCCGGCCTATTATTTGTTAGACTGGGCACTAGACTTAGGGGCCACAAGGGACCCCCTGGCACCAGTTTCAGGTTCCGGCCTATTATTTGTTAGACTGGGCACTAGATGTAGGGGCCACAAGGGACCCCCTGGAACCACTTTCAGTCTTCGGCCTGTTGTTTGTTAGACTGGGCTTTAGACGCAGGGGTAACAGGTGACCCCTTGGCACCAGTTTCAGGCTCCGGCCTGTTGTTTGTTAGACTGGGCACTAGATATAGGGGCCGCAGGTGACCCCCTGGCACCAGTTTCGTACTCAGGCATGTTGTTAGTTAGACTGGGCACTATACGTAGAGGTCGAAAGGGACCCCCTGGCACCAGTTTCAGGCTCCGGCCTTTTGTTTGTTAGATTGGGCACTAGAGATCAGGGTCGCATGTGACCCCCTGGCACCAATTTACTGCTCAGGCTTGTTGTTTGTTAGACTGGGCACTAGATGTAGGGGCCTAAGGTGACCCCCTGGCACCAGTTCCAAACCCAGGCATGCTGTTTCTTAGACTGGGCACTGGACGTAGGGGTCCTAAAGGACCTCCTGGCACCAGTTTCAGGCTCCGGTCTGTTGTTTGTTAGACTGGGCTCTAGACGCAGGGGTCGCAGGTGACCCCCTGGCACCAGTTTTGGGCCCGGCCTGTTGTTTCTTAGACTGGGTACTAGACACAGGGGTCACAGGTGACCCCCTTGCACCAGTTTCAGTTTCCGGCCTATTATTTGTTAGACTGGGGACTAGATGTAGGGGCCACAAGGGACCCCCTGACACCAGTTTCAGGCTTGGGCCTTTTATTTGTTAGACTGGGCTTTAGACACAGGGGTAACAGGTGACCCCTTTGTACCAGTTTCAGGCTCCGGCCTGTTGTTTGTTAAACTGGGCACTAGTTGTAGGGGCCACAAAGGACCAAATGGCATCAGTACCAAACCCCGGCCTGCTGTTTCTTAGACTGGGCAGTGGACGTAGGGGTCGCAAGGGACCTCCTGGCACCAGTTTCAGGCTCCAGCCTGTTGTTTGTTAGACTGGGCTCTAGAAGCAGGGGTCGCAGGTGACCCCCTGGCACCAGTTTTGGGCCCGAACTGTTTTTTCTTATACTGGGCACTAGACACAGGGGTCACAGGTGACCCCCTGGCACCAGTTTCAGGCTCCGGCCTATTATTTGTTAGACTGGGCACTAGACTTAGGGGCCACAAGGGACCCCCTGGCACCAGTTTCAGGTTCCGGCCTATTATTTGTTAGACTGGGCACTAGATGTAGGGGCCACAAGGGACCCCCTGGAACCACTTTCAGTCTTCGGCCTGTTGTTTGTTAGACTGGGCTTTAGACGCAGGGGTAACAGGTGACCCCTTGGCACCAGTTTCAGGCTCCGGCCTGTTGTTTGTTAGACTGGGCACTAGATATAGGGGCCGCAGGTGACCCCCTGGCACCAGTTTCGTACTCAGGCATGTTGTTAGTTAGACTGGGCACTATACGTAGAGGTCGAAAGGGACCCCCTGGCACCAGTTTCAGGCTCCGGCCTTTTGTTTGTTAGATTGGGCACTAGAGATCAGGGTCGCATGTGACCCCCTGGCACCAATTTACTGCTCAGGCTTGTTGTTTGTTAGACTGGGCACTAGATGTAGGGGCCTAAGGTGACCCCCTGGCACCAGTTCCAAACCCAGGCATGCTGTTTCTTAGACTGGGCACTGGACGTAGGGGTCCTAAAGGACCTCCTGGCACCAGTTTCAGGCTCCGGTCTGTTGTTTGTTAGACTGGGCTCTAGACGCAGGGGTCGCAGGTGACCCCCTGGCACCAGTTTTGGGCCCGGCCTGTTGTTTCTTAGACTGGGTACTAGACACAGGGGTCACAGGTGACCCCCTTGCACCAGTTTCAGTTTCCGGCCTATTATTTGTTAGACTGGGGACTAGATGTAGGGGCCACAAGGGACCCCCTGACACCAGTTTCAGGCTTGGGCCTTTTATTTGTTAGACTGGGCTTTAGACACAGGGGTAACAGGTGACCCCTTTGTACCAGTTTCAGGCTCCGGCCTGTTGTTTGTTAAACTGGGCACTAGTTGTAGGGGCCACAAAGGACCAAATGGCATCAGTACCAAACCCCGGCCTGCTGTTTCTTAGACTGGGCAGTGGACGTAGGGGTCGCAAGGGACCTCCTGGCACCAGTTTCAGGCTCCAGCCTGTTGTTTGTTAGACTGGGCTCTAGAAGCAGGGGTCGCAGGTGACCCCCTGGCACCAGTTTTGGGCCCGAACTGTTTTTTCTTATACTGGGCACTAGACACAGGGGTCACAGGTGACCCCCTGGCACCAGTTTCAGGCTCCGGCCTATTATTTGTTAGACTGGGCACTAGACTTAGGGGCCACAAGGGACCCCCTGGCACCAGTTTCAGGTTCCGGCCTATTATTTGTTAGACTGGGCACTAGATGTAGGGGCCACAAGGGACCCCCTGGAACCACTTTCAGTCTTCGGCCTGTTGTTTGTTAGACTGGGCTTTAGACGCAGGGGTAACAGGTGACCCCTTGGCACCAGTTTCAGGCTCCGGCCTGTTGTTTGTTAGACTGGGCACTAGATATAGGGGCCGCAGGTGACCCCCTGGCACCAGTTTCGTACTCAGGCATGTTGTTAGTTAGACTGGGCACTATACGTAGAGGTCGAAAGGGACCCCCTGGCACCAGTTTCAGGCTCCGGCCTTTTGTTTGTTAGATTGGGCACTAGAGATCAGGGTCGCATGTGACCCCCTGGCACCAATTTACTGCTCAGGCTTGTTGTTTGTTAGACTGGGCACTAGATGTAGGGGCCTAAGGTGACCCCCTGGCACCAGTTCCAAACCCAGGCATGCTGTTTCTTAGACTGGGCACTGGACGTAGGGGTCCTAAAGGACCTCCTGGCACCAGTTTCAGGCTCCGGTCTGTTGTTTGTTAGACTGGGCTCTAGACGCAGGGGTCGCAGGTGACCCCCTGGCACCAGTTTTGGGCCCGGCCTGTTGTTTCTTAGACTGGGTACTAGACACAGGGGTCACAGGTGACCCCCTTGCACCAGTTTCAGTTTCCGGCCTATTATTTGTTAGACTGGGGACTAGATGTAGGGGCCACAAGGGACCCCCTGACACCAGTTTCAGGCTTGGGCCTTTTATTTGTTAGACTGGGCTTTAGACACAGGGGTAACAGGTGACCCCTTTGTACCAGTTTCAGGCTCCGGCCTGTTGTTTGTTAAACTGGGCACTAGTTGTAGGGGCCACAAAGGACCAAATGGCATCAGTACCAAACCCCGGCCTGCTGTTTCTTAGACTGGGCAGTGGACGTAGGGGTCGCAAGGGACCTCCTGGCACCAGTTTCAGGCTCCAGCCTGTTGTTTGTTAGACTGGGCTCTAGAAGCAGGGGTCGCAGGTGACCCCCTGGCACCAGTTTTGGGCCCGAACTGTTTTTTCTTATACTGGGCACTAGACACAGGGGTCACAGGTGACCCCCTGGCACCAGTTTCAGGCTCCGGCCTATTATTTGTTAGACTGGGCACTAGACTTAGGGGCCACAAGGGACCCCCTGGCACCAGTTTCAGGTTCCGGCCTATTATTTGTTAGACTGGGCACTAGATGTAGGGGCCACAAGGGACCCCCTGGAACCACTTTCAGTCTTCGGCCTGTTGTTTGTTAGACTGGGCTTTAGACGCAGGGGTAACAGGTGACCCCTTGGCACCAGTTTCAGGCTCCGGCCTGTTGTTTGTTAGACTGGGCACTAGATATAGGGGCCGCAGGTGACCCCCTGGCACCAGTTTCGTACTCAGGCATGTTGTTAGTTAGACTGGGCACTATACGTAGAGGTCGAAAGGGACCCCCTGGCACCAGTTTCAGGCTCCGGCCTTTTGTTTGTTAGATTGGGCACTAGAGATCAGGGTCGCATGTGACCCCCTGGCACCAATTTACTGCTCAGGCTTGTTGTTTGTTAGACTGGGCACTAGATGTAGGGGCCTAAGGTGACCCCCTGGCACCAGTTCCAAACCCAGGCATGCTGTTTCTTAGACTGGGCACTGGACGTAGGGGTCCTAAAGGACCTCCTGGCACCAGTTTCAGGCTCCGGTCTGTTGTTTGTTAGACTGGGCTCTAGACGCAGGGGTCGCAGGTGACCCCCTGGCACCAGTTTTGGGCCCGGCCTGTTGTTTCTTAGACTGGGTACTAGACACAGGGGTCACAGGTGACCCCCTTGCACCAGTTTCAGTTTCCGGCCTATTATTTGTTAGACTGGGGACTAGATGTAGGGGCCACAAGGGACCCCCTGACACCAGTTTCAGGCTTGGGCCTTTTATTTGTTAGACTGGGCTTTAGACACAGGGGTAACAGGTGACCCCTTTGTACCAGTTTCAGGCTCCGGCCTGTTGTTTGTTAAACTGGGCACTAGTTGTAGGGGCCACAAAGGACCAAATGGCATCAGTACCAAACCCCGGCCTGCTGTTTCTTAGACTGGGCAGTGGACGTAGGGGTCGCAAGGGACCTCCTGGCACCAGTTTCAGGCTCCAGCCTGTTGTTTGTTAGACTGGGCTCTAGAAGCAGGGGTCGCAGGTGACCCCCTGGCACCAGTTTTGGGCCCGAACTGTTTTTTCTTATACTGGGCACTAGACACAGGGGTCACAGGTGACCCCCTGGCACCAGTTTCAGGCTCCGGCCTATTATTTGTTAGACTGGGCACTAGACTTAGGGGCCACAAGGGACCCCCTGGCACCAGTTTCAGGTTCCGGCCTATTATTTGTTAGACTGGGCACTAGATGTAGGGGCCACAAGGGACCCCCTGGAACCACTTTCAGTCTTCGGCCTGTTGTTTGTTAGACTGGGCTTTAGACGCAGGGGTAACAGGTGACCCCTTGGCACCAGTTTCAGGCTCCGGCCTGTTGTTTGTTAGACTGGGCACTAGATATAGGGGCTGCAGGTGACCCCCTGGCACCAGTTTCGTACTCAGGCATGTTGTTAGTTAGACTGGGCACTATACGTAGAGGTCGAAAGGGACCCCCTGGCACCAGTTTCAGGCTCCGGCCTTTTGTTTGTTAGATTGGGCACTAGAGATCAGGGTCGCATGTGACCCCCTGGCACCAATTTCCTGCTCAGGCCTGTTGTTTGTTAGACTGGGCACTAGATGTAGGGTCCTAAGGTGACCCCCTGGCACCAGTTCCAAACCCCGGCCTGCTGTTTCTTAGACTGGGCAGTGGACGTAGGGGTCGCAAGGGACCTCCTGGCACCAGTTTCAGGCTCCAGCCTGTTGTTTGTTAGACTGGGCTCTAGAAGGAAGGGTCGCAGGTGACCCCCTGGCACCAGTTTTGGGCCCGACCTGTTGTTTCTTATACTGGGCACTAGACACAGGGGTCACAGGTGACCCCCTGGAACCAGTTTCAGGCTCCAGCCTATTATTTGTTAGACTGCGCACTAGACGTAGGGGCCACAAAGGACCCATGGCACCAGTTTCAGGCTCCGTCCTGTTGTTTGTTAGACTAGTCACTAGACACAGGGGTCACAGGTGACCCCCTTGCACCAGTTTCAGGCTCCGGCCTATTATTTGTTAGATTTGGCACTAGACGTAGGGGCCACAAGGGACCCCCTGGCACCAGTTTCGGTCTCCAGACTTTTGTTTTTTAGACTGGGCACTAGACATAGGGGTCGCAGGTGACCCCCTGGCCCCAGTTTCGTACTCAGGCATGTTGTTAGTTAGACTGGGCACTATACGTAGCGGTCGAAAGGGACCCCCTGGCACCAGTTTCAGGCTCCGGCCTTTTGTTTGTTAGATTGGGCACTAGAGATCAGGGTCGCATGTGACCCCCTGGCACCAATTTCCTGCTCTGGCCTGTTGTTTGTTAGACTGGGCACTAGATGTAGGGGCCTAAGGTGACCCCCTGGCACCAGTTCCAAACCCCGGCCTGCTGTTTCTTAGACTGGGCACTGGACGTAGGGGTCCTAAAGGACCTCCTGGCACCAGTTTCAGGCTCCGGTCTGTTGTTTGTTGGACTGGGCTCTAGACGCAGGGGTCGCAGGTGACCCCCTGGCACCAGTTTTGGGCCCGGCCTGTTGTTTCTTAGACTGGGCACTAGACACAGGGGTCACAGGTGACCCCCTTGCACCAGTTTCAGGCTCCGGCCTATTATTTGTTAGACTGGGCACTAGACTTAGGGGTAACAAGGGACCCCCTGGCACCAGTTTCAGGTTCCGGCCTATTATTTGTTAGACTGGGGACTAGATGTAGGGGCCACAAGGGACCCCCTGGCACCAGTTTCAGGCTTCGGCCTTTTATTTGTTAGACTGGGCTTTAGACACAGGGGCAACAGGTGACCCCTTTGTACCAGTTTCAGGCTCCGGCCTGTTGTTTGTTAAACTGGGCACTAGTTGTAGGGGCCACAAAAGACCAAATGGCATCAGTACCAAACCCCGGCCTGCTGTTTCTTAGACTGGGCAGTGGACGTAGGGGTCGCAAGGGACCTCCTGGCACCAGTTTCAGGCTCCAGCCTGTTGTTTGTTAGACTGGGCTCTAGAAGCAGGGGTCGCAGGTGACCCCCTGGCACCAGTTTTGGGCACGAACTGTTTTTTCTTATACTGGGCACTAGACACAGGGGTCACAGGTGACCCCCTGGCACCAGTTTCAGGCTCCGGCCTATTATTTGTTAGAGTGGGCACTAGACGTAGGGGCCACAAAGGACCCATGGCACCAGTTTCAGGCTCCGTCCTGTTGTTTGTTAGACTAGGCACTAGACACAGGGGTCACAGGTGACCCCCTTGCACCAGTTTCAGGCTCCGGCCTATTATTTGTTAGACTGGGCACTAGACGTAGGGGCCACAAGGCACCCCCTGGCACCAGTTTCGGTCTCCAGACTTTTGTTTTTTAGACTGGGCACTAGACATAGGGGTCGCAGGAGACCCCCTGGCACCAATTTCGTACTCAGGCATGTTGTTAGTTAGACTGGGCACTATACGAAGAGGTCGAAAGGGACCCCCTGGCACCAGTTTCAGGCTCCAGCCTTTTGTTTGTTAGATTGGGCACTAGAGATCAGGGTCGCATGTGACCCCCTGGCACCAATTTCCTGCTCAGGCCTGTTGTTTGTTAGACTGGGCACTATGTGTAGGGGCCTACGTTGACCTCCAGCCAATAGATACAAACCCCGGCCTGCTGTTTCTTAGACTGGGCACTTGACGTAGGGGTCGCAAGGGACCTCCTGGCACCAGTTTCAGGCTCCTTGCTGTTGTTTGTTAGACTGGGCTCTAGACGCAGGGGTCGCAGGTGACCCCCTGGCACCAGTTTTGGGCCCGACCTGTTGTTTCTTAGACTTTGCACTAGACACAGGGGTCAAAGGTGACCCCCTTGCACCAGTTTCAGGCTCCGGCCTATTATTTGTTAGACTGGGCACTAGACTTAGGGGCCACAAGGGACACCCTGGCACCAGTTTCAGGTTCCGGCCTATTATTTGTTAGACTGGGCACTAGATGTAGGGGCCACAAGGGACCCCCTGGCACCAGTTTCGGGCTTTGGCCTGTTGTTTCTTAGACTGGGCACTAGACACAGGGGTCGCAGGTGACCCCCTGGCACCAGTTTCAGGCTTCTGCCTATTATTTGTTAGACTGGGCACTAGACGTAGGGGCCACAAGGGACCCCCTGGCACCAGTTTCAGTCTTCGGCCTGTTGTTTGTTAGACTGGGCTTTAGACGCAGGGGTAACGGGTGACCCCTTGGCAGCAGTTTCAGGCTCCGGCCTGTTGTTTGTTAGACTGGGCACTAGACATAGGGGTCGCAGGTGACCCCCTGGCACCAGTTTCAGGCTCCGGCCTAATATTTGTTAGACTGGGCACTAGACTTAGGGGCCACAACGGACCCCCTGGCACCAGTTTCAGGTTCCGGCCTATTATTTGTTAGACTGGGCACTAGATGTAGGGGCCACAAGGGACCCATGGCACCAGTTTCGGGCTCTGGCATGTTGTTTCTTAGACTGGGCACTAGACACAGGGGTCGCAGGTGACCCCCTTGCACCAGTTTCAGGCTCCGGCCTATTATTTGTTAGACTGGGCACTAGACTTAGGGGCCACAAGGGACCCCCTGGCACCAGTTTCAGGTTTCGGCCTATTATTTGTTAGACTGGGCACTAGATGTAGGGGCCACAAGGGACCCCCTGGCACTAGTTTCGGGCTCTGGCCTGTTGTTTCTTAGACTGGGCACTAGACACAGGGGTCGCAGGTGAACCCCTGGCACCAGTTTCAGGCTTCTGCCTATTATTTGTTAGACTGGGCACTAGACGTAGGGGCCACAAGGGACCCCCTGGCACCAGTTTCAGTCTTCGGCCTGCTGTTTCTTAGACTGGGCACTGGACGTAGGGGTCGCAAGGGACCTCCTGGCACCAGTTTCAGGCTCCGGCCTGTTGTTTGTTAGACTGGGCTCTAGACGCAGGGGTCGCAGGTGACCCCATGGCACCAGTTTTGGGCCCGACCTGTTGTTTCTTAGACTGGGCACTAGACACAGGGGTCACAGGTGACCCCCTTGCACCAGTTTCAGGCTCCGGCCTATTATTTGTTAGACTGGGCACTATACATAGAGGTCGAAAGGGACCCCCTGGCACCAGTTTCAGGCTCCGGCCTTTTGTTTGTTAGAGATCAGGTTTGCATGTGACCCCCTGGCACCAGTTTCCTGCTCAGGCCGGTTGTTTGTTAGACTGGGCACTATGTGTAGGGGCCTACGGTGACCCCCTGGCACCAGTTCCATACCCCGGCCTGCTGTTTCTTAGACTGGGCACTGGACGTAGGGGTCGCAAGGGACCTCCTGGCACCAGTTTCAGGCTCCGGCCTGTTGTTTGTTAGACTGGGCTCTAGACGGAGGGGTCGCAGGTGACCCCCTGGCACCAGTTTTGGGCCCGACCTGTTGTTTCTTAAACTGGAAACTAGACACAGGGGTCACAGGTGACCCCCTGGCACCAGTTTCAGTCTCCGGCCTATTATTTGTTAGAGTGGGCACTAGACGTAGGGGCCACAAAGGACCCCTGGCACCAGTTTCAGGCTTCAGCCTTTTGTTTGTTAGACTGGGCTTTAGACACAGGGGTAATAGGTGACCCCTTTGAACCAGTTTCAGGCTCCGGCCTGTTGTTTGTTAGACTGGGCTCTAGAAGCAGGGGTCGCAGGTGACCCCCTGGCACCAGTTTTGGGCCCGACCTGTTGTTTCTTATACTGGGCACTAGACACAGGGGTCACAGGTGACCCCCTGGCACCAGTTTCAGGCTCCGGCCTATTATTTGTTAGACTGCGCGCTAGACGTAGGGGCCACAAAGGACCCATGGCACCAGTTTCAGGCTCCGTCCTGTTGTTTGTTAGACTAGGCACTAGACACAGGGGTCACAGGTGACCCCCTTGCACCAGTTTCAGGCTCCGGCCTATTATTTGTTAGACTGGGCACTAGACGTAGGGGCCACAAGGGACCCCCTGGCACCAGTTTCGGTCTCCAGACTTTTGTTTTTTAGACTGGGCACTAGACATAGGGGTCGCAGGTGACCCCCTGGCACCAGTTTCGTACTCAGGCATGTTGTTAGTTAGACTGGGCACTATACGTAGAGGTCGAAAGGGACCCCCTGGCACCAGTTTCAGGCTCCGGCCTTTTGTTTGTTAGATTGGGCACTAGAGATCAGGGTCGCATGTGACCCCCTGGCACCAATTTCCTGCTCAGGCCTGTTGTTTGTTAGACTGGGCACTATGTGTAGGGGCCTACGGTGACCCCCCGCCAATATATACAAACACCGGCCTGGTGTTTCTTAGACTGGGCACTTGACGTAGGGTTTTTTTCAAGGGACCTCCTGGCACCAGTTTCAGGCTCCGTCCTGTTGTTTGTTAAACTGGGCTCTAGACGCAGGGGTCGCAGGTGACCCCCTGGCACCAGTTTTGGGCCCGACCTGTTGTTTCTTAGACTGGGCACTAGACACAGGGGTCACAGGTGACCCCCTTGCACCAGTTTCAGGCTCCGGCCTATTATTTATTAGACTGGGCACTAGACTTAGGGGCCACAAGGGACCCCCTGGCACCAGTTTCAGGTTCCGGCCTATTATTTGTTAGACTGGGCACTAGATGTAGGAGCCACAAGGGACCCCCTGGCACCAGTTTCGGGCTCTGGCCTGTTGTTTCTTAGACTGGGCACTAGACACAGGGGTCGCAGGTGACCCCCTGGCACCAGTTTCAGGCTTCTGCCTATTATTTGTTAGACTGGGCACTAGACGTAGGGGCCACAAGGGACCCCCTGGCACCAGTTTCAGTCTTCGGCCTGTTGTTTGTTAGACTGGGCTTTAGACGCAGGGGTAACAGGTGACCCCTTGGCACCAGTTTAAGGCTCCGGCATGTTGTTTGTTAGACTGGGCACTAGATATAGGGGCCGCAGGTGACCCCCTGGCACCAGTTTCGTACTCAGGCATGTTGTTAGTTAGACTGGGCACTATACGTAGAGGTCAAAAGGGACCCCCTGGCACCAGTTTCAGGCTCCGGCCTTTTGTTTGTTAGATTGGGCACTAGAGATCAAGGTCGCATGTGACCCCTGGCACCAATTTACTGCTCAGGCCTGTTGTTTGTTAGACTGGGCACTAGATGTAGGGGCCTAAGGTGACCCCCTGGCACCAGTTCCAAACACCGGCCTGCTGTTTCTTAGACTGGGCACTGGACGTAGGGGTCGCAAGGGACCTCCTGGCACCAGTTTCAGGCTCCGGTCTGTTGTTTGTTAGACTGGGCTCTAGACGCAGGGGTCGCAGGTGACCCCCTGGCACCAGTTTTGGGCCCGACCTGTTGTTTCTTAAACTGGACACTAGACACAGGGGTCACAGGTGACCCCCTGGCACCAGTTTCAGGCTCCGGCCTATTATTTGTTAGAGTGGTCACTAGACGTAGGGGCCACAAAGGACCCCCTGGCACCAGTTTCAGACTTCAGCCTTTTGTTTGTTAGACTGGGCTTTAGACACAGGGGTAACAGGTGACCCCTTTGAACCAGTTTCAGGCTCCGGCCTGTTGTTTGTTAAACTGGGCACTAGTTGTAGGGGCCACAAAGGACCAAATGGCATCAGTTCCAAACCCCGGCCTGCTGTTTCTTAGACTGGGCAGTGGACGTAGGGGTCGCAAGGGACCTCCTGGCACCAGTTTCAGGCTCCAGCCTGTTGTTTGTTAGACTGGGCTCTAGAAGCAGGGGTCGCAGGTGACCCCCTGGCACCAGTTTTGGGCCCGACCTGTTGTTTCTTATACTGGGCACTAGACACAGGGGTCACAGGTGACCCCCTGGCACCAGTTTCAGGCTCCGGCCTATTATTTGTTAGACTGCGCGCTAGACGTAGGGGCTACAAAGGACCCATGGCACCAGTTTCAGGCTCCGTCCTGTTGTTTGTTAGACTAGGCACTAGACACAGGGGTCACAGGTGACCCCCTTGCACCAGTTTCAGGCTCCGGCCTATTATTTGTTAGACTGGGCACTAGACGTAGGGGCCACAAGGGACCCCCTGGCACCAGTTTCGGTCTCCAGACTTTTGTTTTTTAGACTGGGCACTAGACATAGGGGTCGCAGGTGACCCCCTGGCACCAGTTTCGTACTCAGGCATGTTGTTAGTTAGACTGGGCACTATACGTAGAGGTCGAAAAGGACCCCCTGGCACCAGTTTCAGGCTCCGGCCTTTTGTTTGTTAGATTGGGCACTAGAGATCAGGGTCGCATGTGACCCCCTGGCACCAATTTCCTGCTCAGGCCTGTTGTTTGTTAGACTGGGCACTATGTGTAGGGGCCTACGGTGACCCCCCGCCAATAGATACAAACACCGGCCTGGTGTTTATTAGACTGGGCACTTGACGTAGGGGTTTCAAGGGACCTCCTGGCACCAGTTTCAGGCTCCGTCCTGTTGTTTGTTAAACTGGGCTCTAGACGCAGGGGTCGCAGGTGACCCCCTGGCACCAGTTTTGGGCCCGACCTGTTGTTTCTTAGACTGGGCACTAGACACAGGGGTCACAGGTGACCCCCTTGCACCAGTTTCAGGCTCCGGCCTATTATTTGTTAGACTGGGCACTAGACTTAGGGGCCACAAGGGACCCCCTGGCACCAGTTTCAGGCTCCGGCCTATTATTTGTTAGACTGGGCACTAGATGTAGGGGCCACAAGGGACCCCCTGGCACCAGTTTCGGGCTCTAGCCTGTTGTTTCTTAGACTGGGCACTAGACACAGAGGTCGCAGGTGACCCCCTGGCACCAGTTTCAGGCTTCTGCCTATTATTTGTTAGACTGGGCACTAGACGTAGGGGCCACAAGGGACCCCCTGGCACCAGTTTCAGTCTTCGGCCTGTTGTTTGTTAGACTGGGCTTTAGACGCAGGGGTAACAGGTGACCCCTTGGCACCAGTTTCAGGCTCCGGCCTGTTGTTTGTTAGACTGGGCACTAGATATAGGGGCCGCAGGTGACCCCATGGCACCAGTTTCGTACTCAGGCATGTTGTTAGTTAGACTGGGCACTATACGTAGAGGTCAAAAGGGACCCCCTGGCACCAGTTTCAGGCTCCGGCCTTTTGTTTGTTAGATTGGGCACTAGAGATGAGGGTCGCATGTGACCCCTGGCACCAATTTACTGCTCAGGCCTGTTGTTTGTTAGACTGGGCACTAGATGTAGGGGCCTAAGGTGACCCCCTGGCACCAGTTCCAAACACCTGCCTGCTGTTTCTTAGACTGGGCACTGGACGTAGGGGTCGCAAGGTACCTCCTGGCACCAGTTTCAGGCTCCGGCCTGTTGTTTGTTAGACTGGGCTCTAGACGCAGGGGTCGCAGGTGACCCCCTGGCACCAGTTTTGGGCCCGACCTGTTGTTTCTTAGACTGGGCACTAGACACAGGGGTCACAGGTGACCCCCTTGCACCAGTTTCAGGCTCCGGCCTATTATTTGTTAGACTGGGCACTATACATAGAGGTCGAAAGGGACCCCCTGGCACCAGTTTCAGGCTCCGGCCTTTTGTTTGTTAGAGATCAGGTTTGCATGTGACCCCCTGGCACCAGTTTCCTGCTCAGGCCGGTTGTTTGTTAGACTGGGCACTATGTGTAGGGGCCTACGGTGACCCCCTGGCACCAGTTCCATACCCCGGCCTGCTGTTTCTTAGACTGGGCACTGGACGTAGGGGTCGCAAGGGACCTCCTGGCACCAGTTTCAGGCTCCGGCCTGTCGTTTGTTAGACTGGGCTCTAGACGCAGGGGTCGCAGGTGACCCCCTGGCACCAGTTTTGGGCCCGACCTGTTGTTTCTTAGACTGGGCACTAGACACAGGGGTCACAGGTGACCCCCTTGCACCAGTTTCAGGCTCCGGCCTATTATTTGTTAGACTGGGCACTATACATAGAGGTCGAAAGGGACCCCCTGGCACCAGTTTCAGGCTCCGGCCTTTTGTTTGTTAGAGATCAGGTTTGCATGTGACCCCCTGGCACCAGTTTCCTGCTCAGGCCGGTTGTTTGTTAGACTGGGCACTATGTGTAGGGGCCTACGGTGACCCCCTGGCACCAGTTCCATACCCCGGCCTGCTGTTTCTTAGACTGGGCACTGGACGTAGGGGTCGCAAGGGACCTCCTGGCACCAGTTTCAGGCTCCGGCCTGTTGTTTGTTAGACTGGGCTCTAGATGCAGGGGTCGCAGGTGACCCCCTGGCACCAGTTTTGGGCCCGACCTGTTGTTTCTTAAACTGGACACTAGACACAGGGGTCACAGGTGACCCCCTGGCACCAGTTTCAGGCTCCGGCCTATTATTTGTTAGAGTGGTCACTAGACGTAGGGGCCACAAAGGACCCCCTGGCACCAGTTTCAGACTTCAGCCTTTTGTTTGTTAGACTGGGCTTTAGACACAGGGGTAACAGGTGACCCCTTTGAACCAGTTTCAGGCTCCGGCCTGTTGTTTGTTAAACTGGGCACTAGTTGTAGGGGCCACAAAGGACCAAATGGCATCAGTTCCAAACCCCGGCCTGCTGTTTCTTAGACTGGGCAGTGGACGTAGGGGTCGCAAGGGACCTCCTGGCACCAGTTTCAGGCTCCAGCCTGTTGTTTGTTAGACTGGGCTCTAGAAGCAGGGGTCGCAGGTGACCCCCTGGCACCAGTTTTGGGCCCGACCTGTTGTTTCTTATACTGGGCACTAGACACAGGGGTCACAGGTGACCCCCTGGCACCAGTTTCAGGCTCCGGCCTATTATTTGTTAGACTGCGCGCTAGACGTAGGGGCTACAAAGGACCCATGGCACCAGTTTCAGGCTCCGTCCTGTTGTTTGTTAGACTAGGCACTAGACACAGGGGTCACAGGTGACCCCCTTGCACCAGTTTCAGGCTCCGGCCTATTATTTGTTAGACTGGGCACTAGACATAGGGGCCACAAGGGACCCCCTGGCACCAGTTTCGGTCTCCAGACTTTTGTTTTTTAGACTGGGCACTAGACATAGGGGTCGCAGGTGACCCCCTGGCACCAGTTTCGTACTCAGGCATGTTGTTAGTTAGACTGGGCACTATACGTAGAGGTCGAAAAGGACCCCCTGGCACCAGTTTCAGGCTCCGGCCTTTTGTTTGTTAGATTGGGCACTAGAGATCAGGGTCGCATGTGACCCCCTGGCACCAATTTCCTGCTCAGGCCTGTTGTTTGTTAGACTGGGCACTATGTGTAGGGGCCTACGGTGACCCCCCGCCAATAGATACAAACACCGGCCTGGTGTTTATTAGACTGGGCACTTGACGTAGGGGTTTCAAGGGACCTCCTGGCACCAGTTTCAGGCTCCGTCCTGTTGTTTGTTAAACTGGGCTCTAGACGCAGGGGTCGCAGGTGACCCCCTGGCACCAGTTTTGGGCCCGACCTGTTGTTTATTAGACTGGGCACTAGACACAGGGGTCACAGGTGACCCCCTTGCACCAGTTTCAGGCTCCGGCCTATTATTTGTTAGACTGGGCACTAGACTTAGGGGCCACAAGGGACCCCCTGGCACCAGTTTCAGGCTCCGGCCTATTATTTGTTAGACTGGGCACTAGATGTAGGGGCCACAAGGGACCCCCTGGCACCAGTTTCGGGCTCTAGCCTGTTGTTTCTTAGACTGGGCACTAGACACAGAGGTCGCAGGTGACCCCCTGGCACCAGTTTCAGGCTTCTGCCTATTATTTGTTAGACTGGGCACTAGACGTAGGGGCCACAAGGGACCCCCTGGCACCAGTTTCAGTCTTCGGCCTGTTGTTTGTTAGACTGGGCTTTAGACGCAGGGGTAACAGGTGACCCCTTGGCACCAGTTTCAGGCTCCGGCCTGTTGTTTGTTAGACTGGGCACTAGATATAGGGGCCGCAGGTGACCCCCTGGCACCAGTTTCGTACTCAGGCATGTTGTTAGTTAGACTGGGCACTATACGTAGAGGTCAAAAGGGACCCCCTGGCACCAGTTTCAGGCTTCGGCCTTTTGTTTGTTAGATTGGGCACTAGAGATCAGGGTCGCATGTGACCCCTGGCACCAATTTACTGCTCAGGCCTGTTGTTTGTTAGACTGGGCACTAGATGTAGGGGCCTAAGGTGACCCCCTGGCAGCAGTTCCAAACACCTGCCTGCTGTTTCTTAGACTGGGCACTGGACGTAGGGGTCGCAAGGTACCTCCTGGCACCAGTTTCAGGCTCCGGCCTGTTGTTTGTTAGACTGGGCTCTAGACGCAGGGGTCGCAGGTGACCCCCTGGCACCAGTTTTGGGCCCGACCTGTTGTTTCTTAGACTGGGCACTAGACACAGGGGTCACAGGTGACCCCCTTGCACCAGTTTCAGGCACCGGCCTATTATTTGAAAGACTGGGCACTATACATAGAGGTCGAAAGGGGCCCCCTGGCACCAGTTTCAGGCTCCGGCCTTTTGTTTGTTAGAGATCAGGTTTGCATGTGACCCCCTGGCACCAGTTTCCTGCTCAGGCCGGTTGTTTGTTAGACTGGGCACTATGTGTAGGGGCCTACGGTGACCCCCTGGCACCAGTTCCATACCCCGGCCTGCTGTTTCTTAGACTGGGCACTGGACGTAGGGGTCGCAAGGGACCTCCTGGCACCAGTTTCAGGCTCCGGCCTGTTGTTTGTTAGACTGGGCTCTAGACGCAGGGGTCGGGGGTGACCCCCTGGCACCAGTTTTGGGCCCGACCTGTTGTTTCTTAGACTGGGCACTAGACACAGGGGTCACAGGTGACCCCCTTGCACCAGTTTCAGGCTCCGGCCTATTATTTGTTAGACTGGGCACTATACATAGAGGTCGAAAGGGACCCCCTGGCACCAGTTTCAGGCTCCGGCCTTTTGTTTGTTAGAGATCAGGTTTGCATGTGACCCCCTGGCACCAGTTTCCTGCTCAGGCCGGTTGTTTGTTAGACTGGGCACTATGTGTAGGGGCCTACGGTGACCCCCTGGCACCAGTTCCATACCCCGGCCTGCTGTTTCTTAGACTGGGCACTGGACGTAGGGGTCGCAAGGGACCTCCTGGCACCAGTTTCAGGCTCCGGCCTGTTGTTTGTTAGACTGGGCTCTAGACGCAGGGGTCGCAGGTGACCCCCTGGCACCAGTTTTGGGCCCGACCTGTTGTTTCTTAAACTGGAAACTAGACACAGGGGTCACAGGTGACCCCCTGGCACCAGTTTCAGGCTCCGGCCTATTATTTGTTAGAGTGGGCACTAGACGTAGGGGCCACAAAGGACCCCTGGCACCAGTTTCAGGCTTCAGCCTTTTGTTTGTTAGACTGGGCTTTAGACACAGGGGTAATAGGTGACCCCTTTGAACCAGTTTCAGGCTCCGGCCTGTTGTTTGTTAAACTGGGCACTAGTTGTAGGGGCCACAAAGGACCAAATGGCATCAGTTCCAAACCCCGGCCTGCTGTTTCTTAGACTGGGCAGTGGACGTAGGGGTCGCAAGGGACCTCCTGGCACCAGTTTCAGGCTCCAGCCTGTTGTTTGTTAGACTGGGCTCTAGAAGCAGGGGTCGCAGGTGACCCCCTGGCACCAGTTTTGGGCCCGACCTGTTGTTTCTTATACTGGGCACTAGACACAGGGGTCACAGGTGACCCCCTGGTACCAGTTTCAGGCTCCGGCCTATTATTTGTTAGACTGCGCGCTAGACGTAGGGGCCACAAAGGACCCATGGCACCAGTTTCAGGCTCCGTCCTGTTGTTTGTTAGACTAGGCACTAGACACAGGGGTCACAGGTGACCCCCTTGCACCAGTTTCAGGCTCCGGCCTATTATTTGTTAGACTGGGCACTAGACGTAGGGGCCACAAGGGACCCCCTGGCACCAGTTTCGGTCTCCAGACTTTTGTTTTTTAGACTGGGCACTAGACATAGGGGTCGCAGGTGACCCCCTGGCACCAGTTTCGTACTCAGGCATGTTGTTAGTTAGACTGGGCACTATACGTAGAGGTCGAAAGGGACCCCCTGGCACCAGTTTCAGGCTCCGGCCTTTTGTTTGTTAGATTGGGCACTAGAGATCAGGGTCGCATGTGACCCCCTGGCACCAATTTCCTGCTCAGGCCTGTTGTTTGTTAGACTGGGCACTATGTGTAGGGGCCTACGGTGACCCCCCGCCAATATATACAAACACCGGCCTGGTGTTTCTTAGACTGGGCACTTGACGTAGGGTTTTTTTCAAGGGACCTCCTGGCACCAGTTTCAGGCTCCGTCCTGTTGTTTGTTAAACTGGGCTCTAGACGCAGGGGTCGCAGGTGACCCCTTGGCACCAGTTTCAGGCTCCGGACTGTTGTTTGTTAGACTGGGCACTAGACTTAGGGGCCACAAGGGACCCCCTGGCACCAGTTTCAGGTTCCGGCCTATTATTTGTTAGACTGGGCACTAGATGTAGGGGCCACAAGGGACCCCCTGGCACCAGTTTCGGGCTCTGGCCTGTTGTTTCTTAGACTGGGCACTAGACACAGGGGTCGCAGGTGACCCCCTGGCACCAGTTTCAGGCTTCTGCCTATTATTTGTTAGACTGGGCACTAGACGTAGGGGCCACAAGGGACCCCCTGGCACCAGTTTCAGTCTTCGGCCTGTTGTTTGTTAGACTGGGCTTTAGACGCAGGGGTAACAGGTGACCCCTTGGCACCAGTTTAAGGCTCCGGCATGTTGTTTGTTAGACTGGGCACTATATATAGGGGCCGCAGGTGACCCCCTGGCACCAGTTTCGTACTCAGGCATGTTGTTAGTTAGACTGGGCACTATACGTAGAGGTCAAAAGGGACCCCCTGGCACCAGTTTCAGGCTCCGGCCTTTTGTTTGTTAGATTGGGCACTAGAGATCAGGGTCGCATGTGACCCCTGGCACCAATTTACTGCTCAGGCCTGTTGTTTGTTAGACTGGGCACTAGATGTAGGGGCCTAAGGTGACCCCCTGGCACCAGTTCCAAACACCGGCCTGCTGTTTCTTAGACTGGGCACTGGACGTAGGGGTCGCAAGGGACCTCCTGGCACCAGTTTCCGGCTCCGGCCTGTTGTTTGTTAGACTGGGCTCTAGACGCAGGGGTCGCAGGTGACCCCCTGGCACCAGTTTTGGGCCCGACCTGTTGTTTCTTAGACTGGGCACTAGACACAGGGGTCACAGGTGACCCCCTTGCACCAGTTTCAGACTCCGGTCTATTATTTGTTAGACTGGGCACTATACATAGAGGTCGAAAGAGACCCCCTGGCACCAGTTTCAGGCTCCGGCCTTTTGTTTGTTAGATTGGGCACTAGAGATCAGGTCTGCATGTGACCCCCTGGCACCAGTTTCCTGCTCAGGCCGGTTGTTTGTTAGACTGGGCACTATGTGTAGGGCCTACGGTGACCCCCTGGCACCAGTTCCATACCCCGGCCTGCTGTTTCTTAGACTGAGAACTGGACGTAGGGGTCGCAAGGGACCTCCTGGCACCAGTTTCAGGCTCCGTCCTGTTGTTTGTTAGACTGGGCTCTAGACGCAGGGGTCGCAGGTGACCCCCTGGCACCAGTTTTGGGCCCGACCTGTTGTTTCTTAAACTGGACACTAGACACAGGGGTCACAGGTGACCCCCTGGCACCAGTTTCAGGCTCCGGCCTATTATTTGTTAGAGTGGTCACTAGACGTAGGGGCCACAAAGGACCCCCTGGCACCAGTTTCAGACTTCAGCCTTTTGTTTGTTAGACTGGGCTTTAGACACAGGGGTAACAGGTGACCCCTTTGAACCAGTTTCAGGCTCCGGCCTGTTGTTTGTTAAACTGGGCACTAGTTGTAGGGGCCACAAAGGACCAAATGGCATCAGTTCCAAACCCCGGCCTGCTGTTTCTTAGACTGGGCAGTGGACGTAGGGGTCGCAAGGGACCTCCTGGCACCAGTTTCAGGCTCCAGCCTGTTGTTTGTTAGACTGGGCTCTAGAAGCAGGGGTCGCAGGTGACCCCCTGGCACCAGTTTTGGGCCCGACCTGTTGTTTCTTATACTGGGCACTAGACACAGGGGTCACAGGTGACCCCCTGGCACCAGTTTCAGGCTCCGGCCTATTATTTGTTAGACTGCGCGCTAGACGTAGGGGCTACAAAGGACCCAAGGCACCAGTTTCAGGCTCCGTCCTGTTGTTTGTTAGACTAGGCACTAGACACAGGGGTCACAGGTGACCCCCTTGCACCAGTTTCAGGCTCCGGCCTATTATTTGTTAGACTGGGCACTAGACGTAGGGGCCACAAGGGACCCCCTGGCACCAGTTTCGGTCTCCAGACTTTTGTTTTTTAGACTGGGCACTAGACATAGGGGTCGCAGGTGACCCCCTGGCACCAGTTTCGTACTCAGGCATGTTGTTAGTTAGACTGGGCACTATACGTAGAGGTCGAAAAGGACCCCCTGGCACCAGTTTCAGGCTCCGGCCTTTTGTTTGTTAGATTGGGCACTAGAGATCAGGGTCGCATGTGACCCCCTGGCACCAATTTCCTGCTCAGGCATGTTGTTTGTTAGACTGGGCACTATGTGTAGGGGCCTACGGTGACCCCCCGCCAATAGATACAAACACCGGCCTGGTGTTTCTTAGACTGGGCACTTGACGTAGGGGTTTCAAGGGACCTCCTGGCACCAGTTTCAGGCTCCGTCCTGTTGTTTGTTAAACTGGGCTCTAGACGCAGGGGTCGCAGGTGACCCCCTGGCACCAGTTTTGGGCCCGACCTGTTGTTTCTTAGACTGGGCACTAGACACAGGGGTCACAGGTGACCCCCTTGCACCAGTTTCAGGCTCCGGCCTATTATTTGTTAGACTGGGCATTAGACTTAGGGGCCACAAGGGACCCCCTGGCACCAGTTTCAGGCTTCTGCCTATTATTTGTTAGACTGGGCACTAGACGTAGGGGCCACAAGGGACCCCCTGGCACCAGTTTCAGTCTTAGGCCTGTTGTTTGTTAGACTAGGCTTTAGACGCAGGGGTAACAGGTGACCCCTTGGCACCAGTTTCAGGCTCCGGCCTGTTGTTTGTTAGACTGGGCACTAGATATAGGGGCCGCAGGTGACCCCCTGGCACCAGTTTCGTACTCAGGCATGTTGTTAGTTAGACTGGGCACTATACGTAGAGGTCAAAAGGGACCCCCTGGCACCAGTTTCAGGCTCCGGCCTTTTGTTTGTTAGATTGGGCACTAGAGATCAGGGTCGCATGTGACCCCTGGCACCAATTTACTGCTCAGGCCTGTTGTTTGTTAGACTGGGCACTGGATGTAGGGGCCTAAGGTGACCCCCTGGCACCAGTTCCAAACACTTGCCTGCTGTTTCTTAGACTGGGCACTGGACGTAGGGGTCGCAAGGTACCTCCTGGCACCAGTTTCAGGCTCCGGCCTGTTGTTTGTTAGACTGGGCTCTAGACGCAGGGGTCGCAGGTGACCCCCTGGCACCAGTTTTGGGCCCGACCTGTTGTTTCTTAGACTGGGCACTAGACACAGGGGTCACAGGTGACCCCCTTGCACCAGTTTCAGGCTCCGGCCTATTATTTGTTAGACTGGGCACTATACATAGAGGTCGAAAGGGACCCCCTGGCACCAGTTTCAGGCTCCGGCCTTTTGTTTGTTAGAGATCAGGTTTGCATGTGACCCCCTGGCACCAGTTTCCTGCTCAGGCCGGTTGTTTGTTAGACTGGGCACTATGTGTAGGGGCCTACGGTGACCCCCTGGCTCCAGTTCCATACCCCGGCCTGCTGTTTCTTAGACTGGGCACTGGACGTAGGGGTCGCAAGGGACCTCCTGGCACCAGTTTCAGGCTCCGGCCTGTTGTTTGTTAGACTGGGCTCTAGACGCAGAGGTCGCAGGTGACCCCCTGGCACCAGTTTTGGGCCCGACCTGTTGTTTCTTATACTGTGCACTAGACACAGGGGTCACAGGTGACCCCCTGGCACCAGTTTCAGGCTCCGGCCTATTATTTGTTAGAGTGGGCACTAGACGTAGGGGCCACAAAGGACCCCCTGGCACCAGTTTCAGGCTTCAGCCTTTTGTTTGTTAGACTGGGCTTTAGACACAGGGGTAACAGTTGACCCCTTTGAACCAGTTTCAGGCTCCGGCCTGTTGTTTGTTAAACTGGGCACTAGTTGTAGGGGCCACAAAGGACCAAATGGCATCAGTTCCAAACCCCGGCCTGCTGTTTCTTAGACTGGGCAGTGGACGTAGGGGTCGCAAGGGACCTCCTGGCACCAGTTTCAGGCTCCAGCCTGTTGTTTGTTAGACTGGGCTCTAGAAGCAGGGGTCGCAGGTGACCCCCTGGCACCAGTTTTGGGCACGACCTGTTGTTTCTTATACTGGGCACTAGACACAGGGGTCACAGGTGACCCCCTGGCACCAGTTTCAGGCTCCGGCCTATTATTTGTTAGACTGCGCGCTAGACGTAGGGGCCACAAAGGACCCGTGGCACCAGTTTCAGGCTCCGTCCTGTTGTTTGTTAGACTAGGCACTAGACACAGGGGTCACAGGTGACCCCCTTGCACCAGTTTCAGGCTCCGGCCTATTATTTGTTAGACTGGGCACTAGACGTAGGGGCCACAAGGGACCCCCTGGCACCAGTTTCGGTCTCCAGACTTTTGTTTTTTAGACTGGGCACTAGACATAGGGGTCGCAGGTGACCCCCTGGCACCAGTTTCGTACTCAGGCATGTTGTTAGTTAGACTGGGCACTATACGTAGAGGTCGAAAGGGACCCCCTGGCACCAGTTTCAGGCTCCGGCCTTTTGTTTGTTAGATTGGGCACTAGAGATCAGGGTCGCATGTGACCCCCTGGCACCAATTTCCTGCTCAGGCATGTTGTTTGTTAGACTGGGCACTATGTGTAGGGGCCTACGGTGACCCCCCGCCAATAGATACAAACACCGGCCTGGTGTTTCTTAGACTGGGCACTTGACGTAGGTTTTTTTTCAAGGGACCTCCTGGCACCAGTTTCAGGCTCCGTCCTGTTGTTTGTTAAACTGGGCTCTAGACGCAGGGGTCGCAGGTGACCCCCTGGCACCAGTTTTGGGCCCGACCTGTTGTTTCTTAGACTGGGCACTAGACACAGGGGTCACAGGTGACCCCCTTGCACCAGTTTCAGGCTCCGGCCTATTATTTGTTAGACTGGGCACTAGACTTAGGGGCCACAAGGGACCCCCTGGCACCAGTTTCAGGTTCCGGCCTATTATTTGTTAGACTGGGCACTAGATGTAGGGGCCACAAGGGACCCCCTGGCACCAGTTTCGGGCTCTGGCCTGTTGTTTCTTAGACTGGGCACTAGACACAGGGGTCGCAGGTGACCCCCTGGCACCAGTTTCAGGCTTCTGCCTATTATTTGTTAGACTGGGCACTAGACGTAGGGGCAACAAGGGACCCCCTGGCACCAGTTTCAGTCTTCGGCCTGTTGTTTGTTAGACTGGGCTTTAGACGCAGGGGTAACAGGTGACCCCTTGGCACCAGTTTAAGGCTCCGGTATGTTGTTTGTTAGACTGGGCACTAGATATAGGGGTCGCAGGTGACCCCCTGGCACCAGTTTCGTACTCAGGCATGTTGTTAGTTAGACTGGGCACTATACGTAGAGGTCAAAAGGGACCCCCTGGCACCAGTTTCAGGCTCCGGCCTTTTGTTTGTTAGATTGGGCACTAGAGATCAGGGTCGCATGTGACCCCTGGCACCAATTTACTGCTCAGGCCTGTTGTTTGTTAGACTGGGCACTAGATGTAGGGGCCTAAGGTGACCCCCTGGCACCAGTTCCAAACACCGGCCTGCTGTTTCTTAGACTGGGCACTGGACGTAAGGGTCGCAAAGGACCTCCTGGCACCAGTTTCCGGCTCCGGCCTGTTGTTTGTTAGACTGGGCTCTAGACGCAGGGGTCGCAGGTTACCCCCTGGCACCAGTTTTGGGCCCGACCTGTTGTTTCTTAGACTGGGCACTAGACACAGGGGTCACAGGTGACCCCCTTGCACCAGTTTCAGACTCCGGCCTATTATTTGTTAGACTGGGCACTATACATAGAGTCAAAAAAATGGGGTGACAATTCCTAGCGCTCTAAATAAACAGAAATATGGTGACAGCCTACAAATGACAAAAAAGGTACCACCGTTCTTTCAAATACAGATTTCCAAAGATACAAATGTGTCAAATGCAAAATGGCGCTCCTTTCTGTTCAATTTGTTCCTCAAAAAGAAAAAGATAAATATATCATGGTGTAGTATATTTGAAACACTTCCACTTCTTATAACAAAAAGATGAAACGAGGCTATTTTCCAAAAGGTGATAGATCCAGAACACCCAGGTTGGTCACCTTATGGAGATATAATTACCTCTATCAGTCCCTCAAACCAATGAGGTATATACGAGTGGATTAAAATCACCCAGCAGAAAAAAGGGTAGTTGCATAGATTGTTTTAATCAAGTAGTAAGCAGTGAATTGAAAAATATTGGTAAATTAGAATGCCAAAGTAAAAAGAAGTTTAATCTAACAAGGAATGAACGTAAAGCCTTAGGCTCCCTGCAAAAAGACCCCTCCCTTATAATAAAACCAGCCGATAAGGGGGGTGGTGTAGTAATACTTAATAAAAGTGACTACATGGGGGAGATATATAAACAATTAGCACAAGAAAATACTTATAAAAAAATTAAAAGCGATCCAACACTAAGGATTCAGGAGGAACTTGTAGATCTTACAAAAAAAGCATTGGAAAATGGATCTATTTCAAAGGAACAATTCGAATTTATCAATATAACTAATCCAAATACCCCGACCATTTATGTCCTCCCGAAGGTTCACAAAGATCCGGTGAACCCTCCAGGGAGACCTATAATTTCGGGGGTCAAATCCATCACATCAAATCTATCAGCAGTAATAGATTACCATCTACAACCGATAGTAAAAAACACAAAATCATATCTAAAGGATACAGGTGATATCCTAAGGAAACTAACACAGGTAAAGGATATAGAAAATTGTTTTTTAGTTAGTGCAGATGTCAGCACATTATACACAATAATACAACATGATAAGGGATTGGAAGCCATCTCTTTCTTTTTGGACAAAAATGCTGTTGAACCCAATCTAAAGACATTTCTAATGGATGGCATAAAATTCATTCTCGTTAACAACTATTTCTATTTTGATGGTTGCTATTACATGCAGTCAGTCGGTACGGCGATGGGGACCAGGTTCGCCCCGAGCTACGCCAACCTCTTTATGGCCTACTGGGAGGACATGGAGGTGTGGCAGGGTGGTGAGCTTGGGGCGGACCTGGTCTGTTGGTATCGTTTCATCGACGACATTATTTTTCTGTGGAAGGGAAATCAGGACTCTTTAGATTCTTTTTGTGAGAAGTTAAATACCAATGATTTAAATATTAAGCTAGTTTTTTCTATTAGCCAGGAGGAAATAAATTTTCTGGATTTATGTATATATAAACAAAACGGCAATTTAGAAACTAAAACTTACCGAAAAAATACTGACTCAAACTCGTATATAGATACTCAAAGTGAGCATCATATAAATTGGCTAAATAATGTGCCTTTAGGTCAATTTAAACGATTAAAACGGAATTGTTCCCAACCAGAAATTTTAAATACCCAACTGTGCGAAATGAAAAAGAGATTCAAGAGGAAGGGATATAAGGAAATTCCCATAAATACAGCTATAGATAAGATAAAGAATATAGAGAGGGAGGATCTTCTAAAAGAGAAAGAGAAGAAAATAGATTTGGATGTTAGACATAAATGGGCCTTCATAACCAGGTATGGGCAGTTTCATGGCAAAATAGAAAAGGCCTTCAAGAAAAATTGGCATCTCTTAAAGGAAGATAAAGTTCTGGGAAAACACCTCCCCAACCATCCATCATTTATCTACAGAAAAGCACCCTCTTTAAGGGATAAAGTAGTTAAAAGTGCTATATATGAGGAAAAAAGGGGCAGTTCCAGAAATATTGGGTTCCATCGCTGTGGGAATTGTATGCCTTGTAGAGCAACCTATAATAATAATAAAAATAGTAGAAAATTGACTGAGTTTGAGCAAAATGAAAAAAGTTATAAAATAAAACAATTTATGACTTGTGACTCAAAAAATGTCATTTATGCTATAAAATGTACATGTGGTCTCCTATATATAGGGAAGACTTCAAGACCCCTAAAAAAACGTATTTCTGAGCACATTTATAATATAAAAAAGGGCCTTTTAACCCATCCATTGTCAAGCCATTTTAAAGAGAAACATGGGTGTGATGAACAAAAGATTCTATCCTTTTGGGCATTAGAACAAATTACCCCAAATTGGAGATCTAGGAATTTAGAGAATCGTTTATCTAAAGCAGAAATGAAGTGGGTATTCAATCTGGAAACGTTATTCCCAAAAGGATTGAATGCCGACTTCGAATTAAAATGCTTTTTGGAAGAGTAATCAAAATCTGTGCTTAAGATTGTAAATTATGGGCTTAACTGCAATATAGTAAAATCAAAGTATTCTAAATATCCCGGTTATATATACATGTGGTTGATATAATTTTTATTTTCCCTGTAAGTTTAGAAAGATGTGTACTGCTGAAAATCAAAGAGGAAATACGGGGCCGGCGCTGGCGGACGCGTGGAACGCACGGTGCGTTCCACGGACAAATACGGAAGTGACGAAGCGAGAACCTCTTCCGGAAAGCCGCGTCACGCGGCATGCGTTCCACGGCCGCCTGCGGCGGATTAACAGAAATCAGTGAGCCCTATAAATAGGGTTCTGTACAAGGGACAGATACCGGAAGCCTGAGGAAGGGAAACCGAAACGCGTTGCTGACGGCGGGGACTATCTGTTTGGGACTCAGACGGACCTACCTTTTGGAGAAAAGAACTGGACTTCCAAATGGAGTAACCGGGACTCGCAGAGGACTTCCAGTTTTTTCCTATCTCCTGCACTGTGTGTTTTAACATCTGGTAGGCGTTCTGACTCATCAGTGATTCCCCCTTTTAAATGTAATTTTTATTGTCTGTCTTTTAAAATGGATATTAAAAAACAGTATTATGCTATGTGAGTATCCTCTCTTTTACAAGCTCACTGGGAGGATTTTAATAAAAGAATCTGATTTTAAGAAACTCCTGTGTTCCGATCTCGCTTGGTGAAATATCCATACGCATATACCTCATTGATTGGAGGGGTATATAGAGGTAATTAGACTACAATAAGGTGACCCACATGGGCATAACGGATTTATTATCATCTATCCACTATCCTAAATAACCCTTCAGATTCATCCCTGCTGGGTGAATAAACCACATGCATATACCTCATTAATTTGAGGGGTGCATAGAGGTAATTACAACACCATAAGGGGATTCCCTCCACCTTCTACTCACTCCTTGGGAAAACTATACATAGAGGTCGAAAGAGACCCCCTGGCACCAGTTTCAGGCTCCGTCCTTTTGTTTGTTAGATTGGGCACTAGAGATCAGGTTTGCATGTGACCCCCTGGCACCAGTTTCCTGCTCAGGCCGGTTGTTTGTTAGACTGGGCACTATGTGTAGGGCCTACGGTGACCCCCTGGCACCAGTTCCATACCCCGGCCTGCTGTTTCTTAGACTGGGCACTGGACGTAGAGGTCGCAAGGGACCTCCTGGCACCAGTTTCAGGCTCCGGCCTGTTGTTTGTTAGACTGGGCTCTAGACGCAGGGGTCGCAGGTGACCCCCTGGCACCAGTTTTGGGCCCGACCTGTTGTTTCTTAAACTGGACACTAGACACAGGGGTCACAGGTGACCCCCTGGCACCAGTTTCAGGCTCCGGCCTATTATTTGTTAGAGTGGTCACTAGACGTAGGGGCCACAAAGGACCCCCTGGCACCAGTTTCAGACTTCAGCCTTTTGTTTGTTAGACTGGGCTTTAGTCACAGGGGTAACAGGTGACCCCTTTGAACCAGTTTCAGGCTCCGGCCTGTTGTTTGTTAAACTGGGCACTAGTTGTAGGGGCCACAAAGGACCAAATGGCATCAGTTCCAAACCCCGGCCTGCTGTTTCTTAGACTGGGCAGTGGACGTAGGGGTCGCAAGGGACCTCCTGGCACCAGTTTCAGGCTCCAGCCTGTTGTTTGTTAGACTGGGCTCTAGAAGCAGGGGTCGCAGGTGACCCCCTGGCACCAGTTTTGGGCCCGACCTGTTGTTTCTTATACTGGGCACTAGACACAGGGTTCACAGGTGACCCCCTGGCACCAGTTTCAGGCTCCGGCCTATTATTTGATAGACTGCGCGCTAGACGTAGGGGCTACAAAGGACCCATGGCACCAGTTTCAGGCTCCGTCCTGTTGTTTGTTAGACTAGGCACTAGACACAGGGGTCACAGGTGACCCCCTTGCACCAGTTTCAGGCTCCAGCCTGTTGTTTGTTAGACTGGGCTCTAGAAGCAGGGGTCGCAGGTGACCCCCTGGCACCAGTTTTGGGCCCGACCTGTTGTTTCTTAAACTGGACACTAGACACAGGGGTCACAGGTGACCCCCTGGCACCAGTTTCAGGCTCCGGCCTATTATTTGTTAGAGTGGTCACTAGACGTAGGGGCCACAAAGGACCCCCTGGCACCAGTTTCAGACTTCAGCCTTTTATTTTGTTAGACTGGACTTTAGACACAGGGGTAACAGGTGACCCCTTTGAACCAGTTTCAGGCTCCGGCCTGTTGTTTGTTAAACTGGGCACTAGTTGTAGGGGCCACAAAGGACCAAATGGCATCAGTTCCAAACCCCGGCCTGCTGTTTCTTAGACTGGGCAGTGGACGTAGGGGTCGCAAGGGACCTCCTGGCACCAGTTTCAGGCTCCGTCCTGTTGTTTGTTAGACTGGGCTCTAGAAGCAGGGGTCGCAGGTGACCCCCTGGCACCAGTTTTGGGCCAGACCTGTTGTTTCTTATACTGGGCACTAGACACAGGGGTCACAGGTGACCCCCTGGCACCAGTTTCAGGCTCCGGCCTATTATTTGTTAGACTGCGCGCTAGACGTAGGGGCTACAAAGGACCCATGGCACCAGTTTCAGGCTCCGTCCTGTTGTTTGTTAGACTAGGCACTAGACACAGGGGTCACAGGTGACCCCCTTGCACCAGTTTCAGGCTCCGGCCTATTATTTGTTAGACTGGGCACTAGACGTAGGGGCCACAAGGGACCCCCTGGCACCAGTTTCGGTCTCCAGACTTTTGTTTTTTTAGACTGGGCACTAGACATAGGGGTCGCAGGTGACCCCCTGGCACCAGTTTCGTACTCAGGCATGTTGTTAGTTAAACTGGGCACTATACGTAGAGGTCGAAAGGGACCCCCTGGCACCAGTTTCAGGCTCCGGCCTTTTGTTTGTTAGATTGGGCACAAGAGATCAGGGTCGCATGTGACCCCCTGGCACCAATTTCCTGCTCAGGCCTGTTGTTTGTTAGACTGGGCACTATGTGTAGGGGCCTACGGTGACCCCCAGCCAATAGATACAAACACCGGCCTGGTGTTTCTTAGACTGGGCACTTGACATAGGGGTTTCAAGGGACCTCCTGGCACCAGTTTCAGGCTCCGTCCTGTTGTTTGTTAAACTGGGCTCTAGACGCAGGGGTCGCAGGTGACCCCCTGGCACCAGTTTTGGGCCCGACCTGTTGTTTCTTAGACTGGGCACTAGACACAGGGGTCACAGGTGACCCCCTTGCACCAGTTTCAGGCTCCGGCCTATTATTTGTTAGACTGGGCACTAGACTTAGGGGCCACAAGGGACTCCCTGGCACCAGTTTCAAATTCTGGCCTATTATTTGTTAGACTGGGCACTAGATGTAGTGGCCACAAGGGACCCCCTGGCACCAGTTTCGGGCTCTGGCCTGTTGTTTCTTAGACTGGGCACTAGACACAGGGGTTGCAGGTGACCCCCTGGCACCAGTTTCAGGCTTCTGCCTATTATTTGTTAGACAGGGCACTAGACGTAGGGGCCACAAGGGACCCCCTTGCACCAGTTTCAGTCTTCGGCCTGTTGTTTGTTAGACTGGGCTTTAGATGCAGGGGTAACAGGTGACCCCTTGGCACCAGTTTCAGGCTCCGGCCTGTTGTTTGTTAGACTGGGCACTAGATATAGGGGCCGCAGGTGACCCCTGGCACCAGTTTCGTACTCAGGCATGTTGTTAGTTAGACTGGGCACTATACGTAGAGGTCGAAAGGGACCCCCTGGCACCAGTTTCAGGCTCCGGCATTTTGTTTGTTAGACTGGGCACTAGATGTAGGGGCCTAAGGTGACCCCCTGGCACCAGTTCCAAACCCCGGCCTGCTGTTTCTTAGACTGGGCACTGGACGTAGGGGTCGCAAGGGACCTCCTGGCACCAGTTTCAGGCTCCGGCCTGTTGTTTGTTAGACTGGCTCTAGACGCAGGGGTCGCAGGTGACCCCCTGGCACCAGTTTCAGGCTCCGGCCTATTATTTGTTAGAGTGGGCACTAGACGTAGGGGCCACAAAGGACCCCCTGGCACCAGTTTCAGGCTTCAGCCTTTTGTTTGTTAGACTGGGCTTTAGACACAGGGGTAACAGGTGACCCCTTTGAACCAGTTTCAGGCTCCGGCCTGTTGTTTGTTAAACTGGGCACTAGTTGTAGGGGCCACAAAGGACCAAATGGCATCAGTTCCAAACCCCGGCCTGCTGTTTCTTAGACTGGGCAGTGGACGTAGGGGTCGCAAGGGACCTCCTGGCACCAGTTTCAGGCTCCAGCCTGTTGTTTGTTAGACTGGGCTCTAGAAGCAGGGGTCGCAGGTGACCCCCTGGCACCAGTTTTGGGCACGAACTGTTGTTTCTTATACTGGGCACTAGACACAGGGGTCACAGGTGACCCCCTGGCACCAGTTTCAGGCTCCGGCCTATTATTTGTTAGACTGCGCGCTAGACGTAGGGGCCACAAAGGACCCATGGCACCAGTTTCAGGCTCCGTCTTGTTGTTTGTTAGACTAGGCACTAGACACAGGGGTCACAGGTGACCCCCTGGCACCAGTTTCAGGCTCCGGCCTATTATTTGTTAGACTGGGCACTAGACGTAGGGGCCACAAGGGACCCCCTGGCACCAGTTTCGGTCTCCAGACTTTTGTTTTTTAGACTGGGCACTAGACATAGGGGTCGCAGGTGACCCCCTGGCACCAGTTTCGTACTCAGGCATGTTGTTAGTTAGACTGGGCACTATACGTAGAGGTCGAAAGGGACCCCCTGGCACCAGTTTCAGGCTCCGGCCTTTTGTTTGTTAGATTGGGCACTAGAGATCAGGGTCGCATGTGACCCCCTGGCACCAATTTCCCGCTCAGGCCTGTTGTTTGTTAGACTGGGCACTATGTGTAGGGGCCTACGGTGACCCCCAGCCAATAGATACAAACACCGGCCTGGTGTTTCTTAGACTGGGCACTTGACGTAGGGGTTTCAAGGGACCTCCTGGCACCAGTTTCAGGCTCCGTCCTGTTGTTTGTTAAACTGGGCTCTAGATGCAGGGGTCGCAGGTGACCCCCTGGCACCAGTTTTGGGCCCGACCTGTTGTTTCTTAGACTGGGCACTAGACACAGGGGTCACAGGTGACCCCCTTGCACCAGTTTCAGGCTCCGACCTATTATTTGTTAGACTGGGCACTAGACTTAGGGGCCACAAGGGACCCCCTGGTACCAGTTTCAGGTTCCGGCCTATTATTTGTTAGACTGGGCACTAGATGTAGGGGCCACAAGGGACCCCTGGCACCAGTTTCGGGCTCTGGCCTGTTTTTTCTTAGACTGGGCACTAGACACAGGGGTCGCAGGTGACCCCCTGGCACCAGTTTCAGGCTTCTGCCTATTATTTGTTAGACTGGGCACTAGACGTAGGGGCCACAAGGGACCCCCTGGCACCAGTTTCAGTCTTCGGCCTGTTGTTTGTTAGACTGGGCTTTAGACGCAGGGGTAACAGGTGACCCCTTGGCACCAGTTTCAGGCTCCAACCTGTTGTTTGTTAGACTGGGCACTAGATATAGGGGCCGCAGGTGACCCCCTGGCACCAGTTTCGTACTCAGGCATGTTGTTAGTTAGACTGGGCACTATACATAGAGGTCGAAAGGGACCCCCTGGAACCAGTTTCAGGCTCCGGCCTTTTGTTTGTTAGATTGGGCACTAGAGATCAGGGTCGCATGTGACCCCTGGCACCAATTTACTGCTCTGGCCTGTTGTTTGTTAGACTGGGCACTAGATGTAGGGGCCTAAGGTGACCCCCTGGCACCAGTTCCAAACACCGGCCTGATGTTTCTTAGACTGGGCACTGGACGTAGGGGTCGCAAGGGACCTCCTGGCACCAGTTTCAGGCTCCGGCCTGTTGTTTGTTAGACTGGACTCTAGACGCAGGGGTCGCAGGTGACCCCCTGGCACCAGTTTTGGGCTCCGGCCTATTATTTGTTAGACTGGGCACTAGATGTAGGGGCCACAAGGGACCCCCTGGCACCAGTTTCAGTCTTCGGCCTGTTGTTTGTTAGACTGGGCTTTAGACACAGGGGTAACAGGTGACCCCTTTGAACCAGTTTCAGGCTCCGGCCTGTTGTTTGTTAAACTGGGCACTAGTTGTAGGGGCCACAAAGGACCAAATGGCATCAGTTCCAAACCCCGGCCTGCTGTTTCTTAGACTGGGCAGTGGACGTAGGGGTCGCAAGGGACCTCCTGGCACCAGTTTCAGGCTCCAGCCTGTTGTTTGTTAGACTGGGCTCTAGAAGCAGGGGTCGCAGGTGACCCCCTGGCACCAGTTTTGGGCCCGACCTGTTGTTTCTTATACTGGGCACTAGACACAGGGGTCACAGGTGACCCCCTGGCACCAGTTTCAGGCTCCGGCCTATTATTTGTTAGACTGGGCACTAGACGTAGGGGCCACAAAGGACCCATGGCACCAGTTTCAGGCTCCGTCCTGTTGTTTGTTAGACTAGGCACTAGACACAGGGGTCACAGGTGACCCCTTTGCACCAGTTTCAGGCTCCGGCCTATTATTTGTTAGACTGGGCTCTAGACGTAGGGGCCAAAAGGCACACACTGGCACCAGTTTCGGTCTCCAGACTTTTGTTTTTTAGACTGGTCACTAGACATAGGGGTCGCAGGTGACCCCCTGGCACAAGTTTCGTACTCAGGCATGTTGTTAGTTAGACTGGGCACTATACGTAGAGGTCAAAAGGGACCCCCTGGCACCAGTTTCAGGCTCCGGCCTTTTGTTTGTTAGATTGGGCACTAGAGATCAGGGTCGCATGTGACCTGCTGGCACCAATTTCCTGCTCAGGCCTGTTGTTTGTTAGACTGGGCACTATGTGTAGGGGCCTACGGTGACCCCCAGCCAATAGATACAAACCCCGGCCTGCTGTTTCTTAGACTGGGCACGTGACGTAGGGGTCGCAAGGGACCTCCTGGCACCAGTTTCAGGCTCAGTCCTGTTGTTTGTTAGACTGGGCTCTAGACGCAGGGGTCGCAGGTGACCCCCTGGCACCAGTTTTGGGCCCAACCTATTGTTTCTTAGACTGGGCACTAGACACAGGGGTCACAGGTGACCCCCTTGCACCAGTTTCAGGCTCCGGCCTATTATTTGTTAGACTGGGCACTAGACTTAGGGGCCACAAGGGACCCCCTGGCACCAGTTTCAGTCTTCGGCCTGTTGTTTGTAAGACTGGGCTTTAGACGCAGGGGTAACGGGTGACCCCTTGGCATCAGTTTCAGGCTCCGGCCTGTTGTTTGTTAGACTGGGCACTAGAAATAGTGGTCGCAGGTGACCCCCTGGCACCAATTTCCTGCTCAGGCCTGTTGTTTGTTAGACTGGGCACTATGTGTAGGGGCCTACGGTGACCCCCAGCCAATAGATACAAACACCGGCCTGGTGTTTCTTAGACTGGGCACTTGACGTAAGGGTTTCAAGGGACCTCCTGGCACCAGTTTCAGGCTCCGTCCTGTTGTTTGTTAAACTGGGCTCTAGACGCAGGGGTCGCAGGTGACCCCCTGGCACCAGTTTTTGTCCCGACTTGTTGTTTCTTAGACTGGGCACTAGACACAGGGGTCACAGGTGACCCCCTTGCACCAGTTTCAGGCTCCGGCCTATTATTTGTTAGACTGGGCACTAGACTTAGGGGCCACAAGGGACCCCCTGGCACCAGTTTCAGGTTCCGGCCTATTATTTGTTAGACTGGGCACTAGATGTAGGGGCCACAAGGGACCCCCTGGCACCAGTTTCGGGTTTTGGCCTGTCTTTTCTTAGACTGGGCACTAGACACAGGGGTCGCAGGTGACCCCCTGGCACCAGTTTCAGGCTTCTGCCTATTATTTGTTAGACTGGGCACTAGACGTAGGGGCCACAAGGGACCCCCTGGCACCAGTTTCAGTCTTCGGCCTGTTGTTTGTTAGACTGGGCTTTAGACGCAGGGGTAACAGGTGACCCCTTGGCACCAGTTTCAGGCTCCGGCCTGTTGTTTGTTAGACTGGGCACTAGATTACTCAGGCATGTTGTTAGTTAGACTGGGCTCTATACGTAGAGGTCGAAAGGGACCCCCTGGCACCAGTTTCAGGCTCCGGCCTTTTGTTTGTTAGATTGGGCACTAGAGATCAGGGTCGCATGTGACCCCTGGCACCAATTTACTGCTCAGGCCTGTTGTTTGTTAGACTGGGCACTAGATGTAGGGGCCTAAGGTGACCCCCTGGCACCAGTTCCAAACACCGGCCTGCTGTTTCTTAGACTGGCCACTGGACATAGGGGTCGCAAGGGACCTCCTGGCACCAGTTTCAGGCTCCGGCCTGTTGTTTGTTAGACTGGGCTCTAGACGCAGGGGTCGCAGGTGACCCCCTGGCACCAGTTTTGGGCCCGACCTGTTGTTTCTTAGACTGGGCACTAGACACAGGGGTCACAGGTGACCCCCTTGCACCAGTTTCAGGCTCCGGCCTATTATTTGTTAGACTGGGCACTAGATGTAGGGGCCACAAGGGACCCCCTGGCACCAGTTTAAGGCTTCAGCCTTTTATTTGTTAGACTGGGCTTTAGACACAGGGGTAACAGGTGACCCCTTTGAACCAGTTTCAGGCTCCGGCCTGTTGTTTGTTAAACTGGGCACTAGTTGTAGGGGCCACAAAGGACCAAATGGCATCAGTTCCAAACC
The DNA here is from genome assembly GCF_028390025.1 of Pseudophryne corroboree. Lineage (NCBI taxonomy): Eukaryota > Metazoa > Chordata > Amphibia > Anura > Myobatrachidae > Pseudophryne > Pseudophryne corroboree. The sequence goes on along the minus strand of NC_086446.1, from coordinate 64,330,453 downwards.
CCGGCCTGCTGTTTCTTAGACTGGGCAGTGGACGTAGGGGTCGCAAGGTACCTCCTGGCACCAGTTTCAGGCTCCAGCCTGTTGTTTGTTAGACTGGGCTCTAGAAGCAGGGGTCGCAGGTGACCCCCTGGCACCAGTTTGGGCCCGACCTGTTGTTTCTTATACTGGGCACTAGACACAGGGGTCACAGGTGACCCCCTGGCACCAGTTTCAGGCTCCGGCCTATTATTTGTTAGACTGGGCACTAGACGTAGGGGCCACAAAGGACCCATGGCACCAGTTTCAGGCTCCGTCCTGTTGTTTGTTAGACTAGGCACTAGACACAGGGGTCACAGGTGACCCCTTTGCACCAGTTTCAGGCTCCGGCCTATTATCTGTTAGACTGAGCTCTAGACGTAGGGGCCAAAAGGCACCCCCTGGCACCAGTTTCGGTCTCCAGACTTTTGTTTTTTAGACTGGGCACTAGACAGAGGGGTCGAAGGTGACCCCCTTGCACCAGTTTCAGGCTCCGGCCTATTATTTGTTAGAATGGTCACTAGACGTAGGGGCCACAAGGCACCCCCTGGCACCAGTTTCGGTCTCCAGACTTTTGTTTTTTAGACTGGGCACTAGACATAGGGGTCGCAGGTGACCCCCTGGCACAAGTTTCGTACTCAGGCATGTTGTTAGTTAGACTGGGCACTATACGTAGAGGTCAAAAGAGACCCCCTGGCACCAGTTTCAGGCTCCGGCCTTTTGTTTGTTAGATTGGGCACTACAGATCAGGGTCGCATGTGACCCGCTGGCACCAATTTCCTGCTCAGGCCTGTTGTTTGTTAGACTGGGCACTATGTGTAGGGGCCTACGGTGACCCCCAGCCAATAGATACAAACCCCGGCCTGCTGTTTCTTAGACTGGGCACTTGACATAGGGGTCGCAAGGGACCTCCTGGCACCAGTTTCAGGCTCCGTCCTGTTGTTTGTTAAACTGGGCTCTAGACGCAGGGGTCGCAGGTGACCCCCTGGCACCAGTTTTGGGCCCGACCTGTTGTTTCTTAGACTGGGCACTAGACACAGGGGTCACAGGTGACCCCCTTGCACCAGTTTCAGGCTCCGGCCTATTATTTGTTAGACTGGGCACTAGACTTAGGGGCCACAAGGGACCCCCTGGCACCAGTTTCAGGTTCCGGCCTATTATTTGTTAGACTGGGCACTAGATGTAGGGGCCACAAGGGACCCCCTGGCACCAGTTTCAGGCTCTGGCCTGTTGTTTCTTAGACTGGGCACTAGACACATGGGTCGCAGGTGACCCCCTGGCACCAGTTTCAGGCTTCTGCCTATAATTTGTTAGACTGGGCACTAGACGAATGGGCCACAAGGGACCCCCTGGCACCAGTTTCAGTCTTTGGCCTGTTGTTTGTTAGACTGGGCTTTAGACGCAGGGGTAACAGGTGACCCCTTGGCACCAGTTTCAGGCTCCGGCCTGTTGTTTGTTAGACTGGGCACTAGATATAGGGGCCGCAGGTGGCCCCCTGGCACCAGTTTCGTACTCAGGTATGTTGTTAGTTAGACTGGGCACTATACGTAGAGGTCGAAAGGGACCCCCTGGCACCAGTTTCAGGCTCCGGCCTTTTGTTTGTTAGATTGGGCACTAGAGATCAGGGTCGCATGTGACCCCCTGGCACCAATTTCCTGCTCTGGCCTGTTGTTTGTTAGACTGGGCACTAGATATAGGGGCCTAAGGTGACCCCCTGGCACCAGTTCCAAACCCCGGCCTGCTGTTTCTTAGACTGGGCACTGGACGTAGGGGTCGCAAGGGACCTCCTGGCACCAGTTTCAGGCTCCGGCCTGTTGTTTGTTAGACTGGGCTCTAGACGCAGGGGTCGCAGGTGACCCCCTGGCACCAATTTTGGGCCCGACCTGTTGTTTCTTATACTGTGCACTAGACACAGGGGTCACAGGTGACCCCCTGGCACCAGTTTCAGGCTCCGGCCTATTATTTGTTAGACTGGGCACTAGACGTAGGGGCCACAAGGCACCCCCTGGCACCAGTTTCGGTCTCCAGACTTTTGTTTTTTAGACTGGGCACTAGACATAGGGGTCGCAGGTGACCCCCTGGCACCAGTTTCGTACTCAGACATGTTGTTAGTTAGACTGGGCACTATACGTAGAGGTCGAAAGGGACCCCCTGGCACCAGTTTCAGGCTCCGGCCTTTTGTTTGTTAGATTGGGCACTAGAGATCAGGGTCGCATGTGACCCCCTGGCACCAATTTCCTGCTCAGGCCTGTTGTTTGTTAGACTGGGCACTATGTGTAGGGGCCTACGGTGACTCCCAGCCAATAGATACAAACACCGGCCTGGTGTTTCTTAGACTGGGCACTTGACGAAGGGGTCGCAAAGGACCTCCTGGCACCAGTTTCAGGCTCCATCCTGTTGTTTGTTACACTGGGCTCTAGACGCAGGGGTCGCAGGTGACCTCCTGACACCAATTTTGGGCCCGACCTGTTGTTTCTTAGACTGGGCACTAGACACAGGGGTCACAGGTGACCCCCTGGCACCAGTTTCAGGCTCCGGCCTGTTATTTGTTAGACTGGGCACTAGACTTAGGGGCCACAAGGGACCCCCTGGCACCAGTTTCAGCTTCCGGCCTATTATTTGTTAGACTGGGCACTAGATGTAGGGGCCACAAGGGACCCCCTGGCACCAGTTTCGGGCTCTGGCCTGTTGTTTCTTAGACTGGGCACTAGGCACAGGGGTCGCAGGTGACCCCCTGGCACCAGTTTCAGGCTTCTGCCTATTATTTGTTAGACTGGGCACTAGACGTAGGGGCCACAAGGGACCCCCTGGCACCAGTTTCAGTCTTCGGCCTGTTGTTTGTTAGACTGGGCTTTAGACGCAGGGGTAACAGGTGACCCCTTGGCACCAGTTTCAGGCTCCGGCCTGTTGTTTGTTAGACTGGGCACTAGATATAGGGGCCGCAGGTGACCCCCTGGCACCAGTTTCGTACTCAGGCATGTTGTTAGATAGACTGGGCACTATACGTAAAGGTCGAAAGGGACCCCTTGGCACCAGTTGCGTACTCAGGCATGTTTTTAGTTAGACTGGGCACTATACGTAGAGGTCGAAAGGGACCCCCTGGCACCAGTTTCAGGCTCCGGCCTTTTGTTTGTTAGATTGGGCACTAGAGATCAGGGTCGCATGTGACCCCCTGGCACCAATTTCCTGCTCAGGCCTGTTGTTTTTTAGACTGGGCACTAGATGTAGGGGCCTAAGGTGACCCCCTGGCACCAGTTCCAAACCCCGGCCTGCTGTTTCTTAGACTGGGCACTGGACGTAGGGGTCGCAAGGGACCTCCTGGCACCAGTTTCAGGCTCCGGCCTGTTGTTTGTTAGACTGGGCTCCAGACGCAGGGGTCGCAGGTGACCCCCTGGCACCAGTTTCAGGCTCCAGCCTGTTGTTTGTTAGACTGGACTCTAGACGCAGGGGTCACAGGTGACCCCCTGGCACCAGTTTCAGGCTCCAGCCTGTTGTTTGTTAGACTGGGCTCTAGACGCAGGGGTCACAGGTGACCCCCTGGCACCAGTTTCAGGCTCCGGCCTATTATTTGTTAGACTGGGCACTAGACGTAGGTGCCACAAAGGACCACCTGGCACCAGTTTCGGTCTCCAGCCTTTTGTTTTTTAGACTGGGCACTAGACATAGGGGTCGCAGGTGACCCCCTGGCACCAGTTTCATACTCAGGCATGTTATTATTTAGACTGGGCACTATACGTAGAGGTCGAAAGGGACCCCCTGGCACCAGTTTCAGGCTCCGGCCTTTTCTTTGTTAGATTGGGCTTAAGAGATCAGGTTTGCATGTGACCCCCTGGCACCAGTTTCCTGCTAAGGCCGGTTGTTTGTTAGACTGGGCACTATGTGTAGGGGCCTACGGTGACCCCCTGGCACCAGTTTCATACCCCGGCCTGCTCTTTCTTAGACTGGGCACTTGACGTAGGGGTTGCAAGGGACCTCCTGGCACCAGTTTCAGGCTCCGTCCTGTTGTTTGTTAGACTGGGCTTTAGACGCAGGGGTAACAGGTGACCCCTTGGCACCAGTTTCAGGCTCCGGCCTGTTGTTTGCTAGACTGGGCACTAGATATAGGGGCCGCAGGTGACCCCCTGGCACCAGTTTCGTACTCAGGCATGTTGTTAGTTAGACTGGGCACTATACGTAGAGGTCGAAAGGGACCCCCTGGCACCAGTTTCAGGCTCCGGCCTTTTGTTTGTTAGATTGGGCACTAGAGATCAGGGTCGCATGTGACCCCTGGCACCAATTTACTGCTCAGGCCTGTTGTTTGTTAGACTGGGCACTAGATGTAGGGGCCTAAGGTGACCCCCTGGCACCAGTTCCAAACACCGGCCTGCTGTTTCTTAGACTGGGCACTGGACGTAGGGGTCGCAAGGGACCTTATGGCACCAGTTTCAGGCTCCGGCCTGTTGTTTGTTAAACTGGGCTCTAGATGCAGGGGTCGCAGGTGACCCCCTGGCACCAGTTTTGGGCCCGACCTGTTGTTTCTTAGACTGGGCACTAGACACAGGGGTCACAGGTGACCCCCTTGCACCAGTTTCAGGCTCCGGCCTATTATTTGTTAGACTGGGCACTAGACTTAGGGGCCACAAGGGACCCCCTGGCACCAGTTTCAGGTTCCGGCCTATTATTTGTTAGACTGGGCACTAGATGTAGGGGCCACAAGGGACCCCCTGGCACCAGTTTCGGGCTCTGGCCTGTTTTTTCTTAGACTGGGCACTAGACACAGGGGTCGCAGGTGACCCCCTGGCACCAGTTTCAGGCTTCTGACTATTATTTGTTAGACTGGGCACTAGACGTAGGGGCCACAAGGGACCCCCTGGCACCAGTTTCAGTCTTCGGCCTGTTGTTTGTTAGACTGGGCTTTAGACGCAGGGGTAACAGATGACCCCTTGGCACCAGTTTCAGGCTCCGGCCTGTTGTTTGTTAGACTGGGCACTAGATATAGGGGCCGCAGGTGACCCCCTGGCACCAGTTTCGTACTCAGGCATGTTGTTAGTTAGACTGGGCACTATACGTAGAGGTCGAAAGGGACCCCCTGGCACCAGTTTCAGGCTCCGGCCTTTTGTTTGTTAGATTGGGCACTAGAGATCAGGGTCGCATGTGACCCCCTGGCACCAATTTCCTGCTCTGGCCTGTTGTTTGTTAGACTGGGCACTAGATATAGGGGCCTAAGGTGACCCCCTGGCACCAGTTCCAAACCCCGGCCTGCTGTTTCTTAGACTGGGCACTGGACGTAGGGGTCGCAAGGGACTTCCTGGCACCAGTTTCAGGCTCCGGCCTGTTGTTTGTTAGACTGGGCTCTAGACGCAGGGGTCGCAGGTGACCCCCTGGCACCAATTTTGGGCCCGACCTGTTGTTTCTTATACTGTGCACTAGACACAGGGGTCACAGGTGACCCCCTGGCACCAGTTTCAGGCTCCGGCCTATTATTTGTTAGACTGGGCACTAGACGTAGGGGCCACAAGGCACCCCCTGGCACCAGTTTCGGTCTCCAGACTTTTGTTTTTTAGACTGGGCACTAGACATAGGGGTCGCAGGTGACCCCCTGGCACCAGTTTCGTACTCAGACATGTTGTTAGTTAGACTGGGCACTATACGTAGAGGTCGAAAGGGACCCCCTGGCACCAGTTTCAGGCTCCGGCCTTTTGTTTGTTAGATTGGGCACTAGAGATCAGGGTCGCATGTGACCCCCAGGCACCAATTTCCTGCTCAGGCCTGTTGTTTGTTAGACTGGGCACTATGTGTAGGGGCCTACGGTGACTCCCAGCCAATAGATACAAACACCGGCCTGGTGTTTCTTAGACTGGGCACTTGACGAAGGGGTCGCAAAGGTCCTCCTGGCACCAGTTTCAGGCTCCGTCCTGTTGTTTGTTAGACTGGGCTCTAGACGCAGGGGTCGCAGGTGACCCCCTGACACCAATTTTGGGCCCGACCTGTTGTTTCTTAGACTGGGCACTAGACACAGGGGTCACAGGTGACCCCCTGGCACCAGTTTCAGGCTCCGGCCTGTTATTTGTTAGACTGGGCACTAGACTTAGGGGCCACAAGGGACCCCCTGGCACCAGTTTCAGCTTCCGGCCTATTATTTGTTAGACTGGGCACTAGATGTAGGGGCCACAAGGGACCCCCTGGCACCAGTTTCGGGCTCTGGCCTGTTGTTTCTTAGACTGGGCACTAGGCACAGGGGTCGCAGGTGACCCCCTGGCACCAGTTTCAGGCTTCTGCCTATTATTTGTTAGACTGGGCACTAGACGTAGGGGCCACAAGGGACCCCCTGGCACCAGTTTCAGTCTTCGGCCTGTTGTTTGTTAGACTGGGCTTTAGACGCAGGGGTAACAGGTGACCCCTTGGCACCAGTTTCAGGCTCCGGCCTGTTGTTTGTTAGACTGGGCACTAGATATAGGGGCCGCAGGTGACCCCCTGGCACCAGTTTCGTACTCAGGCATGTTGTTAGATAGACTGGGCACTATACGTAAAGGTCGAAAGGGACCCCTTGGCACCAGTTGCGTACTCAGGCATGTTTTTAGTTAGACTGGGCACTATACGTAGAGGTCGAAAGGGACCCCCTGGCACCAGTTTCAGGCTCCGGCCTTTTGTTTGTTAGATTGGGCACTAGAGATCAGGGTCGCATGTGACCCCCTGGCACCAATTTCCTGCTCAGGCCTGTTGTTTTTTAGACTGGGCACAAGATGTAGGGGCCTAAGGTGACCCCCTGGCACCAGTTCCAAACCCCGGCCTGCTGTTTCTTAGACTGGGCACTGGACGTAGGGGTCGCAAGGGACCTCCTGGCACCAGTTTCAGGCTCCGGCCTGTTGTTTGTTAGACTGGGCTCCAGAAGCAGGGGTCGCAGGTGACCCCATGGCACCAGTTTCAGGCTCCAGCCTGTTGTTTGTTAGACTGGACTCTAGACGCAGGGGTCACAGGTGACCCCCTGGCACCAGTTTCAGGCTCCAGCCTGTTGTTTGTTAGACTGGGCTCTAGACGCAGGGGTCACAGGTGACCCCCTGGCACCAGTTTCAGGCTCCGGCCTATTATTTGTTAGACTGGGCACTAGACGTAGGTGCCACAAAGGACCACCTGGCACCAGTTTCGGTCTCCAGCCTTTTGTTTTTTAGACTGGGCACTAGACATAGGGGTCGCAGGTGACCCCCTGGCACCAGTTTCATACTCAGGCATGTTATTATTTAGACTGGGCACTATACGTAGAGGTCGAAAGGGACCCCCTGGCACCAGTTTCAGGCTCCGGCCTTTTGTTTGTTAGATTGGGCACTAGAGATCAGGTTTGCATGTGACCCCCTGGCACCAGTTTCCTGCTAAGGCCGGTTGTTTGTTAGACTGGGCACTATGTGTAGGGGCCTACGGTGACCCCCTGGCACCAGTTTCATACCCCGGCCTGCTGTTTCTTAGACTGGGCACTTGACGTAGGGGTTGCAAGGGACCTCCTAGCACCAGTTTCAGGCTCCGTCCTGTTGTTTGTTAGACTGGGCTTTAGACGCAGGGGTAACAGGTGACCCCTTGGCACCAGTTTCAGGCTCCGGCCTGTTGTTTGTTAGACTGGGCACTAGATATAGGGGCCGCAGGTGACCCCCTGGCACCAGTTTCGTACTCAGGCATGTTGTTAGTTAGACTGGGCACTATACGTAGAGGTCGAAAGGGACCCCCTGGCACCAGTTTCAGGCTCCGGCCTTTTGTTTGTTAGATTGGGCACTAGAGATCAGGGTCGCATGTGACCCCTGGCACCAATTTACTGATCAGGCCTGTTGTTTGTTAGACTGGGCACTAGATGTAGGGGCCTAAGGTGACCCCCTGGCACCAGTTCCAAACACCGGCCTGCTGTTTCTTAGACCGGGCACTGGACGTAGGGGTCGCAAGGGACCTCCTGGCACCAGTTTCAGGCTCCGGCCTGTTGTTTGTTAAACTGGGCTCTAGACGCAGGGGTCGCATGTGACCCCTGGCACCAATTTACTGATCAGGCCTGTTGTTTGTTAGACTGGGCACTAGATGTAGGGGCCTAAGGTGACCCCCTGGCACCAGTTCCAAACACCGGCCTGCTGTTTCTTAGACTGGGCACTGGACGTAGGGGTCGCAAGGGACCTCCTGGCACCAGTTTCAGGCTCCGGCCTGTTGTTTGTTAAACTGGGCTCTAGACGCAGGGGTCGCAGGTGACCCCCTGGCACCAGTTTTGGGCCTGACCTGTTGTTTCTTAGACTGGGCACTAGACACAGGGGTCACAGGTGACCCCCCTGCACCAGTTTCAGGCTCCGGCCTATTATTTGTTAGACTTGGCACTAGACTTAGGGGCCACAAGGGACCCCCTGGCACCAGTTTCAGGTTCCGGCCTATTATTTGTTAGACTGGGCACTAGATGTAGGGGCCACAAGGGACCCCCTGGCACCAGTTTCGGGCTCTGGCCTGTTTTTTCTTAGACTGGGCACTAGACGTAGGGGTTGCAAGGGACCCCCTGGCACCAGTTTCAGTCTTCGGCCTGTTGTTTGTTAGACTGGGCTTTAGACGCAGGGGTAACAGGTGACCCCTTGGCACCAGTTTCAGGCTCCGGCCTGTTGTTTGTTAGACTGGGCACTAGATATAGGGGCCGCAGGTGACCCCCTGGCACCAGTTTCGTACTCAGGCATGTTGTTAGTTAGACTGGGCACTATACGTAGAGGTCGAAAGGGACCCCCTGGCACCAGTTTCAGGCTCCGGCCTTTTGTTTGTTAGATTGGGCACTAGAGATCAGGGTCGCATGTGACCCCTGGCACCAATTTACTGATCAGGCCTGTTGTTTGTTAGACTGGGCACTAGATGTAGGGGCCTAAGGTGACCCCCTGGCACCAGTTCCAAACACCGGCCTGCTGTTTCTTAGACTGGGCACTGGACGTAGGGGTCGCAAGGGACCTCCTGGCACCAGTTTCAGGCTCCGGCCTGTTGTTTGTTAAACTGGGCTCTAGACGCAGGGGTCGCATGTGACCCCTGGCACCAATTTACTGATCAGGCCTGTTGTTTGTTAGACTGGGCACTAGATGTAGGGGCCTAAGGTGACCCCCTGGCACCAGTTCCAAACACCGGCCTGCTGTTTCTTAGACTGGGCACTGGACGTAGGGGTCGCAAGGGACCTCCTGGCACCAGTTTCAGGCTCCGGCCTTTTATTTGTTAAACTGGGCTCTAGACGCAGGGGTCGCAGGTGACCCCCTGGCACCAGTTTTGGGCCTGACCTGTTGTTTCTTAGACTGGGCACTAGACACAGGGGTCACAGGTGACCCCCCTGCACCAGTTTCAGGCTCCGGCCTATTATTTGTTAGACTTGGCACTAGACTTAGGGGCCACAAGGGACCCCCTGGCACCAGTTTCAGGTTCCGGCCTATTATTTGTTAGACTGGGCACTAGATGTAGGGGCCACAAGGGACCCCCTGGCACCAGTTTCGGGCTCTGGCCTGTTTTTTCTTAGACTGGGCACTAGACGTAGGGGCCACAAGGGACCCCCTGGCACCAGTTTCAGTCTTCGGCCTGTTGTTTGTTAGACTGGGCTTTAGACGCAGGGGTAACAGATGACCCCTTGGCACCAGTTTCAGGCTCCGGCCTGTTGTTTGTTAGACTGGGCACTAGATATAGGGGCCGCAGGTGACCCCCTGGCACCAGTTTCGTACTCAGGCATGTTGTTAGTTAGACTGGGCACTATACGTAGAGGTCGAAAGGGACCCCCTGGCACCAGTTTCAGGCTCCGGCCTTTTGTTTGTTAGATTGGGCACTAGAGATCAGGGTCGCATGTGACCCCTGGCACCAATTTACTGCTCAGGCCTGTTGTTTGTTAGACTGGGCACTAGATGTAGGGGCCTAAGGTGACCCCCTGGCACCAGTTCCAAACACCGGCCTGCTGTTTCTTAGACTGGGCACTGGACGTAGGGGTCGCAAGGGACCTCCTGGCACCAGTTTCAGGCTCCGGCCTGTTGTTTGTTAGACTGGGCTCTAGACGCAGGGGTCGCAGGTGACCCCCTGGCACCAGTTTTGGGCCCGACCTGTTGTTTCTTAGACTGGGCACTAGACACAGGGGTCACAGGTGACCCCCTTGCACCAGTTTCAGGCTCCGGCCTATTATTTGTTAGACTGGGCACTAGATGTAGGGGCCACAAGGGACCCCCTGGCACCAGTTTCAGGCTTCGGCCTTTTATTTGTTAGACTGGGCTTTAGACACAGGGGTAACAGGTGACCCCTTTGAACCAGTTTCAGGCTCCGGCCTGTTGTTTGTTAAACTGGGCACTAGTTGTAGGGGCCACAAAGGACCAAATGGCATCAGTTCCAAACACCGGCCTGCTGTTTCTTAGACTGGGCAGTGGACGTAGGGGTCGCAAGGGACCTCCTGGCACCAGTTTCAGGCTCCAGCCTGTTGTTTGTTAGACTGGGCTCTAGAAGCAGGGGTCGCAGGTGACCCCCTGGCACCAGTTTTGGGCCCGACCTGTTGTTTCTTATACTGGACACTAGACACAGGGGTCACAGGTGACCCCCTGGCACCAGTTTCAGGCTCCGGCCTATTATTTGTTAGACTGGGCACTAGACGTAGGGGCCACAAAGGACCCATGGCACCAGTTTCAGGCTCCGTCCTGTTGTTTGTTAGACTAGGCACTAGACACAGGGGTCACAGGTGACCCCTTTGCACCAGTTTCAGGCTCCAGCCTATTATTTGTTAGACTGAGCTCTAGACGTAGGGGCCAAAAGGCACCCCTTGGCACCAGTTTCGGTCTCCAGACTTTTGTTTTTTAGACTGGGCACTAGTCAGAGGGGTCGAAGGTGACCCCCTTGCACCAGTTTCAGGCTCCGGCCTATTATTTGTTAGAATGGTCACTAGACGTAGGGGCCACAAGGCACCCCCTGGCACCAGTTTCGGTCTCCAGACTGTTGTTTTTTAGACTGGGCACTAGACATAGGGGTCGCAGGTGACCCCCTGGCACAAGTGTCGTACTCAGGCATGTTGTTAGTTAGACTGGGCACTATACGTAGAGGTCAAAAGAGACCCCCTGGCACCAGTTTCAGGCTCCGGCCTTTTGTTTGTTAGATTGGGCACTACAGATCAGGGTCGTAGGGGCCACAAAGGACCCATGGCACCAGTTTCAGGCTCCGTCCTGTTGTTTGTTAGACTAGGCACTAGACACAGGGGTCACAGGTGACCCCTTTGCACCAGTTTCAGGCTCCGGCCTATTATTTGTTAGACTGAGCTCTAGACGTAGGGGCCAAAAGGCACCCCCTGGCACCAGTTTCGGTCTCCAGACTTTTGTTTTTTAGACTGGGCACTAGACAGAGGGGTCGAAGGTGACCCCCTTGCACCAGTTTCAGGCTCCGGCCTATTATTTGTTAGAATGGTCACTAGACGTAGGGGCCACAAGGCACCCCCTGGCACCAGTTTCGGTCTCCAGACTTTTGTTTTTTAGACTGGGCACTAGACATAGGGGTCGCAGGTGACCCCCTGGCACAAGTTTCGTACTCAGGCATGTTGTTAGTTAGACTGGGCACTATACGTAGAGGTCAAAAGAGACCCCCTGGCACCAGTTTCAGGCTCCGGCCTTTTGTTTGTTAGATTGGGCACTAGAGATCAGGGTCGCATGTGACCCGCTGGCACCAATTTCCTGCTCAGGCCTGTTGTTTGTTAGACTGGGCACTATGTGTAGGGGCCTACGGTGACCCCCAGCCAATAGATACAAACCCCGGCCTGCTGTTTCTTAGACTGGGCACTTGACGTAGGGGTCGCAAGGGACCTCCTGGCACCAGTTTCAGGCTCCGTCCTGTTGTTTGTTAGACTGGGCTCTAGACGCAGGGGTCGCAGGTGACCCCCTGGCACCAGTTTTGGGCCCAACCTATTGTTTATTAGACTGGGCACTAGACACAGGGGTCACAGGTGACCCCCTTGCACCAGTTTCAGGCTCCGGCCTATTATTTGTTAGACTGGGCACTAGACTTAGGGGCCACAAGGGACCCCCTGGCACCAGTTTCAGTGTTTGGCCTGTTGTTTGTTAGACTAGGCTTTAGACGCAGGGGTAACAGGTGACCCCTTGGCACCAGTTTCAGGCTCCGGCCTGTTGTTTGTTAGACTGGGCACTAGATATAGGGGCCGCAGGTGACCCCCTGGCACCAGTTTCAGGCTCCGGCCTATTATTTGTTAGACTGGGCACTAGACTTAGGGGCCACAAGGGACCCCCTGGCACTAGTTTCAGGTTCCGGCCTATTATTTGTTAGACTGGGCACTAGATGTAGGGGCCACAAGGGACCCCCTGGCACCAGTTTCAGGCTCTGGCCTGTTGTTTCTTAGACTGGGCACTAGACACAGGGGTCGCAGGTGACCCCCTGGCACCAGTTTCAGGCTTCTGCCTATTATTTGTTAGACTGGGCACTAGACGAATGGGCCACAAGGGACCCCCTGGCACCAGTTTCAGTCTTTGGCCTGTTGTTTGTTAGACTGGGCTTTAGACGCAGGGGTAACAGGTGACCCCTTGGCACCAGTTTCAGGCTCCGGCCTGTTGTTTGTTAGACTGGGCACTAGATATAGGGGCCGCAGGTGACCCCCTGGCACCAGTTTCGTACTCAGGTATGTTGTTAGTTAGACTGGGCACTATACGTAGAGGTCGAAAGGGACCCCCTGGCACCAGTTTCAGGCTCCGGCCTTTTGTTTGTTAGATTGGGCACTAGAGATCAGGGTCACATGTGACCCCCTGGCACCAATTTCCTGCTCTGGCCTGTTGTTTGTTAGACTGGGCACTAGATATAGGGGCCTAAGGTGACCCCCTGGCACCAGTTCCAAACCCCGGCCTGCTGTTTCTTAGACTGGGCACTGGACGTAGGGGTCGCAAGGGACCTCCTGGCACCAGTTTCAGGCTCCGGCCTGTTGTTTGTTAGACTGGGCTCTAGACGCAGGGGTCGCAGGTGACCCCCTGGCACCAATTTTGGGCCCGACCTGTTGTTTCTTATACTGTGCACTAGACACAGGGGTCACAGGTGACCCCCTGGCACCAGTTTCAGGCTCCGGCCTATTATTTGTTAGACTGGGCACTAGACGTAGGGGCCACAAGGCACCCCCTGGCACCAGTTTCGGTCTCCAGACTTTTGTTTTTTAGACTGGGCACTAGACATAGGGGTCGCAGGTGACCCCCTGGCACCAGTTTCATACTCAGACATGTTGTTAGTTAGACTGGGCACTATACGTAGAGGTCGAAAGGGACCCCCTGGCACCAGTTTCAGGCTCCGGCCTTTTGTTTGTTAGATTGGGCACTAGAGATCAGGGTCGCATGTGACCCCCTGGCACCAATTTCCTGCTCAGGCCTGTTGTTTGTTAGACTGGGCACTAAGTGTAGGGGCCTACGGTGACTCCCAGCCAATAGATACAAACACCGGCCTGGTGTTTCTTAGACTGGGCACTTGACGAAGGGGTCGCAAAGGACCTCCTGGCACCAGTTTCAGGCTCCGTCCTGTTGTTTGTTAGACTGGGCTCTAGACGCAGGGGTCGCAGGTGACCCCCTGACACCAATTTTGGGCCCGACCTGTTGTTTCTTAGACTGGGCACTAGACACAGGGGTCACAGGTGACCCCCTTGCACCAGTTTCAGGCTCTGGCCTATTATTTGTTAGACTGGGCACTAGACTTAGGGGCCACAAGGGACCCCCTGGCACCAGATTCAGCTTCCGGCCTATTATTTGTTAGACTGGGCACTAGATGTAGGGGCCACAAGGGACCCCCTGGCACCAGTTTCGGGCTCTGGCCTATTGTTTCTTAGACTGGGCACTAGGCACAGGGGTCGCAGGTGACCCCCTGCCACCAGTTTCAGGCTTCTGCCTATTATTTGTTAGACTGGGCACTAGACGTAGGGGCCACAAGGGACCCCCTGGCACCAGTTTCAGTCTTCGGCCTGTTGTTTGTTAGACTGGGCTTTAGACGCAGGGGTAACAGGTGACCCCTTGGCACCAGTTTCAGGCTCCGGCCTGTTGTTTGTTAGACTGGGCACTAGATATAGGGGCCGCAGGTGACCCCCTGGCACCAGTTTCGTACTCAGGCATGTTGTTAGATAGACTGGGCACTATACGTAAAGGTCGAAAGGGACCCCTTGGCACCAGTTGCGTACTCAGGCATGTTTTTAGTTAGACTGGGCACTATACGTAGAGGTCGAAAGGGACCCCCTGGCACCAGTTTCAGGCTCCGGCCTTTTGTTTGTTAGATTGGGCACTAGAGATCAGGGTCGCATGTGACCCCCTGGCACCAATTTCCTGCTCAGGCCTGTTGTTTTTTAGACTGGGCACTAGATGTAGGGGCCTAAGGTGACCCCCTAGCACCAGTTCCAAACCCCGGCCTGCTGTTTCTTAGACTGGGCACTGGACGTAGGGGTCGCAAGGGACCTCCTGGCACCAGTTTCAGGCTCCGGCCTGTTGTTTGTTAGACTGGGCTCCAGACGCAGGGGTCGCAGGTGACCCCCTGGCACCAGTTTCAGGCTCCAGCCTGTTGTTTGTTAGACTGGACTCTAGACGCAGGGGTCACAGGTGACCCCCTGGCACCAGTTTCAGGCTCCAGCCTGTTGTTTGTTAGACTGGGCTCTAGACGCAGGGGTCACAGGTGACCCCCTGGCACCAGTTTCAGGCTCCGGCCTATTATTTGTTAGACTGGGCACTAGACGTAGGGGCCACAAAGGACCACCTGGCACCAGTTTCGGTCTCCAGCCTTTTGTTTTTTAGACTGGGCACTAGACATAGGGTTCGCAGGTGACCCCCTGGCACCAGTTTCATACTCAGGCATGTTATTATTTAGACTGGGCACTATACGTAGAGGTCGAAAGGGACCCCCTGGCACCAGTTTCAGGCTCCGGCCTTTTCTTTGTTAGATTGGGCACTAGAGATCAGGTTTGCATGTGACCCCCTGGCACTAGTTTCCTGCTCAGGCCGGTTGTTTGTTAGACTGGGCACTATGTGTAGGGGCCTACGGTGACCCCCTGGCACCAGTTTCATACCCCGGCCTGCTGTTTCTTAGACTGGGAACTTGACGTAGGGGTTGCAAGGGACCTCCTGGCACCAGTTTCAGGCTCCGTCCTGTTGTTTGTTAGACTGGGCTTTAGACGCAGGGGTAACAGGTGACCCCTTGGCACCAGTTTCAGGCTCTGGCCTGTTGTTTGTTAGACTGGGCACTAGATATAGGGGCCGCAGGTGACCCCCTGGCACCAGTTTCGTACTCAGGCATGTTGTTAGTTAGACTGGGCACTATACGTAGAGGTCGAAAGGGACCCCCTGGCACCAGTTTCAGGCTCCGGCCTTTTGTTTGTTAGATTGGGCACTAGAGATCAGGGTCGCATGTGACCCCTGGCACCAATTTACTGCTCTGGCCTGTTGTTTGTTAGACTGGGCACTAGATGTAGGGGCCTAAGGTGACACCCTGGCACCAGTTCCAAACACCGGCCTGCTGTTTCTTAGACTGGGCACTGGACGTAGGGGTCGCAAGGGACCTCCTGGCACAAGTTTCAGGCTCCGGCCTGTTGTTTGTTAAACTGGGCTCTAGACGCAGGGGTCGCAGGTGACCCCCTGGCACCAGTTTTGGGCCCGACCTGTTGTTTCTTAGACTGGGCACTAGACACAGGGGTCACAGGTGACCCCCTTGCACCAGTTTCAGGCTCCGGCCTATTATTTGTTAGACTGGGCACTAGACTTAGGGGCCACAAGGGACCCCCTGGCACCAGTTTCAGGTTCCGGCCTATTATTTGTTAGACTGGGCACTAGATGTAGGGGCCTAAGGTGACCCCATGGCACCAGTTCCAAACACCGGCCTGCTGTTTCTTAGACTGGGCACTGGACGTAGGGGTCGCAAGGGACCTCCTGACACCAGTTTCAGGCTCCGGCCTGTTGTTTGTTAGACTGGGCTCTAGACGCAGGGGTCGCAGGTGACCCCCTGGCACCAGTCTTGGGCCCGACCTGTTGTTTCTTAGACTGGGCACTAGACACAGGGGTCACAGGTGACCCCCTTGCACCAGTTTCAGGCTCCGGCCTATTATTTGTTAGACTGGGCACTAGATGTAGGGGCCACAAGGGACCCCCTGGCACCAGTTTCAGGCTTCGGCCTTTTATTTGTTAGACTGGGCTTTAGACACAGGGGTAACAGGTGACCCCTTTGAACCAGTTTCAGGTTCCGGCCTGTTGTTTGTTAAACTGGGCACTAGTTGTAGGGGCCACAAAGGACCAAATGGCATCAGTTCCAAACACCGGCCTGCTGTTTCTTAGACTGGGCAGTGGACGTAGGGGTCGCAAGGGACCTCCTGGCACCAGTTTCAGGCTCCAGCCTGTTGTTTGTTAAACTGGGCTCTAGAAGCAGGGGTCGCAGGTGACCCCCTGGCACCAGTTTTGGGCCCGACCTGTTGTTTCTTATACTGGGCACTAGACACAGGGGTCACAGGTGACCCCCTGGCACCAGTTTCAGGTCCGGCCTGTTATTTGTTAGACTGGGCACTAGACTTAGGGGCCACAAGGGACCCCCTGGCACCAGTTTCAGCTTCCGGCCTATTATTTGTTAGACTGGGCACTAGATGTAGGGGCCACAAGGGACCCCCTGGCACCAGTTTCGGGCTCTGGCCTGTTGTTTCTTAGACTGGGCACTAGGCACAGGGCTCGCAGGTGACCCCCTGGCACCAGTTTCAGGCTTCTGCCTATTATTTGTTAGACTGGGCACTAGACGTAGGGGCCACAAGGGACCCCCTGGCACCAGTTTCAGTCTTCGGCCTGTTGTTTGTTAGACTGGGCTTTAGACGCAGGGGTAACAGGTGACCCCTTGGCACCAGTTTCAGGCTCCGGCCTGTTGTTTGTTAGACTGGGCACTAGATATAGGGGCCGCAGGTGACCCCCTGGCACCAGTTTCGTACTCAGGCATGTTGTTAGATAGACTGGGCACTATACGTAAAGGTCGAAAGGGACCCCTTGGCACCAGTTGCGTACTCAGGCATGTTTTTAGTTAGACTGGGCATTATACGTAGAGGTCGAAAGGGACCCCCTGGCACCAGTTTCAGGCTCCGGCCTTTTGTTTGTTAGATTGGGCACTAGAGATCAGGGTCGCATGTGACCCCCTGGCACCAATTTCCTGCTCAGGCCTGTTGTTTTTTAGACTGGGCACTAGATGTAGGGGCCTAAGGTGACCCCCTGGCACCAGTTCCAAACCCCGGCCTGCTGTTTCTTAGACTGGGCACTGGACGTAGGGGTCGCAAGGGACCTCCTGGCACCAGTTTCAGGCTCCGGCCTGTTGTTTGTTAGACTGGGCTCCAGACGCAGGGGTCGCAGGTGACCCCCTGGCACCAGTTTCAGGCTCCAGCCTGTTGTTTGTTAGACTGGACTCTAGACGCAGGGGTCACAGGTGACCCCCTGGCACCAGTTTCAGGCTCCAGCCTGTTGTTTGTTAGACTGGGCTCTAGACGCAGGGGTCACAGGTGACCCCCTGGCACCAGTTTCAGGCTCCGGCCTATTATTTGTTAGACTGGGCACTAGACGTAGGTGCCACAAAGGACCACCTGGCACCAGTTTCGGTCTCCAGCCTTTTGTTTTTTAGACTGGGCACTAGACATAGGGGTCGCAGGTGACCCCCTGGCACCAGTTTCATACTCAGGCATGTTATTATTTAGACTGGGCACTATACGTAGAGGGACCCCCTGGCACCAGTTTCAGGCTCCGGCCTTTTCTTTGTTAGATTGGGCACAAGAGATCAGGTTTGCATGTGACCCCCTGGCACCAGTTTCCTGCTAAGGCCGGTTGTTTGTTAGACTGGGCACTATGTGTAGGGGCCTACGGTGACCCCCTGGCACCAGTTTCATACCCCGGCCTGCTGTTTCTTAGACTGGGCACTTGACGTAGGGGTTGCAAGGGACCCCCTGGCACCAGTTTCAGGCTCCGTCCTGTTGTTTGTTAGACTGGGCTTTAGACGCAGGGGTAACAGGTGACCCCTTGGCACCAGTTTCAGGCTCCGGCCTGTTGTTTGTTAGACTGGGCACTAGATATAGGGGCCGCAGGTGACCCCCTGGCACCAGTTTCGTACTCAGGCATGTTGTTAGTTAGACTGGGCACTATACGTAGAGGTCGAAAGGGACCCCCTGGCACCAGTTTCAGGCTCCGGCCTTTTGTTTGTTAGATTGGGCACTAGAGATCAGGGTCGCATGTGACCCCTGGCACCAATTTACTGCTCAGGCCTGTTGTTTGTTAGACTGGGCACTAGATGTAGGGGCCTAAGGTGACCCCCTGGCACCAGTTCCAAACACCGGCCTGCTGTTTCTTAGACTTAGCACTGGACGTAGGGGTCGCAAGGGACCTCCTGGCACCAGTTTCAGGCTCCGGCCTGTCGTTTGTTAAACTGGGCTCTAGACGCAGGGGTCGCAGGTGACCCCCTGGCACCAGTTTTGGGCCCGACCTGTTGTTTCTTAGACTGGGCACTAGACACAGGGGTCACAGGTGACCCCCTTGCACCAGTTTCAGGCTCCGGCCTATTATTTGTTAGACTGGGCACTAGACTTAGGGGCCACAAGGGACCCCCTGGCACCAGTTTCAGGTTCCGGCCTATTATTTGTTAGACTGGGCACTAGATGTAGGGGCCTAAGGTGACCCCCTGGCACCAGTTCCAAACACCGGCCTGCTGTTTCTTAGACTGGGCACTGGACGTAGGGGTCGCAAGGGACCTCCTGACACCAGTTTCAGGCTCCGGCCTGTTGTTTGTTAGACTGGGCTCTAGACGCAGGAGTCGCAGGTGACCCCCTGGCACCAGTCTTGGGCCCGACCTGTTGTTTCTTAGACTGGGCACTAGACACAGGGGTCACAGGTGACCCCCTTGCACCAGTTTCAGGCTCCGGCCTATTATTTGTTAGACTGGGCACTAGATGTAGGGGCCACAAGGGACCCCCTGGCACCAGTTTCAGGCTCCGGCCTTTTGTTTGTTAGATTGGGCACTAGAGATCAGGGTCGCATGTGACCCCCTGGCACCAATTTCCTGCTCAGGCCTGTTGTTTTTTAGACTGGGCACTAGATGTAGGGGCCTAAGGTGACCCCCTGGCACCAGTTCCAAACCCCGGCCTGCTGTTTCTTAGACTGGGCACTGGACGTAGGGGTCGCAAGGGACCTCCTGGCACCAGTTTCAGGCTCCGGCCTGTTGTTTGTTAGACTGGGCTCCAGACGCAGGGGTCGCAGGTGACCCCCTGGCACCAGTTTCAGGCTCCAGCCTGTTGTTTGTTAGACTGGGCTCTAGACGCAGGGGTCACAGGTGACCCCCTGGCACCAGTTTCAGGCTCCGGCCTATTATTTGTTAGACTGGGCACTAGACGTAGGTGCCACAAAGGACCACCTGGCACCAGTTTCGGTCTCCGGCCTTTTGTTTTTTAGACTGGGCACTAGACATAGGGGTCGCAGGTGACCCCCTGGCACCAGTTTCATACTCAGGTATGTTATTATTTAGACTGGGCACTATACGTAGAGGTCGAAAGGGACCCCCTGGCACCAGTTTCAGGCTCCGGCCTTTTCTTTGTTAGATTGGGCACAAGAGATCAGGTTTGCATGTGACCCCCTGGCACCAATTTCCTGCTAAGGCCGGTTGTTTGTTAGACTGGGCACTATGTGTAGGGGCCTACGGTGACCCCCTGGCACCAGTTTCATACCCCGGCCTGCTGTTTCTTAGACTGGGCACTTGACGTAGGGGTTGCAAGGGACCTCCTGGCACCAGTTTCAGGCTCCGTCCTGTTGTTTGTTAGACTGGGCTTTAGACGCAGGGGTAACAGGTGAAACCTTGGCACCAGTTTCAGGCTCCGGCCTGTTGTTTGTTAGACTGGGCACTAGATATAGGGGCCGCAGGTGACCCCCTGGCACCAGTTTCGTACTCAGGCATGTTGTTAGTTAGACTGGGCACTATACGTAGAGGTCGAAAGGGACCCCCTGGCACCAGTTTCAGGCTCCGGCCTTTTGTTTGTTAGATTGGGCACTAGAGATCAGGGTCACATGTGACCCCTGGCACCAATTTACTGCTCAGGCCTGTTGTTTGTTAGACTGGGCACTAGATGTAGGGGCCTAAGGTGACCCCCTGGCACCAGTTCCAAACACCGGCCTGCTGTTTCTTAGACTGGGCACTGGACGTAGGGGTCGCAAGGGACCTCCTGGCACCAGTTTCAGGCTCCGGCCTGTTGTTTGTTAAACTGGGCTCTAGACGCAGGGGTCGCAGGTGACCCCCTGGCACCAGTTTTGGGCCCGACCTGTTGTTTCTTAGACTGGGCACTAGACACAGGGGTCACAGGTGACCCCCTTGCACCAGTTTCAGGCTCCGGCCTATTATTTGTTAGACTGGGCACTAGACTTAGGGGCCACAAGGGACCCCCTGGCACCAGTTTCAGGTTCCGGCCTATTATTTGTTAGACTGGGCACTAGATCTAGGGGCGACAAGGGACCCCCTGGCACCAGTTTCGGGCTCTGGCCTGTTTTTTCTTAGACTGGGCACTAGACACAGGGGTCGCAGGTGACCCCCTGGCACCAGTTTCAGGCTTCTGACTATTATTTGTTAGACTGGGCACTAGACGTAGGGGCCACAAGGGACCCCCTGGCACCAGTTTCAGTCTTCGGCCTGTTGTTTGTTAGACTGGGCTTTAGACGCAGGGGTAACAGATGACCCCTTGGCACCAGTTTCAGGCTCCGGCCTGTTGTTTGTTAGACTGGGCACTAGATATAGGGGCCGCAGGTGACCCCCTGGCACCAGTTTCGTACTCAGGCATGTTGTTAGTTAGACTGGGCACTATACGTAGAGGTCGAAAGGGACCCCCTGGCACCAGTTTCAGGCTCCGGCCTTTTGTTTGTTAGATTGGGCACTAGAGATCAGGGTCGCATGTGACCCCCTGGCACCAATTTCCTGCTCTGGCCTGTTGTTTGTTAGACTGGGCACTAGATATAGGGGCCTAAGGTGACCCCCTGGCACCAGTTCCAAACCCCGGCCTGCTGTTTCTTAGACTGGGCACTGGACGTAGGGGTCGCAAGGGACTTCCTGGCACCAGTTTCAGGCTCCGGCCTGTTGTTTGTTAGACTGGGCTCTAGACGCAGGGGTCGCAGGTGACCCCCTGGCACCAATTTTGGGCCCGACCTGTTGTTTCTTATACTGTGCACTAGACACAGGGGTCACAGGTGACCCCCTGGCACCAGTTTCAGGCTCCGGCCTATTATTTGTTAGACTGGGCACTAGACGTAGGGGCCACAAGGCACCCCCTGGCACCAGTTTCGGTCTCCAGACTTTTGTTTTTTAGACTGGGCACTAGACATAGGGGTCGCAGGTGACCCCCTGGCACCAGTTTCGTACTCAGACATGTTGTTAGTTAGACTGGGCACTATACGTAGAGGTCGAAAGGGACCCCCTGGCACCAGTTTCAGGCTCCGGCCTTTTGTTTGTTAGATTGGGCACTAGAGATCAGGGTCGCATGTGACCCCCTGGCACCAATTTCCTGCTCAGGCCTGTTGTTTGTTAGACTGGGCACTATGTGTAGGGGCCTACGGTGACTCCCAGCCAATAGATACAAACACCGGCCTGGTGTTTCTTAGACTGGGCACTTGACGAAGGGGTCGCAAAGGACCTCCTGGCACCAGTTTCAGGCTCCGTCCTGTTGTTTGTTAGACTGGGCTCTAGACGCAGGGGTCGCAGGTGACCCCCTGACACCAATTTTGGGCCCGACCTGTTGTTTCTTAGACTGGGCACTAGACACAGGGGTCACAGGTGACCCCCTGGCACCAGTTTCAGGCTCCGGCCTGTTATTTGTTAGACTGGGCACTAGACTTAGGGGCCACAAGGGACCCCCTGGCACCAGTTTCAGCTTCCGGCCTATTATTTGTTAGACTGGGCACTAGATGTAGGGGCCACAAGGGACCCCCTGGCACCAGTTTCGGGCTCTGGCCTGTTGTTTCTTAGACTGGGCACTAGGCACAGGGGTCGCAGGTGACCCCCTGCCACCAGTTTCAGGCTTCTGCCTATTATTTGTTAGACTGGGCACTAGACGTAGGGGCCACAAGGGACCCCCTGGCACCAGTTTCAGTCTTTGGCCTGTTGTTTGTTAGACTGGGCTTTAGACGCAGGGGTAACAGGTGACCCCTTGGCACCAGTTTCAGGCTCCGGCCTGTTGTTTGTTAGACTGGGCACTAGATATAGGGGCCGTAGGTGACCCCCTGGCACCAGTTTCGTACTCAGGCCTGTTGTTAGATAGACTGGGCACTATACGTAAAGGTCGAAAGGGACCCCTTGGCACCAGTTGCGTACTCAGGCATGTTTTTAGTTAGACTGGGCACTATACGTAGAGGTCGAAAGGGACCCCCTGGCACCAGTTTCAGGCTCCGGCCTTTTGTTTGTTAGATTGGGCACTAGAGATCAGGGTCGCATGTGACCCCCTGGCACCAATTTCCTGCTCAGGCCTGTTGTTTTTTAGACTGGGCACAAGATGTAGGGGCCTAAGGTGACCCCCTGGCACCAGTTCCAAACCCCGGCCTGCTGTTTCTTAGACTGGGCACTGGACGTAGGGGTCGCAAGGGACCTCCTGGCACCAGTTTCAGGCTCCGGCCTGTTGTTTGTTAGACTGGGCTCCAGAAGCAGGGGTCGCAGGTGACCTTCTGGCACCAGTTTCAGGCTCCAGCCTGTTGTTTGTTAGACTGGACTCTAGACGCAGGGGTCACAGGTGACCCCCTGGCACCAGTTTCAGGCTCCAGCCTGTTGTTTGTTAGACTGGGCTCTAGACGCAGGGGTCACAGGTGACCCCCTGGCACCAGTTTCAGGCTCCGGCCTATTATTTGTTAGACTGGGCACTAGACGTAGGTGCCACAAAGGACCACCTGGCACCAGTTTCGGTCTCCAGCCTTTTGTTTTTTAGACTGGGCACTAGACATAGGGGTCGCAGGTGACCCCCTGGCACCAGTTTCATACTCAGGCATGTTATTATTTAGACTGGGCACTATACGTAGAGGTCGAAAGGGACCCCCTGGCACCAGTTTCAGGCTTCTGCCTATTATTTGTTAGACTGGGCACTAGACACAGGGGTCGCAGGTGACCCCCTGGCACCAGTTTCAGGCTTCTGCCTATTATTTGTTAGACTGGGCACTAGACGTAGGGGCCACAAGGGACCCCCTGGCACCAGTTTCAGTCTTCGGCCTGTTGTTTGTTAGACTGGGCTTTAGACGCAGGGGTAACAGATGACCCCTTGGCACCAGTTTCAGGCTCCGGCCTGTTGTTTGTTAGACTGGGCACTAGATATAGGGGCCGCAGGTGACCCCCTGGCACCAGTTTCGTACTCAGGCATGTTGTTAGTTAGACTGGGCACTATACGTAGAGGTCGAAAGGGACCCCCTGGCACCAGTTTCAGGCTCCGGCCTTTTGTTTGTTAGATTGGGCACTAGAGATCAGGGTCGCATGTGACCCCTGGCACCAATTTACTGCTCAGGCCTGTTGTTTGTTAGACTGGGCACTAGATGTAGGGGCCTAAGGTGACCCCCTGGCACCAGTTCCAAACACCGGCCTGCTGTTTCTTAGACTGGGCACTGGACGTAGGGGTCGCAAGGGACCTCCTGGCACCAGTTTCAGGCTCCGGCCTGTTGTTTGTTAGACTGGGCTCTAGACGCAGGGGTCGCAGGTGACCCCCTGGCACCAGTTTTGGGCCCGACCTGTTGTTTCTTAGACTGGGCACTAGACACAGGGGTCACAGGTGACCCCCTTGCACCAGTTTCAGGCTCCGGCCTATTATTTGTTAGACTGGGCACTAGATGTAGTGGCCACAAGGGACCCCCTGGCACCAGTTTCAGGCTTCGGCCTTTTATTTGTTAGACTGGGCTTTAGACACAGGGGTAACAGGTGACCCCTTTGAACCAGTTTCAGGCTCCGGCCTGTTGTTTGTTAAACTGGGCACTAGTTGTAGGGGCCACAAAGGACCAAATGGCATCAGTTCCAAACACCGGCCTGCTGTTTCTTAGACTGGGCAGTGGACGTAGGGGTCGCAAGGGACCTCCTGGCACCAGTTTCAGGCTCCAGCCTGTTGTTTGTTAGACTGGGCTCTAGAAGCAGGGGTCGCAGGTGACCCCCTGGCACCAGTTTTGGGCCCGACCTGTTGTTTCTTATACTGGACACTAGACACAGGGGTCACAGGTGACCCCCTGGCACCAGTTTCAGGCTCCGGCCTATTATTTGTTAGACTGGGCACTAGACGTAGGGGCCACAAAGGACACATGGCACCAGTTTCAGGCTCCGTCCTGTTGTTTGTTAGACTGGGCACTAGACACAGGGGTCACAGGTGACCCCTTTGCACCAGTTTCAGGCTCCGGCCTATTATTTGTTAGACTGAGCTCTAGACGTAGGGGCCAAAAGGCACCCCCTGGCACCAGTTTCGGTCTCCAGACTTTTGTTTTTTAGACTGGGCACTAGACAGAGGGGTCGAAGGTGACCCCCTTGCACCAGTTTCAGGCTCCGGCCTATTATTTGTTAGAATGGTCACTAGACGTAGGGGCCACAAGGCACCCCCTGGCACCAGTTTCGGTCTCCAGACTTTTGTTTTTTAGACTGGGCACTAGACATAGGGGTCGCAGGTGACCCCCTGGCACAAGTTTCGTACTCAGGCATGTTGTTAGTTAGACTGGGCACTATACGTAGAGGTCAAAAGAGACCCCCTGGCACCAGTTTCAGGCTCCGGCCTTTTGTTTGTTAGATTGGGCACTAGAGATCAGGGTCGCATGTGACCCGCTGGCACCAATTTCCTGCTCAGGCCTGTTGTTTGTTAGACTGGGCACTATGTGTAGGGGCCTACGGTGACCCCCAGCCAATAGATACAAACCCCGGCCTGCTGTTTCTTAGACTGGGCACTTGACGTAGGGGTCGCAAGGGACCTCCTGGCACCAGTTTCAGGCTCCGTCCTGTTGTTTGTTAGACTGGGCTCTAGACGCAGTGGTCGCAGGTGACCCCCTGGCACCAGTTTTGGGCCCAACCTATTGTTTCTTAGACTGGGCACTAGACACAGGGGTCACAGGTGACCCCCTTGCACTAGTTTCAGGCTCCGGCCTATTATTTGTTAGACTGGGCACTAGACTTAGGGGCCACAAGGGACCCCCTGGCACCAGTTTCAGTGTTTGGCCTGTTGTTTGTGAGACTAGGCATTAGACGCAGGGGTAACAGGTGACCCCTTGGCACCAGTTTCAGGCTCTGGCCTGTTGTTTGTTAGACTGGGCACTAGATATAGGGGCCGCAGGTGACCCCCTGGCACCAGTTTCAGGCTCCGGCCTATTATTTGTTAGACTGGGCACTAGACTTATGGTCCACAAGGGACCCCCTGGCACCAGTTTCAGGTTCCGGCCTATTATTTGTTAGACTGGGCACTAGATGTAGGGGCCACAAGGGACCCCCTGGCACCAGTTTCAGGCTCTGGCCTGTTGTTTCTTAGACTGGGCACTAGACACAGGGGTCGCAGGTGACCCCCTGGCACCAGTTTCAGGCTTCTGCCTATTATTTGTTAGACTGGGCACTAGACGAATGGGCCACAAGGGACCCCCTGGCACCAGTTTCAGTCTTTGGCCTGTTGTTTGTTAGACTGGTCTTTAGACGCAGGGGTAACAGGTGACCCCTTGGCACCAGTTTCAGGCTCCGGCCTGTTGTTTGTTAGACTGGGCACTAGATATAGGGGCCGCAGGTGACCCCCTGGCACCAGTTTCGTACTCAGGTATGTTGTTAGTTAGACTGGGCACTATACGTAGAGGTCGAAAGGGACCCCCTGGCACCAGTTTCAGGCTCCGGCCTTTTGTTTGTTAGATTGGGCACTAGAGATCAGGGTCACATGTGACCCCCTGGCACCAATTTCCTGCTCTGGCCTGTTGTTTGTTAGACTGGGCACTAGATATAGGGGCCTAAGGTGACCCCCTGGCACCAGTTCCAAACCCCGGCCTGCTGTTTCTTAGACTGGGCACTGGACGTAGGGGTCGCAAGGGACCTCCTGGCACCAGTTTCAGGCTCCGGCCTGTTGTTTGTTAGACTGGGCTCTAGACGCAGGGGTCGCAGGTGACCCCCTGGCACCAGTTTTGGGCCCGACCTGTTGTTTCTTAGACTGGGCACTAGACACAGGGGTCACAGGTGACCCCCTTGCACCAGTTTCAGGCTCCGGCCTATTATTTGTTAGACTGGGCACTAGATGTAGTGGCCACAAGGGACCCCCTGGCACCAGTTTCAGTGTTTGGCCTGTTGTTTGTGAGACTAGGCATTAGACGCAGGGGTAACAGGTGACCCCTTGGCACCAGTTTCAGGCTCTGGCCTGTTGTTTGTTAGACTGGGCACTAGATATAGGGGCCGCAGGTGACCCCCTGGCACCAGTTTCAGGCTCCGGCCTATTATTTGTTAGACTGGGCACTAGACTTACGGTCCACAAGGGACCCCCTGGCACCAGTTTCAGGTTCCGGCCTATTATTTGTTAGACTGGGCACTAGATGTAGGGGCCACAAGGGACCCCCTGGCACCAGTTTCAGGCTCTGGCCTGTTGTTTCTTAGACTGGGCACTAGACACAGGGGTCGCAGGTGACCCCCTGGCACCAGTTTCAGGCTTCTGCCTATTATTTGTTAGACTGGGCACTAGACGAATGGGCCACAAGGGACCCCCTGGCACCAGTTTCAGTCTTTGGCCTGTTGTTTGTTAGACTGGTCTTTAGACGCAGGGGTAACAGGTGACCCCTTGGCACCAGTTTCAGGCTCCGGCCTGTTGTTTGTTAGACTGGGCACTAGATATAGGGGCCGCAGGT
The DNA here is from genome assembly GCF_028390025.1 of Pseudophryne corroboree. Lineage (NCBI taxonomy): Eukaryota > Metazoa > Chordata > Amphibia > Anura > Myobatrachidae > Pseudophryne > Pseudophryne corroboree. Next base: position 64,303,655 of record NC_086446.1, on the reverse strand, counting down.
GACCCCCTGGCACCAGTTTCGTACTCAGGTATGTTGTTAGTTAGACTGGGCACTATACGTAGAGGTCGAAAGGGACCCCCTGGCACCAGTTTCAGGCTCCGGCCTTTTGTTTGTTAGATTGGGCACTAGAGATCAGGGTCACATGTGACCCCCTGGCACCAATTTCCTGCTCTGGCCTGTTGTTTGTTAGACTGGGCACTAGATATAGGGGCCTAAGGTGACCCCCTGGCACCAGTTCCAAACCCCGGCCTGCTGTTTCTTAGACTGGGCACTGGACGTAGGGGTCGCAAGGGACCTCCTGGCACCAGTTTCAGGCTCCGGCCTGTTGTTTGTTAGACTGGGCTCTAGACGCAGGGGTCGCAGGTGACCCCCTGGCACCAGTTTTGGGCCCGACCTGTTGTTTCTTAGACTGGGCACTAGACACAGGGGTCACAGGTGACCCCCTTGCACCAGTTTCAGGCTCCGGCCTATTATTTGTTAGACTGGGCACTAGATGTAGTGGCCACAAGGGACCCCCTGGCACCAGTTTCAGGCTTCGGCCTTTTATTTGTTAGACTGGGCTTTAGACACAGGGGTAACAGGTGACCCCTTTGAACCAGTTTCAGGCTCCGGCCTGTTGTTTGTTAAACTGGGCACTAGTTGTAGGGGCCACAAAGGACCAAATGGCATCAGTTCCAAACACCGGCCTGCTGTTTCTTAGACTGGGCAGTGGACGTAGGGGTCGCAAGGGACCTCCTGGCACCAGTTTCAGGCTCCAGCCTGTTGTTTGTTAGACTGGGCTCTAGAAGCAGGGGTCGCAGGTGACCCCCTGGCACCAGTTTTGGGCCCGACCTGTTGTTTCTTATACTGGACACTAGACACAGGGGTCACAGGTGACCCCCTGGCACCAGTTTCAGGCTCCGGCCTATTATTTGTTAGACTGGGCACTAGACGTAGGGGCCACAAAGGACACATGGCACCAGTTTCAGGCTCCGTCCTGTTGTTTGTTAGACTGGGCACTAGACACAGGGGTCACAGGTGACCCCTTTGCACCAGTTTCAGGCTCCGGCCTATTATTTGTTAGACTGAGCTCTAGACGTAGGGGCCAAAAGGCACCCCCTGGCACCAGTTTCGGTCTCCAGACTTTTGTTTTTTAGACTGGGCACTAGACAGAGGGGTCGAAGGTGACCCCCTTGCACCAGTTTCAGGCTCCGGCCTATTATTTGTTAGAATGGTCACTAGACGTAGGGGCCACAAGGCACCCCCTGGCACCAGTTTCGGTCTCCAGACTTTTGTTTTTTAGACTGGGCACTAGACATAGGGGTCGCAGGTGACCCCCTGGCACAAGTTTCGTACTCAGGCATGTTGTTAGTTAGACTGGGCACTATACATAGAGGTCAAAAGAGACCCCCTGGCACCAGTTTCAGGCTCCGGCCTTTTGTTTGTTAGATTGGGCACTAGAGATCAGGGTCGCATGTGACCCGCTGGCACCAATTTCCTGCTCAGGCCTGTTGTTTGTTAGACTGGGCACTATGTGTAGGGGCCTACGGTGACCCCCAGCCAATAGATACAAACCCCGGCCTGCTGTTTCTTAGACTGGGCACTTGACGTAGGGGTCGCAAGGGACCTCCTGGCACCAGTTTCAGGCTCCGTCCTGTTGTTTGTTAGACTGGGCTCTAGACGCAGGGGTCGCAGGTGACCCCCTGGCACCAGTTTTGGGCCCAACCTATTGTTTCTTAGACTGGGCACTAGACACAGGGGTCACAGGTGACCCCCTTGCACCAGTTTCAGGCTCCGGCCTATTATTTGTTAGACTGGGCACTAGACTTAGGGGCCACAAGGGACCCCCTGGCACCAGTTTCAGTGTTTGGCCTGTTGTTTGTGAGACTAGGCATTAGACGCAGGGGTAACAGGTGACCCCTTGGCACCAGTTTCAGGCTCTGGCCTGTTGTTTGTTAGACTGGGCACTAGATATAGGGGCCGCAGGTGACCCCCTGGCACCAGTTTCAGGCTCCGGCCTATTATTTGTTAGACTGGGCACTAGACTTATGGTCCACAAGGGACCCCCTGGCACCAGTTTCAGGTTCCGGCCTATTATTTGTTAGACTGGGCACTAGATGTAGGGGCCACAAGGGACCCCCTGGCACCAGTTTCAGGCTCTGGCCTGTTGTTTCTTAGACTGGGCACTAGACACAGGGGTCGCAGGTGACCCCCTGGCACCAGTTTCAGGCTTCTGCCTATTATTTGTTAGACTGGGCACTAGACGAATGGGCCACAAGGGACCCCCTGGCACCAGTTTCAGTCTTTGGCCTGTTGTTTGTTAGACTGGTCTTTAGACGCAGGGGTAACAGGTGACCCCTTGGCACCAGTTTCAGGCTCCGGCCTGTTGTTTGTTAGACTGGGCACTAGATATAGGGGCCGCAGGTGACCCCCTGGCACCAGTTTCGTACTCAGGTATGTTGTTAGTTAGACTGGGCACTATACGTAGAGGTCGAAAGGGACCCCCTGGCACCAGTTTCAGGCTCCGGCCTTTTGTTTGTTAGATTGGGCACTAGAGATCAGGGTCACATGTGACCCCCTGGCACCAATTTCCTGCTCTGGCCTGTTGTTTGTTAGACTGGGCACTAGATATAGGGGCCTAAGGTGACCCCCTGGCACCAGTTCCAAACCCCGGCCTGCTGTTTCTTAGACTGGGCACTGGACGTAGGGGTCGCAAGGGACCTCCTGGCACCAGTTTCAGGCTCCGGCCTGTTGTTTGTTAGACTGGGCTCTAGACGCAGGGGTCGCAGGTGACCCCCTGGCACCAATTTTGGGCCCGACCTGTTGTTTCTTATACTGTGCACTAGACACAGGGGTCACAGGTGACCCCCTGGCACCAGTTTCAGGCTCCGGCCTATTATTTGTTAGACTGGGCACTAGACGTAGGGGCCACAAGGCACCCCCTGGCACCAGTTTCGGTCTCCAGACTTTTGTTTTTTAGACTGGGCACTAGACATAGGGGTCGCAGGTGACCCCTTGGCACCAGTTTCGTACTCAGACATGTTGTTAGTTAGACTGGGCACTATACGTAGAGGTCGAAAGGGACCCCCTGGCACCAGTTTCAGGCTCCGGCCTTTTGTTTGTTAGATTGGGCACTAGAGATCAGGGTCGCATGTGACCCCCTGGCACCAATTTCCTGCTCAGGCCTGTTGTTTGTTAGACTGGGCACTATGTGTAGGGGCCTACGGTGACTCCCAGCCAATAGATACAAACACCGGCCTGGTGTTTCTTAGACTGGGCACTTGACGAAGGGGTCGCAAAGGACCTCCTGGCACCAGTTTCAGGCTCCGTCCTGTTGTTTGTTAGACTGGGCTCTAGACGCAGGGGTCGCAGGTGACCCCCTGACACCAATTTTGGGCCCGACCTGTTGTTTCTTAGACTGGGCACTAGACACAGGGGTCACAGGTGACCCCCTTGCACCAGTTTCAGGCTCTGGCCTGTTATTTGTTAGACTGGGCACTAGACTTAGGGGCCACAAGGGACCCCCTGGCACCAGATTCAGCTTCCGGCCTATTATTTGTTAGACTGGGCACTAGATGTAGGGGCCACAAGGGACCCCCTGGCACCAGTTTCGGGCTCTGGCCTGTTGTTTCTTAGACTGGGCACTAGGCACAGGGGTCGCAGGTGACCCCCTGCCACCAGTTTCAGGCTTCTGCCTATTATTTGTTAGACTGGGCACTAGACGTAGGGGCCACAAGGGACCCCCTGGCACCAGTTTCAGTCTTCGGCCTGTTGTTTGTTAGACTGGGCTTTAGACGCAGGGGTAACAGGTGACCCCTTGGCACCAGTTTCAGGCTCCGGCCTGTTGTTTGTTAGACTGGGCACTAGATATAGGGGCCGCAGGTGACCCCCTGGCACCAGTTTCGTACTCAGGCATGTTGTTAGATAGACTGGGCACTATACGTAAAGGTCGAAAGGGACCCCTTGGCACCAGTTGCGTACTCAGGCATGTTTTTAGTTAGACTGGGCACTATACGTAGAGGTCGAAAGGGACCCCCTGGCACCAGTTTCAGGCTCCGGCCTTTTGTTTGTTAGATTGGGCACTAGAGATCAGGGTCGCATGTGACCCCCTGGCACCAATTTTCTGCTCAGGCCTGTTGTTTTTCAGACTGGGCACTAGATGTAGGGGCCTAAGGTGACCCCCTGGCACCAGTTCCAAACCCCGGCCTGCTGTTTCTTAGACTGGGCACTGGACGTAGGGGTCGCAAGGGACCTCCTGGCACCAGTTTCAGGCTCCGGCCTGTTGTTTGTTAGACTGGGCTCCAGACGCAGGGGTCGCAGGTGACCCCCTGGCACCAGTTTCAGGCTCCAGCCTGTTGTTTGTTAGACTGGACTCTAGACGCAGGGGTCACAGGTGACCCCCTGGCACCAGTTTCAGGCTCCAGCCTGTTGTTTGTTAGACTGGGCTCTAGACGCAGGGGTCACAGGTGACCCCCTGGCACCAGTTTCAGGCTCCGGCCTATTATTTGTTAGACTGGGCACTAGACGTAGGGGCCACAAAGGACCTCCTGGCACCAGTTTCAGGCTCCGTCCTGTTGTTTGTTAGACTGGGCTTTAGACGCAGGGGTAACAGGTGACCCCTTGGCACCAGTTTCAGGCTCTGGCCTGTTGTTTGTTAGACTGGGCACTAGATATAGGGGCCGCAGGTGACCCCCTGGCACCAGTTTCGTACTCAGGCATGTTGTTAGTTAGACTGGGCACTATACGTAGAGGTCGAAAGGGACCCCCTGGCACCAGTTTCAGGCTCCGGCCTTTTGTTTGTTAGATTGGGCACTAGAGATCAGGGTCGCATGTGACCCCTGGCACCAATTTACTGCTCAGGCCTGTTGTTTGTTAGACTGGGCACTAGATGTAGGGGCCTAAGGTGACACCCTGGCACCAGTTCCAAACACCGGCCTGCTGTTTCTTAGACTGGGCACTGGACGTAGGGGTCGCAAGGGACCTCCTGGCACAAGTTTCAGGCTCCGGCCTGTTGTTTGTTAAACTGGGATCTAGACGCAGGGGTCGCAGGTGACCCCCTGGCACCAGTTTTGGGCCCGACCTGTTGTTTCTTAGACTGGGCACTAGACACAGGGGTCACAGGTGACCCCCTTGCACCAGTTTCAGGCTCCGGCCTATTATTTGTTAGACTGGGCACTAGACTTAGGGGCCACAAGGGACCCCCTGGCACCAGTTTCAGGTTCCGGCCTATTATTTGTTAGACTGGGCACTAGATGTAGGGGCCTAAGGTGACCCCCTGGCACCAGTTCCAAACACCGGCCTGCTGTTTCTTAGACTGGGCACTGGACGTAGGGGTCGCAAGGGACCTCCTGACACCAGTTTCAGGCTCCGGCCTGTTGTTTGTTAGACTGGGCTCTAGACGCAGGGGTCGCAGGTGACCCCCTGGCACCAGTCTTGGGCCCGACCTGTTGTTTCTTAGACTGGGCACTAGACACAGGGGTCACAGGTGACCCCCTTGCACCAGTTTCAGGCTCCGGCCTATTATTTGTTAGACTGGGCACTAGATGTAGGGGCCACAAGGGACCCCCTGGCACCAGTTTCAGGCTTCGGCCTTTTATTTGTTAGACTGGGCTTTAGACACAGGGGTAACAGGTGACCCCTTTGAACCAGTTTCAGGTTCCGGCCTGTTGTTTGTTAAACTGGGCACTAGTTGTAGGGGCCACAAAGGACCAAATGGCATCAGTTCCAAACACCGGCCTGCTGTTTCTTAGACTGGGCAGTGGACGTAGGGGTCGCAAGGGACCTCCTGGCACCAGTTTCAGGCTCCAGCCTGTTGTTTGTTAGACTGGGCTCTAGAAGCAGGGGGTCGCAGGTGACCCCCTGGCACCAGTTTTGGGCCCGACCTGTTTTTTCGTATACTGGGCACTAGACACAGGGGTCACAGGTGACCCCCTGGCACCAGTTTCAGGCTCCGGCCTATTATTTGTTAGACTGGGTACTAGACGTAGGGGCCACAAAGGACCCATGGCACCAGTTTCAGGCTCCGTCCTGTTGTTTGTTAGACTGGGCTCTAGACGCAGGGGTCGCAGGTGACCCCCTGACACCAATTTTGGGCCCGACCTGTTGTTTCTTAGACTGGGCACTAGACACAGGGGTCACAGGTGACCCCCTTGCACCAGTTTCAGGCTCTGGCCTGTTATTTGTTAGACTGGGCACTAGACTTAGGGGCCACAAGGGACCCCCTGGCACCAGATTCAGCTTCCGGCCTATTATTTGTTAGACTGGGCACTAGATGTAGGGGCCACAAGGGACCCCCTGGCTCCAGTTTCGGGCTCTGGCCTGTTGTTTCTTAGACTGGGCACTAGGCACAGGGGTCGCAGGTGACCCCCTGCCACCAGTTTCAGGCTTCTGCCTATTATTTGTTAGACTGGGCACTAGACGTAGGGGCCACAAGGGACCCCCTGGCACCAGTTTCAGTCTTCGGCCTGTTGTTTGTTAGACTGGGCTTTAGACGCAGGGGTAACAGGTGACCCCTTGGCACCAGTTTCAGGCTCCGGCCTGTTGTTTGTTAGACTGGGCACTAGATATAGGGGCCGCAGGTGACCCCCTGGCACCAGTTTCGTACTCAGGCATGTTGTTAGATAGACTGGGCACTATACGTAAAGGTCGAAAGGGACCCCTTGGCACCAGTTGCGTACTCAGGCATGTTTTTAGTTAGACTGGGCACTATACGTAGAGGTCGAAAGGGACCCCCTGGCACCAGTTTCAGGCTCCGGCCTTTTGTTTGTTAGATTGGGCACTAGAGATCAGGGTCGCATGTGACCCCCTGGCACCAATTTTCTGCTCAGGCCTGTTGTTTTTCAGACTGGGCACTAGATGTAGGGGCCTAAGGTGACCCCCTGGCACCAGTTCCAAACCCCGGCCTGCTGTTTCTTAGACTGGGCACTGGACGTAGGGGTCGCAAGGGACCTCCTGGCACCAGTTTCAGGCTCCGGCCTGTTGTTTGTTAGACTGGGCTCCAGACGCAGGGGTCGCAGGTGACCCCCTGGCACCAGTTTCAGGCTCCAGCCTGTTGTTTGTTAGACTGGACTCTAGACGCAGGGGTCACAGGTGACCCCCTGGCACCAGTTTCAGGCTCCAGCCTGTTGTTTGTTAGACTGGGCTCTAGACGCAGGGGTCACAGGTGACCCCCTGGCACCAGTTTCAGGCTCCGGCCTATTATTTGTTAGACTGGGCACTAGACGTAGGGGCCACAAAGGACCACCTGGCACCAGTTTCGGTCTCCAGCCTTTTGTTTTTTAGACTGGGCACTAGACATAGGGGTCGCAGGTGACCCCCTGGCACCAGTTTCATACTCAGGCATGTTATTATTTAGACTGGGCACTATACGTAGAGGTCGAAAGGGACCCCCTGGCACCAGTTTCAGGCTCCGGCCTTTTCTTTGTTAGATTGGGCACTAGAGATCAGGTTTGCATGTGACCCCCTGGCACTAGTTTCCTGCTCAGGCCGGTTGTTTGTTAGACTGGGCACTATGTGTAGGGGCCTACGGTGACCCCCTGGCACCAGTTTCATACCCCGGCCTGCTGTTTCTTAGACTGGGAACTTGACGTAGGGGTTGCAAGGGACCTCCTGGCACCAGTTTCAGGCTCCGTCCTGTTGTTTGTCAGACTGGGCTTTAGACGCAGGGGTAACAGGTGACCCCTTGGCACCAGTTTCAGGCTCTGGCCTGTTGTTTGTTAGACTGGGCACTAGATATAGGGGCCGCAGGTGACCCCCTGGCACCAGTTTCGTACTCAGGCATGTTGTTAGTTAGACTGGGCACTATACGTAGAGGTCGAAAGGGACCCCCTGGCACCAGTTTCAGGCTCCGGCCTTTTGTTTGTTAGATTGGGCACTAGAGATCAGGGTCGCATGTGACCCCTGGCACCAATTTACTGCTCAGGCCTGTTGTTTGTTAGACTGGGCACTAGATGTAGGGGCCTAAGGTGACACCCTGGCACCAGTTCCAAACACCGGCCTGCTGTTTCTTAGACTGGGCACTGGACGTAGGGGTCGCAAGGGACCTCCTGGCACAAGTTTCAGGCTCCGGCCTGTTGTTTGTTAAACTGGGATCTAGACGCAGGGGTCGCAGGTGACCCCCTGGCACCAGTTTTGGGCCCGACCTGTTGTTTCTTAGACTGGGCACTAGACACAGGGGTCACAGGTGACCCCCTTGCACCAGTTTCAGGCTCCGGCCTATTATTTGTTAGACTGGGCACTAGACTTAGGGGCCACAAGGGACCCCCTGGCACCAGTTTCAGGTTCCGGCCTATTATTTGTTAGACTGGGCACTAGATGTAGGGGCCTAAGGTGACCCCCTGGCACCAGTTCCAAACACCGGCCTGCTGTTTCTTAGACTGGGCACTGGACGTAGGGGTCGCAAGGGACCTCCTGACACCAGTTTCAGGCTCCGGCCTGTTGTTTGTTAGACTGGGCTCTAGACGCAGGGGTCGCAGGTGACCCCCTGGCACCAGTCTTGGGCCCGACCTGTTGTTTCTTAGACTGGGCACTAGACACAGGGGTCACAGGTGACCCCCTTGCACCAGTTTCAGGCTCCGGCCTATTATTTGTTAGACTGGGCACTAGATGTAGGGGCCATAAGGGACCCCCTGGCACCAGTTTCAGGCTTCGGCCTTTTATTTGTTAGACTGGGCTTTAGACACAGGGGTAACAGGTGACCCCTTTGAACCAGTTTCAGGTTCCGGCCTGTTGTTTGTTAAACTGGGCACTAGTTGTAGGGGCCACAAAGGACCAAATGGCATCAGTTCCAAACACCGGCCTGCTGTTTCTTAGACTGGGCAGTGGACGTAGGGGTCGCAAGGGACCTCCTGGCACCAGTTTCAGGCTCCAGCCTGTTGTTTGTTAGACTGGGCTCTAGAAGCAGGGGTCGCAGGTGACCCCCTGGCACCAGTTTTGGGCCCGACCTGTTTTTTCGTATACTGGGCACTAGACACAGGGGTCGCAGGTGACCCCCTGGCACCAGTTTCAGGCTTCTGCCTATAATTTGTTAGACTGGGCACTAGACGAATGGGCCACAAGGGACCCCTGGCACCAGTTTCAGTCTTTGGCCTGTTGTTTGTTAGACTGGGCTTTAGACGCAGGGGTAACAGGTGACCCCCTTGCACCAGTTTCAGGCTCCGGCCTATTATTTGTTAGACTGGGCACTAGACGTAGGGGCCACAAGGGACCCCCTGGCACCAGTTTCGGTCTCCAGACTTTTGTTTTTTAGACTGGGCACTAGACATAGGGGTTGCAGGTGACCCCCTGGCACCAGTTTCAGGCTTCTGCCTATTATTTGTTAGACTGGGCACTAGACGTAGGGGCCACAAGGGACCCCCTGGCACCAGTTTCAGTCTTCGGCCTGTTGTTTGTTAGACTGGGCTTTAGACGCAGGGGTAACAGGTGACCCCTTGGCACCAGTTTCAGGCTCCGGCCTGTTGTTTGTTAGACTGGGCACTAGATATAGGGGCCGCAGGTGACCCCCTGGCACCAGTTTCGTACTCAGGTATGTTGTTAGTTAGACTGGGCACTATACGTAGAGGTCGAAAGGGACCCCCTGGCACCAGTTTCAGGCTCCGGCCTTTTGTTTGTTAGATTGGGCACTAGAGATCAGGGTCGCATGTGACCCCCTGGCACCAATTTCCTGCTCTGGCCTGTTGTTTGTTAGACTGGGCACTAGATATAGGGGCCTAAGGTGACCCCCTGGCACCAGTTCCAAACCCCGGCCTGCTGTTTATTAGACTGGGCACTGGACGTAGGGGTCGCAAGGGACCTCCTGGCACAAGTTTCAGGCTCCGGCCTGTTGTTTGTTAGACTGGGCTCTAGACGCAGGGGTCGCAGGTGACCCCCTGGCACCAGTTTTGGGCCCGACCTGTTGTTTCTTAGACTGGGCACTAGACACAGGGGTCACAGGTGACCCCCTTGCACCAGTTTCAGGCTCCGGCCTATTATTTGTTAGACTGAGCACTAGACTTAGGGGCCACAAGGGACTCCCTTGCACCAGTTTCAGCTTCTGGCCTATTATTTGTTAGACTGGGCACTAGATGTAGTGGCCACAAGGGACCCCCTGGCACCAGTTTCGGGCTCTGGCCTGTTGTTTCTTAGACTGGGCACTAGACACAGGGGTTGCAGGTGACCCCCTGGCACCAGTTTCAGGCTTCTGCCTATTATTTGTTAGACAGGGCACTAGACGTAGGGGCCACAAGGGACCCCCTGGCACCAGTTTCAGTCTTCGGCTTGTTGTTTGTTAGACTGGGCTTTAGACGCAGGGGTAACAGGTGACCCCTTGGCACCAGTTTCAGGCTCCGGCCTGTTGTTTGTTACATTGGGCACTAGATATAGGGGCCGCAGGTGACGCCCTGGCACCAGTTTCAGGCTCCGGCCTATTATTTGTTAGACTGGGCACTAGACTTAGGGGCCACAAGGGACCCCCTGGCACCAGTTTCAGGTTCCGGCCTATTATTTGTTAGACTGGGCACTAGATGTAGGGGCCACAAGGGACCCCCTGGCACCAGTTTCGGGCTCTGGACTGTTGTTTCTTAGACTGGGCACTAGACACAGGGGTCGCAGGTGACCCCCTGGCACCAGTTTCAGGCTTCTGCCTATAATTTGTTAGACTGGGCACTAGACGAATGGGCCACAAGGGACCCCCTGGCACCAGTTTCAGTCTTTGGCCTGTTGTTTGTTAGACTGGGCTTTAGACGCAGGGGTAACAGGTGACCCCTTGGCACCAGTTTCAGGCTCCGGCCTTTTGTTTGTTAGATTGGGCACTAGAGATCAGGGTCGCATGTGACCCCCTGGCACCAATTTCCTGCTCAGGCCTGTTGTTTGTTAGACTGGGCACTATGTGTAGGGGCCTACGGTGAACCCCAGCCAATAGATACAAACACCGGCCTGGTGTTTCTTAGACTGGGCACTTGACGTAGGGGTTGCAAGGGACCTCCTGGCACCAGTTTCAGGCTCCGTCCTGTTGTTTGTTAAACTGGGCTCTAGACGCAGGGGTCGCAGGTGACCCCCTGGCACCAGTTTTGGGCCCGACCTGTTGTTTCTTAGACTGGGCACTAGACACAGGGGTCACAGGTGACCCCCTTGCACCAGTTTCAGGCTCCGGCCTATTATTTGTTAGACTGGGCACTAGACTTAGGGGCCACAAGGGACCCCCTGGCACCAGTTTCAGGTTCTGGCCTATTATTTGTTAGACTGGGCACTAGATGTAGGGGCCACAAGGGACCCCCTGGCACCAGTTTCGGGCTCTGGCCTGTTGTTTCTTAGACTGGGCACTAGACACAGGGGTCACAGGTGACCCCCTGGCACCAGTTTCAGGCTTCTGCCTATTATTTGTTAGACTGGGCACTAGACGTAGGGGCCACAAGGGACCCCCTTGCACCAGTTTCAGTCTTCGGCCTGTTGTTTGTTAGACTGGGCTTTAGACGCAGGGGTAACAGGTGACCCCTTGGCACCAGTTTCAGGCTCCAACCTGTTGTTTGTTAGACTGGGCACTAGATATAGGGGCCGCAGGTGACCCCCTGGCACCAGTTTCGTACTCAGGCATGTTGTTAGTTAGACTGGGCACTATACGTAGAGGTCGAAAGGGACCCCCTGGCACCAGTTTCAGGCTCCGGCCTTTTGTTTGTTAGATTGGGCACTAGAGATCAGGGTCGCATGTGACCCCCTGGCACCAATTTACTGCTCAGGATTGTTGTTTGTTAGACTGGGCACTAGATGTAGGGGCCTAAGGTGACCCCCTGGCACCAGTTCCAAACCCCGGCCTGCTGTTTCTAAGACTGGGCACTGGACGTAGGGGTCGCAAAGGACCTCCTGGCACCAGTTTCAGGCTCCGGTCTGTTGTTTGTTAGACTGGGCTCTAGACGCAGGGGTCGAAGGTGACCCCCTGGCACCAGTTTTGGGCCCGACCTGTTGTTTCTTAGACTGGGCACTAGACACAGGGGTCACAGGTGACCCCCTTGCACCAGTTTCAGGCTCCGGCCTATTATTTGTTAGACTGGGCACTAGACTAAGGGGTAACAAGGGACCCCCTGGCACCAGTTTCAGGTTCCGGCCTATTATTTGTTAGACTGGGCACTAGATGTAGGGGCCACAAGGGACCCCCTGGCACCAGTTTCAGACTTCGGCATGTTATTTGTTAGACTGGGCTTTAGACACAGGGGTAACAGGTGACCCCTTTGTACCAGTTTCAGGCTCCGGCCTGTTGTTTGTTAAACTGGGCACTAGTTGTAGGGGCCACAAAGGACCAAATGGCATCAGTTCCAAACCCCGGCCTGCTGTTTCTTAGACTAAGCAGTGGACGTAGGGGTCGCAAGGGACCTCCTGGCACCAGTTTCAGGCTCCAGCCTGTTGTTTGTTAGACTGGGCTCTAGAAGCAGGGGTCGCAGGTGACCCCCTGGCACCAGTTTTGGGCCCGAACTGTTTTTTCTTATACCGGGCACTAGACACAGGGGTCACAGGTGACCCCCTGGCTCCAGTTTCAGGCTCCGGCCTATTATTTGTTAGAGTGGGCACTAGACGTAGGGGCCACAAAGGACCCATGGCACCAGTTTCAGGCTCCGTCCTGTTGTTTGTTAGACTAGGCACTAGACACAGGGGTCACAGGTGACCCCCTTGCACCAGTTTCAGGCTCCGGCCTATTATTTGTTAGACTGGGCACTAGACGTAGGGGCCACAAGGCACCCCCTGGCACCAGTTTTGGTCTCCAGACTTTTGTTTTTTAGACTGGGCACTAGACATAGGGGTCGCAGGTGACCCCCTTGCACCAGTTTCAGGCTCCGTCCTATTATTTGTTAGACTGGGCACTAGACGTAGGGGCCACAAGGCACCCCCTGGCACCAGTTTCGGTCTCCAGACTTTTGTTTTTTAGACTGGGCTCTAGACGCAGGGGTCGCAGGTGACCCCCTGGCACCAGTTTTGGGCCCGACCTGTTGTTTCTTAGACTTTGCACTAGACACAGGGGTCAAAGGTGACCCCCTTGCACCAGTTTCAGGCTCCGGCCTATTATTTGTTAGACTGGGCACTAGACTTAGGGGCCACAAGGGACCCCCTGGCACCAGTTTCAGGTTCCGGCCTATTATTTGTTAGACTGGGCACTAGATGTAGGGGCCACAAGGGACCCCCTGGCACCAGTTTCGGGCTCTGGCCTGTTGTTTCTTAGACTGGGCACTAGACACAGGGGTCGCAGGTGACCCCCTGGCACCAGTTTCAGGCTTCTGCCTATTATTTGTTAGACTGGGCACTAGACGTAGGGGCCACAAGGGACCCCCTGGCACCAGTTTCAGTCTTCGGCCTGTTGTTTGTTAGACTGGGCTTTAGATGCAGGGGTAACGGGTGACCCCTTGGCACCAGTTTCAGGCTTCGGCCTGTTGTTTGTTAGACTGGGCACTAGACATAGGGGTCGCAGGTGACCCCCTGGCACCAGTTTCAGGTTCCGGCCTATTATTTGTTAGACTGGGCACTAGATGTAGGGGCCACAAGGGACCCATGGCACCAGTTTCGGGCTCTAGCCTGTTGTTTCTTAGACTGGGCACTAGACACAGGGGTCGCAGGTGACCCCCTTGCACCAGTTTCAGGCTCCGGCCTATTATTTGTTAGACTGGGCACTAGACTTAGGGGCCACAAGGGACCCCCTGGCACCAGTTTCAGGTTCCGACCTATTATTTGTTAGACTGGGCACTAGATGTAGGGGCCACAAGGGACCCCCTGGCACTAGTTTCGGGCTCTGGCCTGTTGTTTCTTAGACTGGGCACTAGACACAGGGGTCGCAGGTGACCCCCTGGCACCAGTTTCAGGCTTCTGCCTATTATTTGTTAGACTGGGCACTAGACGTAGGGGCCACAAGGGACCCCCTGGCACCAGTTTCAGTCTTCGGCCTGTTGTTTGTTAGACTGGGCTTTAGACGCAGGGGTAACAGGTGACCCCTTGGCACCAGTTTCAGGCTCCGGCCTGTTGTTTGTTAGACTGGGCACTAGATATAGGGGCTGCAGGTGACCCCCTGGCACCAGTTTCGTACTCAGGCATGTTGTTAGTTAGACTGGGCACTATACGTAGAGGTCGAAAGGGACCCCCTGGCACCAGTTTCAGGCTCCGGCCTTTTGTTTGTTAGATTGGGCACTAGAGATCAGGGTCGCATGTGACACCCTGGCACCAATTTCCAGCTCAGGCCTGTTGTTTGTTAGACTGGGCACTAGATGTAGGGGCCTAAGGTGACCACCTGGCACCAGTTCCAAACCCCGGCCTGCTGTTTCTTAGACTGGGCACTGGACGTAGGGGTCGCAAGGGACCTCCTGGCAACAGTTTCAGGGTCCGGCCTGTTGTTTGTTAGACTGGGCTCTAGACGCAGGGGTCACAGGTGACCCCCTGGCACCAGTTTCAGGCTCCAGCCTGTTGTTTGTTAGACTGGGCTCTAGACGCAGGGGTCACAGGTGACCCCCTGGTACCAGTTTCAGGCTCCGGCCTATTATTTGTTAGACTGGGCACTAGACGTAGGTGCCACAAAGGACCACCTGGCACCAGTTTCGGTCTCCAGCCTTTTGTTTTTTAGACTGGGCACTAGACATAGGGGTCGCAGGTGACCCCCTGGCACCAGTTTCATACTCAGGCATGTTATTAGTTAGACTGGGCACTATACATAGAGGTCGAAAGGGACCCCCTGGCACCAGTTTCAGGCTCCAGCCTTTTGTTTGTTAGATTGGGCACTAGAGATCAGGTTTGCATGTGACCCCCTGGCACCAGTTTCCAGCTCAGGCCGGTTGTTTGTTAGACTGGGCACTATGTGTAGGGGCCTACGGTGACCCCCTGGCACCAGTTCCATACCCCGGCCTGCTGTTTCTTAGACTGGGCACTGGACGTAGGGGTCGCAAGGGACCTCCTGGCACCAGTTTCAGGCTCCGGCCTGTTGTTTGTTAGACTGGGCTCTAGACGCAGGGGTCGCAGGTGACCCCCTGGCACCAGTTTTGGGCCCGACCTGTTGTTTCTTAGACTGGAAACTAGACACAGGGGTCACAGGTGAACCCCTGGCACCAGTTTCAGGCTCCGGCCTATTATTTGTTAGAGTGGGCACTAGACGTAGGGGCCACAAAGGACCCCCTGGCACCAGTTTCAGGCTTCAGCCTTTTGTTTGTTAGACTGGGCTTTAGACACAGGGGTAATAGGTGACCCCTTTGAACCAGTTTCAGGCTCCGGCCTGTTGTTTGTTAAACTGGGCACTAGTTGTAGGGGCCACAAAGGACCAAATGGCATCAGTTCCAAACCCCGGCCTGCTGTTTCTTAGACTGGGCAGTGGACGTAGGGGTCGCAAGGGACCTCCTGGCACCAGTTTCAGGCTCCAGCCTGTTGTTTGTTAAACTGGGCTCTTAAAGGAAGGGTCGCAGGTGACCCCCTGGCACCAGTTTTGGGCCCGACCTGTTGTTTCTTATACTGGGCACTAGACACAGGGGTCACAGGTGACCCCCTGGCACCAGTTTCAGGCTCCGGCCTATTATTTGTTAGACTGCGCGCTAGACGTAGGGGCCACAAAAGACCCATGGCACCAGTTTCAGGCTCCGTCCTGTTGTTTGTTAGACTAGGCACTAGACACAGGGGTCACAGGTGACCCCCTTGCACCAGTTTCAGGCTCCGGCCTATTATTTGTTAGACTGGGCACTAGACGTAGGGGCCACAAGGGACCCCCTGGCACCAGTTTCGGTCTCCAGACTTTTGTTTTTTAGACTGGGCACTAGACATAGGGGTTGCAGGTGACCCCCTGGCACCAGTTTCAGGCTTCTGCCTATTATTTGTTAGACTGGGCACTAGACGTAGGGGCCACAAGGGACCCCCTGGCACCAGTTTCAGTCTTCGGCCTGTTGTTTGTTAGACTGGGCTTTAGACGCAGGGGTAACAGGTGACCCCTTGGCACCAGTTTCAGGCTCCGGCCTGTTGTTTGTTAGACTGGGCACTAGATATAGGGGCCGCAGGTGACCCCCTGGCACCAGTTTCGTACTCAGGTATGTTGTTAGTTAGACTGGGCACTATACGTAGAGGTCGAAAGGGACCCCCTGGCACCAGTTTCAGGCTCCGGCCTTTTGTTTGTTAGATTGGGCACTAGAGATCAGGGTCGCATGTGACCCCCTGGCACCAATTTCCTGCTCTGGCCTGTTGTTTGTTAGACTGGGCACTAGATATAGGGGCCTAAGGTGACCCCCTGGCACCAGTTCCAAACCCCGGCCTGCTGTTTATTAGACTGGGCACTGGACGTAGGGGTCGCAAGGGACCTCCTGGCACAAGTTTCAGGCTCCGGCCTGTTGTTTGTTAGACTGGGCTCTAGACGCAGGGGTCGCAGGTGACCCCCTGGCACCAGTTTTGGGCCCGACCTGTTGTTTCTTAGACTGGGCACTAGACACAGGGGTCACAGGTGACCCCCTTGCACCAGTTTCAGGCTCCGGCCTATTATTTGTTAGACTGAGCACTAGACTTAGGGGCCACAAGGGACTCCCTTGCACCAGTTTCAGCTTCTGGCCTATTATTTGTTAGACTGGGCACTAGATGTAGTGGCCACAAGGGACCCCCTGGCACCAGTTTCGGGCTCTGGCCTGTTGTTTCTTAGACTGGGCACTAGACACAGGGGTTGCAGGTGACCCCCTGGCACCAGTTTCAGGCTTCTGCCTATTATTTGTTAGACAGGGCACTAGACGTAGGGGCCACAAGGGACCCCCTGGCACCAGTTTCAGTCTTCGGCTTGTTGTTTGTTAGACTGGGCTTTAGACGCAGGGGTAACAGGTGACCCCTTGGCACCAGTTTCAGGCTCCGGCCTGTTGTTTGTTAGATTGGGCACTAGATATAGGGGCCGCAGGTGACGCCCTGGCACCAGTTTCAGGCTCCGGCCTATTATTTGTTAGACTGGGCACTAGACTTAGGGGCCACAAGGGACCCCCTGGCACCAGTTTCAGGTTCCGGCCTATTATTTGTTAGACTGGGCACTAGATGTAGGGGCCACAAGGGACCCCCTGGCACCAGTTTCGGGCTCTGGACTGTTGTTTCTTAGACTGGGCACTAGACACAGGGGTCGCAGGTGACCCCCTGGCACCAGTTTCAGGCTTCTGCCTATAATTTGTTAGACTGGGCACTAGACGAATGGGCCACAAGGGACCCCCTGGCACCAGTTTCAGTCTTTGGCCTGTTGTTTGTTAGACTGGGCTTTAGACGCAGGGGTAACAGGTGACCCCTTGGCACCAGTTTCAGGCTCCGGCCTTTTGTTTGTTAGATTGGGCACTAGAGATCAGGGTCGCATGTGACCCCCTGGCACCAATTTCCTGCTCAGGCCTGTTGTTTGTTAGACTGGGCACTATGTGTAGGGGCCTACGGTGAACCCCAGCCAATAGATACAAACACCGGCCTGGTGTTTCTTAGACTGGGCACTTGACGTAGGGGTTGCAAGGGACCTCCTGGCACCAGTTTCAGGCTCCGTCCTGTTGTTTGTTAAACTGGGCTCTAGACGCAGGGGTCGCAGGTGACCCCCTGGCACCAGTTTTGGGCCCGACCTGTTGTTTCTTAGACTGGGCACTAGACACAGCGGTCACAGGTGACCCCCTTGCACCAGTTTCAGGCTCCGGCCTATTATTTGTTAGACTGGGCACTAGACTTAGGGGCCACAAGGGACCCCCTGGCACCAGTTTCAGGTTCTGGCCTATTATTTGTTAGACTGGGCACTAGATGTAGGGGCCACAAGGGACCCCCTGGCACCAGTTTCGGGCTCTGGCCTGTTGTTTCTTAGACTGGGCACTAGACACAGGGGTCACAGGTGACCCCCTGACACCAGTTTCAGGCTTCTGCCTATTATTTGTTAGACTGGGCACTAGACGTAGGGGCCACAAGGGACCCCCTTGCACCAGTTTCAGTCTTCGGCCTGTTGTTTGTTAGACTGGGCTTTAGACGCAGGGGTAACAGGTGACCCCTTGGCACCAGTTTCAGGCTCCAACCTGTTGTTTGTTAGACTGGGCACTAGATATAGGGGCCGCAGGTGACCCCCTGGCACCAGTTTCGTACTCAGGCATGTTGTTAGTTAGACTGGGCACTATACGTAGAGGTCGAAAGGGACCCCCTGGCACCAGTTTCAGGCTCCGGCCTTTTGTTTGTTAGATTGGGCACTAGAGATCAGGGTCGCATGTGACCCCCTGGCACCAATTTACTGCTCAGGATTGTTGTTTGTTAGACTGGGCACTAGATGTAGTGGCCTAAGGTGACCCCCTGGCACCAGTTCCAAACCCCGGCCTGCTGTTTCTTAGACTGGGCACTGGACGTAGGGGTCGCAAAGGACCTCCTGGCACCAGTTTCAGGCTCCGGTCTGTTGTTTGTTAGACTGGGCTCTAGACGCAGGGGTCGAAGGTGACCCCCTGGCACCAGTTTTGGGCCCGACCTGTTGTTTCTTAGACTGGGCACTAGACACAGGGGTCACAGGTGACCCCCTTGCACCAGTTTCAGGCTCCGGCCTATTATTTGTTAGACTGGGCACTAGACTAAGGGGTAACAAGGGACCCCCTGGCACCAGTTTCAGGTTCCGGCCTATTATTTGTTAGACTGGGCACTAGATGTAGGGGCCACAAGGGACCCCCTGGCACCAGTTTCAGACTTCGGCATTTTATTTGTTAGACTGGGCTTTAGACACAGGGGTAACAGGTGACCCCTTTGTACCAGTTTCAGGCTCCGGCCTGTTGTTTGTTAAACTGGGCACTAGTTGTAGGGGCCACAAAGGACCAAATGGCATCAGTTCCAAACCCCGGCCTGCTGTTTCTTAGACTAAGCAGTGGACGTAGGGGTCGCAAGGGACCTCCTGGCACCAGTTTCAGGCTCCAGCCTGTTGTTTGTTAGACTGGGCTCTAGAAGCAGGGGTCGCAGGTGACCCCCTGGCACCAGTTTTGGGCCCGAACTGTTTTTTCTTATACTGGGCACTAGACACAGGGGTCACAGGTGACCCCCTGGCTCCAGTTTCAGGCTCCGGCCTATTATTTGTTAGACTGGGCTCTAGACGCAGGGGTCGCAGGTGACCCCCTGGCACCAGTTTTGGGCCCGACCTGTTGTTTCTTAGACTGGAAACTAGACACAGGGGTCACAGGTGAACCCCTGGCACCAGTTTCAGGCTCCGGCCTATTATTTGTTAGAGTGGGCACTAGACGTAGGGGCCACAAAGGACCCCCTGGCACCAGTTTCAGGCTTCAGCCTTTTGTTTGTTAGACTGGGCTTTAGACACAGGGGTAATAGGTGACCCCTTTGAACCAGTTTCAGGCTCCGGCCTGTTGTTTGTTAAACTGGGCACTAGTTGTAGGGGCCACAAAGGACCAAATGGCATCAGTTCCAAACCCCGGCCTGCTGTTTCTTAGACTGGGCAGTGGACGTAGGGGTCGCAAGGGACCTCCTGGCACCAGTTTCAGGCTCCAGCCTGTTGTTTGTTAGACTGGGCTCTTAAAGGAAGGGTCGCAGGTGACCCCCTGGCACCAGTTTTGGGCCCGACCTATTGTTTCTTATACTGGGCACTAGACACAGGGGTCACAGGTGACCCCCTGGCACCAGTTTCAGGCTCCGGCCTATTATTTGTTAGACTGCGCGCTAGACGTAGGGGCCACAAAAGACCCATGGCACCAGTTTCAGGCTCCGTCCTGTTGTTTGTTAGACTAGGCACTAGACACAGGGGTCACAGGTGACCCCCTTGCACCAGTTTCAGGCTCCGGCCTATTATTTGTTAGACTGGGCACTAGACGTAGGGGCCACAAGGGACCCCCTGGCACCAGTTTCGGTCTCCAGACTTTTGTTTTTTAGACTGGGCACTAGACATAGGGGTTGCAGGTGACCCCCTGGCACCAGTTTCAGGCTTCTGCCTATTATTTGTTAGACTGGGCACTAGACGTAGGGGCCACAAGGGACCCCCTGGCACCAGTTTCAGTCTTCGGCCTGTTGTTTGTTAGACTGGGCATTAGACGCAGGGGTAACAGGTGACCCCTTGGCACCAGTTTCAGGCTCCGGCCTGTTGTTTGTTAGACTGGGCACTAGATATAGGGGCCGCAGGTGACCCCCTGGCACCAGTTTCGTACTCAGGTATGTTGTTAGTTAGACTGGGCACTATACGTAGAGGTCGAAAGGGACCCCCTGGCACCAGTTTCAGGCTCCGGCCTTTTGTTTGTTAGATTGGGCACTAGAGATCAGGGTCGCATGTGACCCCCTGGCACCAATTTCCTGCTCTGGCCTGTTGTTTGTTAGACTGGGCACTAGATATAGGGGCCTAAGGTGACCCCCTGGCACCAGTTCCAAACCCCGGCCTGCTGTTTATTAGACTGGGCACTGGACGTAGGGGTCGCAAGGGACCTCCTGGCACAAGTTTCAGGCTCCGGCCTGTTGTTTGTTAGACTGGGCTCTAGACGCAGGGGTCGCAGGTGACCCCCTGGCACCAGTTTTGGGCCCGACCTGTTGTTTCTTAGACTGGGCACTAGACACAGGGGTCACAGGTGACCCCCTTGCACCAGTTTCAGGCTCCGGCCTATTATTTGTTAGACTGAGCACTAGACTTAGGGGCCACAAGGGACTCCCTTGCACCAGTTTCAGCTTCTAGCCTATTATTTGTTAGACTGGGCACTAGATGTAGTGGCCACAAGGGACCCCCTGGCACCAGTTTCGGGCTCTGGCCTGTTGTTTCTTAGACTGGGCACTAGACACAGGGGTTGCAGGTGACCCCCTGGCACCAGTTTCAGGCTTCTGCCTATTATTTGTTAGACAGGGCACTAGACGTAGGGGCCACAAGGGACCCCCTGGCACCAGTTTCAGTCTTCGGCTTGTTGTTTGTTAGACTGGGCTTTAGACGCAGGGGTAACAGGTGACCCCTTGGCACCAGTTTCAGGCTCCGGCCTGTTGTTTGTTACATTGGGCACTAGATATAGGGGCCGCAGGTGACGCCCTGGCACCAGTTTCAGGCTCCGGCCTATTATTTGTTAGACTGGGCACTAGACTTAGGGGCCACAAGGGACCCCCTGGCACCAGTTTCAGGTTCCGGCCTATTATTTGTTAGACTGGGCACTAGATGTAGGGGCCACAAGGGACCCCCTGGCACCAGTTTCGGGCTCTGGACTGTTGTTTCTTAGACTGGGCACTAGACACAGGGGTCGCAGGTGACCCCCTGGCACCAGTTTCAGGCTTCTGCCTATAATTTGTTAGACTGGGCACTAGACGAATGGGCCACAAGGGACCCCCTGGCACCAGTTTCAGTCTTTGGCCTGTTGTTTGTTAGACTGGGCTTTAGACGCAGGGGTAACAGGTGACCCCTTGGCACCAGTTTCAGGCTCCGGCCTTTTGTTTGTTAGATTGGGCACTAGAGATCAGGGTCGCATGTGACCCCCTGGCACCAATTTCCTGCTCAGGCCTGTTGTTTGTTAGACTGGGCACTATGTGTAGGGGCCTACGGTGAACCCCAGCCAATAGATACAAACACCGGCCTGGTGTTTCTTAGACTGGGCACTTGACGTAGGGGTTGCAAGGGACCTCCTGGCACCAGTTTCAGGCTCCGTTCTGTTGTTTGTTAAACTGGGCTCTAGACGCAGGGGTCGCAGGTGACCCCCTGGCACCAGTTTTGGGCCCGACCTGTTGTTTCTTAGACTGGGCACTAGACACAGGGGTCACAGGTGACCCCCTTGCACCAGTTTCAGGCTCCGGCCTATTATTTGTTAGACTGGGCACTAGACTTAGGGGCCACAAGGGACCCCCTGGCACCAGTTTCAGGTTCTGGCCTATTATTTGTTAGACTGGGCACTAGATGTAGGGGCCACAAGGGACCCCCTGGCACCAGTTTCGGGCTCTGGCCTGTTGTTTCTTAGACTGGGCACTAGACACAGGGGTCACAGGTGACCCCCTGGCACCAGTTTCAGGCTTCTGCCTATTATTTGTTAGACTGGGCACTAGACGTAGGGGCCACAAGGGACCCCCTTGCACCAGTTTCAGTCTTCGGCCTGTTGTTTGTTAGACTGGGCTTTAGACGCAGGGGTAACAGGTGACCCCTTGGCACCAGTTTCAGGCTCCAACCTGTTGTTTGTTAGACTGGGCACTAGATATAGGGGCCGCAGGTGACCCCCTGGCACCAGTTTCGTACTCAGGCATGTTGTTAGTTAGACTGGGCACTATAAGTAGAGGTCGAAAGGGACCCCCTGGCACCAGTTTCAGGCTCCGGCCTTTTGTTTGTTAGATTGGGCACTAGAGATCAGGGTCGCATGTGACCCCCTGGCACCAATTTACTGCTCAGGATTGTTGTTTGTTAGACTGGGCACTAGATGTAGGGGCCTAAGGTGACCCCCTGGCACCAGTTCCAAACCCCGGCCTGCAATTTCTTAGACTGGGCACTGGACGTAGGGGTCGCAAAAGACCTCCTGGCACCAGTTTCAGGCTCCGGTCTGTTGTTTGTTAGACTGGGCTCTAGACGCAGGGGTCGAAGGTGACCCCCTGGCACCAGTTTTGGGCCCGACCTGTTGTTTCTTAGAATGGGCACTAGACACAGGGGTCACAGGTGACCCCCTTGCACCAGTTTCAGGCTCCGGCCTATTATTTGTAAGACTGGGCACTAGACTAAGGGGTAACAAGGGACCCCCTGGCACCAGTTTCAGGTTCCGGCCTATTATTTGTTAGACTGGGCACTAGATGTAGGGGCCACAAGGGACCCCCTGGCACCAGTTTCAGACTTCGGCATTTTATTTGTTAGACTGGGCTTTAGACACAGGGGTAACAGGTGACCCCTTTGTACCAGTTTCAGGCTCCGGCCTGTTGTTTGTTAAACTGGGCACTAGTTGTAGGGGCCACAAAGGACCAAATGGCATCAGTTCCAAACCCCGGCCTGCTGTTTCTTAGACTAAGCAGTGGACGTAGGGGTCGCAAGGGACCTCCTGGCACCAGTTTCAGTCTCCAGCCTGTTGTTTGTTAGACTGGGCTCTAGAAGCAGGGGTCGCAGTTTTGGGCCCGAACTGTTTTTTCTTATACTGGGCACTAGACACAGGGGTCACAGGTGACCCCCATGGCACCAGTTTCAGGCTCCGTCCTGTTGTTTGTTAGACTAGGCACTAGACACAGGGGTCACAGGTGACCCCCTTGCACCAGTTTCAGGCTCCGGCCTATTATTTGTTAGACTGGGCACTAGACGTAGGGGCCACAAGGCACCCCCTGGCACCAGTTTTGGTCTCCAGACTTTTGTTTTTTAGACTGGGCACTAGACATAGGGGTCGCAGGTGACCCCCTTGCACCAGTTTCAGGCTCCGTCCTATTATTTGTTAGACTGGGCACTAGACGTAGGGGCCACAAGGCACCCCCTGGCACCAGTTTCGGTCTCTAGACTTTTGTTTTTTAGACTGGGCTCTAGACGCAGGGGTCGCAGGTGACCCCCTGGCACCAGTTTTGGGCCCGACCTGTTGTTTCTTAGACTTTGCACTAGACACAGGGGTCAAAGGTGACCCCCTTGCACCAGTTTCAGGCTCCGGCCTATTATTTGTTAGACTGGGCACTAGACTTAGGGGCCACAAGGGACCCCCTGGCACCAGTTTCAGGTTCCGGCCTATTATTTGTTAGACTGGGCACTAGATGTAGGGGCCACAAGGGACCCCCTGGCACCAGTTTCGGGCTCTGGCCTGTTGTTTCTTAGACTGGGCACTAGACACAGGGGTCGCAGGTGACCCCCTGGCACCAGTTTCAGGCTTCTGCCTATTATTTGTTAGACTGGGCACTAGACGTAGGGGCCACAAGGGACCCCCTGGCACCAGTTTCAGTCTTCGGCCTGTTGTTTGTTAGACTGGGCTTTAGACGCAGGGGTAACGGGTGACCCCTTGGCACCAGTTTCAGGCTCCGGCCTGTTGTTTGTTAGACTGGGCACTAGACATAGGGGTCGCAGGCGACCCCCTGGCACCAGTTTCAGGTTCCGGCCTATTATTTGTTAGACTGGGCACTAGATGTAGGGGCCACAAGGGACCCATGGCACCAGTTTCGGGCTCTAGCCTGTTGTTTCTTAGACTGGGCACTAGACACAGGGGTCGCAGGTGACCCCCTTGCATCAGTTTCAGGCTCCGGCCTATTATTTGTTAGACTGGGCACTAGACTTAGGGGCCACAAGGGACCCCCTGGCACCAGTTTCAGGTTCTGACCTATTATTTGTTAGACTGGGCACTAGATGTAGGGGCCACAAGGGACCCCCTGGCACTAGTTTCGGGCTCTGGCCTGTTGTTTCTTAGACTGGGCACTAGACACAGGGGTCGCAGGTGACCCCCTGGCACCAGTTTCAGGCTTCTGCCTATTATTTGTTAGACTGGGCACTAGACGTAGGGGCCACAAGGGACCCCCTGGCACCAGTTTCAGTCTTCGGCCTGTTGTTTGTTAGACTGGGCTTTAGACGCAGGGGTAACAGGTGACCCCTTGGCACCAGTTTCAGGCTCCGGCCTGTTGTTTGTTAAACTGGGCTCTAGACGCAGGGGTCGCAGGTGACCCCCTGGCACCAGTTTTGGGCCCGACCTGTTGTTTCTTAGACTGGGCACTAGACACAGGGGTCACAGGTGACCCCCTTGCACCAGTTTCAGGCTCCGGCCTATTATTTGTTAGACTGTGCACTAGACTTAGGGGCCACAAGGGACCCCCTGGCACCAGTTTCAGGTTCTGGTCTATTATTTGTTAGACTGGGCACAAGATGTAGGGGCCACAAGGGACCCCCTGGCACCAGTTTCGGGCTCTGGCCTGTTGTTTCTTAGACTGGGCACTAGACACAGGGGTCACAGGTGACCCCCTGGCACCAGTTTCAGGCTTCTGCCTATTATTTGTTAGACTGGGCACTAGACGTAGGGGCCACAAGGGACCCCCTTGCACCAGTTTCAGTCTTCGGCCTGTTGTTTGTTAGACTGGGCTTTAGACGCAGGGGTAACAGGTGACCCCTTGGCACCAGTTTCAGGCTCCAACCTGTTGTTTGTTAGACTGGGCACTATATATAGGGGCCGCAGGTGACCCCCTGGCACCAGTTTCGTACTCAGGCATGTTGTTAGTTAGACTGGGCACTATACGTAGAGGTCGAAAGGGACCCCCTGGCACCAGTTTCAGGCTCCGGCCTTTTGTTTGTTAGATTGGGCACTAGAGATCAGGGTCGCATGTGACCCCCTGGCACCAATTTACTGCTCAGGATTGTTGTTTGTTAGACTGGGCACTAGATGTAGGGGCCTAAGGTGACCCCCTGGCACCAGTTCCAAACCCCGGCCTGCTATTTCTTAGACTGGGCACTGGACGTAGGGGTCGCAAAGGACCTCCTGGCACCAGTTTCAGGCTCCGGTCTGTTGTTTGTTAGACTGGGCTCTAGACGCAGGGGTCGAAGGTGACCCCCTGGCACCAGTTTTGGGCCCGACCTGTTGTTTCTTAGACTGGGCACTAGACACAGGGGTCACAGGTGACCCCCTTGCACCAGTTTCAGGCTCCGGCCTATTATTTGTTAGACTGGGCACTAGACTAAGGGGTAACAAGGGACCCCCTGGCACCAGTTTCAGGTTCCGGCCTATTATTTGTTAGACTGGGCACTAGATGTAGGGGCCACAAGGGACCCCCTGGCACCAGTTTCAGACTTCGGCATTTTATTTGTTAGACTGGGCTTTAGACACAGGGGTAACAGGTGACCCCTTTGTACCAGTTTCAGGCTCCGGCCTGTTGTTTGTTAAACTGGGCACTAGTTGTAGGGGCCACAAAGGACCAAATGGCATCAGTTCCAAACCCCGGCCTGCTGTTTCTTAGACTAAGCAGTGGACGTAGGGGTCGCAAGGGACCTCCTGGCACCAGTTTCAGGCTCCAGCCTGTTGTTTGTTAGACTGGGCTCTAGAAGCAGGGGTCGCAGGTGACCCCCTGGCACCAGTTTTGGGCCCGAACTGTTTTTTCTTATACTGGGCACTAGACACAGTGGTCACAGGTGACCCCCTGGCTCCAGTTTCAGGCTCCGGCCTATTATTTGTTAGAGTGGGCACTAGACGTAGGGGCCACAAAGGACCCATGGCACCAGTTTCAGGCTCCGTCCTGTTGTTTGTTAGACTAGGCACTAGACACAGGGGTCACAGGTGACCCCCTTGCACCAGTTTCAGGCTCCGGCCTATTATTTGTTAGACTGGGAACTAGACGTAGGGGCCACAAGGCACCCCCTGGCACCAGTTTTGGTCTCCAGACTTTTGTTTTTTAGACTGGGCACTAGACATAGGGGTCGCAGGTGACCCCCTTGCACCAGTTTCAGGCTCCGTCCTATTATTTGTTAGACTGGGCACTAGACGTAGGGGCCACAAGGCACCCCCTGGCACCAGTTTCGGTCTCCAGACTTTTGTTTTTTAGACTGGGCACTAGACATAGGGGTCGCAGGTGACCCCCTTGCACCAGTTTCAGGCTCCGTCCTATTATTTGTTAGACTGGGCACTAGACGTAGGGGCCACAAGGCACCCCCTGGCACCAGTTTCAGGTTCCGGCCTATTATTTGTTAGACTGGGCACTAGATGTAGGGGCCACAAGGGACCCCCTGGCACCAGTTTTGGGCCCGACCTGTTGTTTCTTAGACTTTGCACTAGACACAGGGGTCAAAGGTGACCCCCTTGCACCAGTTTCAGGCTCCGGCCTATTATTTGTTAGACTGGGCACTAGACTTAGGGGCCACAAGGGACCCCCTGGCACCAGTTTCAGGTTCCGGCCTATTATTTGTTAGACTGGGCACTAGATGTAGGGGCCACAAGGGACCCCCTGGCACCAGTTTCGGGCTCTGGCCTGGTGTTTCTTAGACTGGGCACTAGACACAGGGGTCACAGGTGACCCCCTGGCACCAGTTTCAGGCTTCTGCCTATTATTTGTTAGACTGGGCACTAGACGTAGGGGCCACAAGGGACCCCCTGGCACCAGTTTCAGTCTTCGGCCTGTTGTTTGTTAGACTGGGCTTTAGACGCAGGGGTAACGGGTGACCCCTTGGCACCAGTTTCAGGCTCCGGCCTGTTGTTTGTTAGACTGGGCACTAGACATAGGGGTCGCAGGTGACCCCCTGGCACCAGTTTCAGGTTCCGGCCTATTATTTGTTAGACTGGGCACTAGATGTAGGGGCCACAAGGGACCCATGGCACCAGTTTCGGGCTCTAGCCTGTTGTTTCTTAGACTGGGCACTAGACACAGGGGTCGCAGGTGACCCCCTTGCACCAGTTTCAGGCTCCGGCCTATTATTTGTTAGACTGGGCACTAGACTTAGGGGCCACAAGGGACCCCCTGGCACCAGTTTCAGGTTCCGACCTATTATTTGTTAGACTGGGCACTAGATGTAGGGGCCACAAGGGACCCCCTGGCACTAGTTTCGGGCTCTGGCCTGTTGTTTCTTAGACTGGGCACTAGACACAGGGGTCGCAGGTGACCCCCTGGCACCAGTTTCAGGCTTCTGCCTATTATTTGTTAGACTGGGCACTAGACGTAGGGGCCACAAGGGACCCCCTGGCACCAGTTTCAGTCTTCGGCCTGTTGTTTGTTAGACTGGGCTTTAGACGCAGGGGTAACAGGTGACCCCTTGGCACCAGTTTCAGGCTCCGGCCTGTTGTTTGTTAGACTGGGCACTAGACATAGGGGTCGCAGGTGACCCCCTGGCACCAGTTTCAGGTTCCGGCCTGTTGTTTGTTAGACTGGGCACTAGATATAGGGGCTGCAGGTGACCCCCTGGCACCAGTTTCGTACTCAGGCATGTTGTTAGTTAGACTGGGCACTATACGTAGAGGTCGAAAGGGACCCCCTGGCACCAGTTTCAGGCTCCGGCCTTTTGTTTGTTAGATTGGGCACTAGAGATCAGGGTCGCATGTGACACCCTGGCACCAATTTCCTGCTCAGGCCTGTTGTTTGTTAGACTGGGCACTAGATGTAGGGGCCTAAGGTGACCACCTGGCACCAGTTCCAAACCCCGGCCTGCTGTTTCTTAGACTGGGCACTGGACGTAGGGGTCGCAAGGGACCTCCTGGCAACAGTTTCAGGCTCCGGCCTGTTGTTTGTTAGACTGGGCTCTAGACGCAGGGGTCACAGGTGACCCCCTGGCACCAGTTTCAGGCTCCAGCCTGTTGTTTGTTAGACTGGGCTCTAGACGCAGGGGTCACAGGTGACCCCCTGGTACCAGTTTCAGGCTCCGGCCTATTATTTGTTAGACTGGGCACTAGACGTAGGTGCCACAAAGGACCACCTGGCACCAGTTTCGGTCTCCAGCCTTTTGTTTTTTAGACTGGGCACTAGACATAGGGGTCGCAGGTGACCCCCTGGCACCAGTTTCATACTCAGGCATGTTATTAGTTAGACTGGGCACTATACATAGAGGTCGAAAGGGACCCCCTGGCACCAGTTTCAGGCTCCAGCCTTTTGTTTGTTAG
This sequence comes from Pseudophryne corroboree, assembly GCF_028390025.1. Lineage (NCBI taxonomy): Eukaryota > Metazoa > Chordata > Amphibia > Anura > Myobatrachidae > Pseudophryne > Pseudophryne corroboree. The sequence continues at coordinate 64,275,276 of NC_086446.1, read as the reverse complement.
ATTGGGCACTAGAGATCAGGTTTGCATGTGACCCCCTGGCACCAGTTTCCAGCTCAGGCCGGTTGTTTGTTAGACTGGGCACTATGTGTAGGGGCCTACGGTGACCCCCTGGCACCAGTTCCATACCCCGGCCTGCTGTTTCTTAGACTGGGCACTGGACGTAGGGGTCGCAAGGGACCTCCTGGCACCAGTTTCATGCTCCGGCCTGTTGTTTGTTAGACTGGGCTCTAGACGCAGGGGTCGCAGGTGACCCCCTGGCACCAGTTTTGGACCCGACCTGTTGTTTCTTAGACTGGAAACTAGACACAGGGGTCACAGGTGAACCCCTGGCACCAGTTTCAGGCTCCGGCCTATTATTTGTTAGAGTGGGCACTAGACGTAGGGGCCACAAAGGACCCCCTGGCACCAGTTTCAGGCTTCAGCCTTTTGTTTGTTAGACTGGGCTTTAGACACAGGGGTAATAGGTGACCCCTTTGAACCAGTTTCAGGCTCCGGCCTGTTGTTTGTTAAACTGGGCACTAGTTGTAGGGGCCACAAAGGACCAAATGGCATCAGTTCCAAACCCCGGCCTGCTGTTTCTTAGACTGGGCAGTGGACGTAGGGGTCGCAAGGGACCTCCTGGCACCAGTTTCAGGCTCCAGCCTGTTGTTTGTTAGACTGGGCTCTTAAAGGAAGGGTCGCAGGTGACCCCCTGGCACCAGTTTTGGGCCCGACCTGTTGTTTCTTATACTGGGCACTAGACACAGGGGTCACAGGTGACCCCCTGGCACCAGTTTCAGGCTCCGGCCTATTATTTGTTAGACTGCGCGCTAGACGTAGGGGCCACAAAAGACCCATGGCACCAGTTTCAGGCTCCGTCCTGTTGTTTGTTAGACTAGGCACTAGACACAGGGGTCACAGGTGACCCCCTTGCACCAGTTTCAGGCTCCGGCCTATTATTTGTTAGACTGGGCACTAGACGTAGGTGCCACAAAGGACCACCTGGCACCAGTTTCGGTCTCCAGCCTTTTGTTTTTTAGACTAGGCACTAGACATAGGGGTCGCAGGTGACCCCCTGGCACCAGTTTCATACTCAGGCATGTTGTTAGTTAGACTGGGCACTATACGTAGAGGTCGAAAGGGACCCCCTGGCACCAGTTTCAGGCTCCGGCCTTTTGTTTGTTAGATTGGGCACTAGAGATCAGGTTTGCATGTGACCCCCTGGCACCAGTTTCCTGCTCAGGCCGGTTGTTTGTTAGACTGGGCACTATGTGTAGGGGCCTACGGTGACCCCCTGGCACCAGTTCCATACCCCGGCCTGCTGTTTCTTAGACTGGGCACTTGACGTAGGGGTTGCAAGGGACCTCCTGGCACCAGTTTCAGGCTCCGTCCTGTTGTTTGTTAAACTGCTCTAGACGCAGGGGTCGCAGGTGACCCCCTGGCACCAGTTTTGGGCCCGACCTGTTGTTTCTTAGACTGGGCACTAGACACAGGGGTCACAGGTGACCCCCTTGCACCAGTTTCAGGCTCCGGCCTATTATTTGTTAGACTGGGCACTAGACGTAGGGGCCACAAGGGACACCCTGGCACCAGTTTCAGGTTCCGGGCTATTATTTGTTAGACTTGGCACTAGATGTAGGGGCCACAAGGGACCCCCTGGCACCAGTTTCGGGCTCTGGCCTGTTGTTTCTTAGACTGGGCACTAGACACAGGGGTCGCAGGTGACCCCCTGGCACCAGTTTCAGGCTTCTGCCTATTATTTGTTAGACTGGGCACTAGACGTAGGGGCCACAAGGGACCCCCTGGCACCAGTTTTAGTCTTCGGCCTGTTGTTTGTTAGACTGGGCTTTAGACGCAGGGGTAACAGGTGACCCCTTGGCACCAGTTTCAGGCTCCGGCCTGTTGTTTGTTAGACTGGGCACAAGATATAGGGGCCGCAGGTGACCCCCTGGTACCAGTTTCGTACTCAGGCATGTTGTTAGTTAGACTGGGCACTATACGTAAAGGTCGAAAGGGACCCCTTGGCACCAGTTGCGTACTCAGGCATGTTTTTAGTTAGACTGGGCACTATACGTAGAGGTCGAAAGGGACCCCCTGGCACCAGTTTCAGGCTCCGGCCTTTTGTTTGTTAGATTGGGCACTAGAGATCAGGGTCGCATGTGACCCCCTGGCACCAATTTCCTGCTCAGGCCTGTTGTTTGTTAGACTGGGCACTAGATGTAGGGGCCTAAGGTGACCCCCTGGCACCAGTTCTAAACCCCGGCCTGCTGTTTCTTAGACTGGGCACTGGACGTAGGGGTCGCAAGGGACCTCCTGGCACCAGTTTCAGGCTCCGGCCTGTTGTTTGTTAGACTGGGCTCCAGACGCAGGGGTCGCAGGTGACCCCCTGGCACCAGTTTCAGGCTCCAGCCTGTTGTTTGTTAGACTGGGCTCTAGACGCAGGGGTCACAGGTGACCCCTGGCACCAGTTTCAGGCTCCGGCCTATTATTTGTTAGACTGGGCACTAGACGTAGGTGCCACAAAGGACCACCTGGCACCAGTTTTGGTCTCCAGCATTTTGATTTTTAGACTGGGCACTAGACATAGGGGTCGCAGGTGACCCCCTGGCACCAGTTTCATACTCAGGCATGTTATTATTTAGACTGGGCACTATACGTAGAGGTCGAAAGGGACCCCCTGGCACCAGTTTCAGGCTCCGGCCTTTTGTTTGTTAGATTGGGCACTAGAGATCAGGTTTGCATGTGACCCCCTGGCACCAGTTTCCTGCTCAGGCCGGTTGTTTGTTAGACTGGGCACTATGTGTAGGGGCCTACGGTGACCCCCTAGCACCAGTTCCATACCCCGGCCTGCTGTTTCTTAGACTGGGCACTTGACGTAGGGGTTGCAAGGGACCTCCTGGAACCAGTTTCAGGCTCCGTCCTGTTGTTTGTTAAACTGGGCTCTAGACGCAGGGGTCGCAGGTGACCCCCTGGCACCAGTTTTGGGCCCGACCTGTTGTTTCTTAGACTGGGCACTAGACACAGGGGTCACAGGTTGCACCAGTTTCAGGCTCCGGCCTATTATTTGTTAGACTGGGCACTAGACTTAGGGGCCACAAGGGACACCCTGGCACCAGTTTCAGGTTCCAGCCTATTATTTGTTAGACTTGGCACTAGATGTAGGGGCCACAAGGGACCCCCTGGCACCAGTTTCGGGCTCTGGTCTGTTGTTTCTTAGACTGGGCACTAGACACAGGGGTCGCAGGTGACCCCCTGGCACCAGTTTCAGGCTTCTGCCTATTATTTGTTAGACTGGGCACTAGACGTAGGGGCCACAAGGGACCCCCTGGCACCAGTTTCAGTCTTCGGCCTGTTGTTTGTTAGACTGGGCTTTAGACGCAGGGGTAACAGGTGACCCCTTGGCACCAGTTTCAGGCTCCGGCCTGTTGTTTGTTAGACTGGGCACTAGATATAGGGGCCGCAGGTGACCCCCTGGCACCAGTTTCGTACTCAGGCATGTTGTTAGTTAGAATGGGCACTATACGTAGAGGTGGAAAGGGACCCCCTGGCACCAGTTTCAGGCTCGGCCTTTTGTTTGTTAGATTGGGCACTAGAGATCAGGGTCGCATGTGACCCCTGGCACCAATTTACTGCTCAGGCCTGTTGTTTGTTAGACTGGGCACTAGATGTAGGGGCCTACGGTGACCCCCTGGCACCAGTTCCAAACACCGGCCTGCTGTTTCTTAGACTGGGCACTGGACGTAGGGGTCGCAAGGGACCTCCTGGCACCAGTTTCAGGCTCCGGCCTGTTGTTTGTTAGACTGGGCTCTAGACGCAGGGGTCGCAGGTGACCCCCTGGCACCAGTTTTGGGCCCGACCTGTTGTTTCTTAGACTGGGCACTAGACACAGGGGTCACAGCTGACCCCCTTGCACCAGTTTCAGGCTCCGGCCTATTATTTGTTAGACTGGGCACTAGATGTAGGGGCCACAAGGGACCCCCTGGCACCAGTTTCATGCTTCGGCCTTTTATTTGTTAGACTGGGCTTTAGACACATGGGTAACAGGTGACCCCTTTGAACCAGTTTCAGGCTCCGGCCTGTTGTTTGTTAAACTGGGCACTAGATGTAGGGGCCTCAAAGGACCAAATGGCATCAGTTCCAAACCCCGGCCTGCTGTTTCTTAGACTGGGCAGTGGACGTAGGGGTCGCAAGGGACCTCCTGGCACCAGTTTCAGGCTCCAGCCTGTTGTTTGTTAGACTGGGCTCTAGAAGCAGGGGTCGCAGGTGACCCCCTGGCACCAGTTTTGGGCCCGGCCTGTTGTTTCTTATACTGGGCACTAGACACAGGGGTCACAGGTGACCCCCTGGCACCAGTTTCAGGCTCCGGCCTATTATTTGTTAGACTGGGCACTAGACGTAGGGGCCACAAAGAACCCCTGGCACCAGTTTCAGGCTCCGTCCTGTTGTTTGTTAGACTAGGCACTAGACACAGGGGTCACAGGTGACCACTTTGCACCAGTTTCAGGCTCCGGCCTATTATTTGTTAGACTGGGCTCTAGACGTAGGGGCCAAAAGGCACCCCCTGGCACCAGTTTCGGTCTCCAGACTTTTGTTTTTTAGACTGGGCACTAGACAGAGGGGTCGCAGGTGACCCCCTTGCACCAGTTTCAGGCTCCGGCCTATTATTTGTTAGAATGGTCACTAGACGTAGGGGCCACAAGGCACCCCCTGGCACCAGTTTCGGTCTCCAGACTTTTGTTTTTTAGACTGGGCACTAGACATAGGGGTCGCATGTGACCCCCTGGCACCAATTTCCTGCTCAGGCCTGTTGTTTCCTAGACTGGGCACTATGTGTAGGGGCCTACGGTGACCCCCAGCCAATAGATACAAACCCCGGCCTGCTGTTTCTTAGACTGGGCACTTGACGTAGGGGTCGCAAGGGACCTCCTGGCACCAGTTTCAGGCTCCGTCCTGTTGTTTGTTAGACTGGGCTCAAGACGCAGGGGTCGCAGGTGACCCCCTGGCACCAGTTTTGGGCCCAACCTATTGTTTCTTAGACTGGGCACTAGACACAGGGGTCACAGGTGACCCCCTTGCACCAGTTTCAGGCTCCGGCCTATTATTTGTTAGACTGGGCACTAGACTTAGGGGCCACAAGGGACCCCCTGGCACCAGTTTCAGGTTCCAGCCTATTATTTGTTAGACTGGGCACTAGATGTAGGGGCCACAAGGAACCCCTGGCACCAGTTTCGGGCTCTGGCCTGTTGTTTTTAAGACTGGGCACTAGACACAGGGGTCGCAGGTGACCCCCTGGCACCAGTTTCAGGCTTCTGCCTATTATTTGTTAGACTGGGCACTAGACGTAGGTGGCCACAAGGGACCCCCTGGCACCAGTTTCAGTCTTCGGCCTGTTGTTTGTTAGACTGGGCTTTAGACGCAGGGGTAACGGGTGACCCATTGGCACCAGTTTCAGGCTCCGGCCTGTTGTTTGTTAGACTGGGCACTAGAAATAAGGGTCGCAGGTGACCCCCTGGCACCAGTTTCAGGCTCCGGCCTATTATTTGTTAGACTGGGCACTAGACTTAGGGGCCACAAGGGACCCCCTGGCACCAGTTTCAGGTTCTGACCTATTATTTGTTAGACTGGGCACTAGATGTAGGGGCCACAAGGGACCCCCTGGCACCAGTTTCGGGCTCTGGCCTGTTGTTTCTTAGACTGGGCACTAGACACAGGGGTCGCAGGTGACCCCCTGGCACCAGTTTCAGGCTTCTGTCTATAATTTGTTAGACTGGGCACTAGACGAATGGGCCACAAGGGACCCCCTGGCACCAGTTTCAGTCTTTGGCCTGTTGTTTGTTAGACTGGGCTTTAGACGCAGGGGTAACAGGAGACCCCTTGGCACCAGTTTCAGGCTCCGGCCTGTTGTTTGTTAGACTGGGCACTAGATATAGGGGCCGCAGGTGACCCCCTGGCACCAGTTTCAGGCTCCGGCCTATTATTTGTTAGACTGGGCACTAGACTTAGGGGCCACAAGGGACCCCCTGGCACCAGTTTCAGGTTCCGGCCTATTATTTGTTAGACTGGGCACTAGATGTAGGGGCCACAAGGGACCCCCTGGCACCAGTTTCGGGCTCTGGCCTGTTGTTTCTTAGACTGGGCACTAGACACAGGGTTCGCAGGTGACCCCCTGGCACCAGTTTCAGGCTTCTGCCTATAATTTGTTAGACTGGGCACTAGACGAATGGGCCACAAGGGACCCCCTGGCACCAGTTTCAGTCTTTGGCCTGTTGTTTGTTAGACTGGGCTTTAGACGCAGGGGTAACAGGTGACCCCTTGGCACCAGTTTCAGGCTCCGGCCTGTTGTTTGTTAGAATGGGCACTAGATATAGGGGCCGCAGGTGACCCCCTGGCACCAGTTTTGTACTCATGCATGTTGTTAGTTAGACTGGGCACTATACGTAGAGGTCGAAAGGGACCCCCTGGCACCAGTTTCAGGCTCCGGCCTGTTGTTTGTTAGACTGGGCACTAGATATAGGGGTCGCAGGTGACCCCCTGGCACCAGTTTCGTACTCAGGTATGTTGTTAGTTAGACTGGGCACTATACGTAGAGGTCGAAAGGGACCCCCTGGCACCAGTTTCAGGCTCCGGCCTTTTGTTTGTTAGATTGGGCACTAGAGATCAAGGTCGCATGTGACCCCCTGGCACCAATTTCCTGCTCTGGCCTGTTGTTTGTTAGACTGGGCACTAGATATAGGGGCCTAAGGTGACCCCCTGGCACCAGTTCCAAACCCCGGCCTGCTGTTTATTAGACTGGGCACTGGACGTAGGGGTCGCAAGGGACCTCCTGGCACCAGTTTCAGGCTCCGGCCTGTTGTTTGTTAGACTGGGCTCTAGACGCAGGGGTCGCAGGTGACCCCCTGGCACCAGTTTTGGGCCCGACCTGTTGTTTCTTAGACTGGGCACTAGACACAGGGGTCACAGGTGACCCCCTTGCACCAGTTTCAGGCTCCGGCCTATTATTTGTTAGACTGAGCACTAGACTTAGGGGCCACAAGGGACTCCCTGGCACCAGTTTCAGCTTCTGGCCTATTATTTGTTAGACTGGGCACTAGATGTAGTGGCCACAAGGGACCCCCTGGCACCAGTTTCGGGCTCTGGCCTGTTGTTTCTTAGACTGGGCACTAGACACAGGGGTTGCAGGTGACCCCCTGGCACCAGTTTCAGGCTTCTACCTATTATTTGTTAGACAGGGCACTAGACGAAGGGGCCACAAGGGACCCCCTGGCACCAGTTTCAGTCTTCGGCCTGTTGTTTGTTAGACTGGGCTTTAGACGCAGGGGTAACAGGTGACCCCTTGGCACCAGTTTCAGGCTCCGGCCTGTTGTTTGTTAGACTGGGCACTAGATATAGGGGCCGCAGGTGACCCCCTGGCACCAGTTTCGTACTCAGGCATGTTGTTAGTTAGACTGGGCACTATACGTAGAGGTCGAAAGGGACCCCCTGGCACCAGTTTCAGGCTCCGGCCTCTTGTTTGTTAGACTGGGCACTAGATGTAGGGGCCTAAGGTGACCCCCTGGCACCAGTTCCAAACCCCGGCCTGCTGTTTCTTAGACTGGGCACTGGACGTAGGGGTCGCAAGGGACCTCCTGGCACCAGTTTCAGGCTCCGGCCTGTTGTTTGTTAGACTGGGCTCTAGACGCAGGGGTCGCAGGTGACCCCCTGGCACCAGTTTTGGGCCCGACCTGTTGTTTCTTATACTGTGCACTAGACACAGGGGTTACAGGTGACCCCCTGGCACCAGTTTCAGGCTCCGGCCTATTATTTGTTAGACTGGGCACTAGACGTAGGGGCCACAAGGCACCCCCTGGCACCAGTTTCAGTCTCCAGACTTCTGTTTTTTAGACTGGGCACTAGACATAGGGGTCGCAGGTGACCCCCTGGCACCAGTTTCGTACTCAGACATGTTGTTAGTTAGACTGGGCACTATACGTAGAGGTCGAAAGGGAACCCCTGGCACCAGTTACAGGCTCCGGCCTTTTGTTTGTTAGATTGGGCACTAGAGATCAGGGTCGCATGTGACTCCCTGGCACCAATTTCCTGCTCAGGCCTGTTGTTTGTTAGACTGGGCACTAGATGTAAGGGCCTAAGTTGACCCCCTGGCACCAGTTCCAAACCCCGGCCTGCTGTTTCTTAGACTGGGCACTGGACGTAGGGGTCGCAAGTGACCTCCTGGCACCAGTTTCAGGCTCCGGCCTGTTGTTTGTTAGACTGGCCTCTAGACGCAGGGGTCGCAGATGACCCCCTGGCACCAGTTTCAGGCTCCAGCCTGTTGTTTGTTAGACTGGGCTCTAGACGCAGGGGTCACAGGTGACCCCCTGGCACCAGTTTCAGGCTCCAGCCTGTTGTTTGTTAGACTGGGCTCTAGACGCAGGGGTCACAGGTGAACCCCTTGCACCAGTTTCAGGCTCCGGCCTATTATTTGTTAGACTGGGCACTAGACGTAGGGGTCACAAAGGACACCCTGGCACCAGTTTCAGGCTCCGGATTGTTGTTTGTTAGACTAGGCACTAGACACAGGGGTCACAGGTGACCCCCTTTCACCAGTTTCAGGCTCCAGCCTGTTGTTTGTTAGACTGGGCTCTAGACGCAGGGGTCACAGGTGACCCCCTGGCACCAGTTTCAGGCTCCAGCCTGTCGTTTGTTAGACTGGGCTCTAGACGCAGGGGTCACAGGTGACCCCCTGGCACCAGTTTCAGGCTCCGGCCTATTATTTGTTAGACTGGGCACTAGACGTAGGTGCCACAAAGGACCACCTGGCACCAGTTTCGGTCTCCAGCCTTTTGTTTTTTAGACTGGGCACTAGACATAGGGGTCGCAGATGACCCCCTGGAACCAGTTTCATACTCAGGCATGTTATTAGTTAGACTGGGCACTATACGTAGAGGTCGAAAGGGACCCCCTGGCACCAGTTTCAGGCTCCGGCCTTTTGTTTGTTAGATTGGGCACTAGAGATCAGGTTTGCATGTGACCCCCTGGCACCAGTTTCCTGCTCAGGCCGGTTGTTTGTTAGACTGGGCACTATGTGTAGGGGCCTACGGTGACCCCCTGGCACCAGTTCCATACCCCGGCCTGCTGTTTCTTAGACTGGGCACTTGACGTAGGGGTTGCAAGGGACCTCCTGGCACCAGTTTCAGGCTCCGTCCTGTGGTTTGTTAAACTGGGCTCTAGACGCAGGGGTCGCAGGTGACCCCCTGGCACCAGTTTTGGGCCCGACCTGTTGTTTCTTAGACTGGGCACTAGACACAGGGGTCACAGGTGACCCCCTTGCACCAGTTTCAGGCTCCGGCCTATTATTTGTTAGACTGGGCACTAGACTTAGGGGCCACAAGGGACACCCTGGCACCAGTTTCAGGTTCCGGCCTATTATTTGTTAGACTTGGCACTAGATGTAGGGGCCACAAGGGACCCCCTGGCACCAGTTTCGGGCTCTGGCCTGTTGTTTCTTAGACTGGGCACTAGACACAGGGGTCGCAGGTGACCCCCTGGCACCAGTTTCAGGCTTCTGCCTATTATTTGTTAGACTGGGCACTAGACGTAGGGGCCACAAGGGATCCCCTGGCACCAGTTTCAGTCTTCGGCCTGTTGTTTGTTAGACTGGGCTTTAGACGCAGGGGTAACAGGTGACCCCTTGGCACCAGTTTCAGGCTCCGGCCTGTTGTTTGTTAGACTGGGCACTAGATATAGGGGCCGCAGGTGACCCCCTGGCACCAGTTTCGTACTCAGGCATGTTGTTAGTTAGACTGGGCACTATACGTAGAGGTCGAAAGGGACCCCCTGGCACCAGTTTCAGGCTCCGGCCTTTTGTTTGTTAGATTGGGCACTAGAGATCAGGGTCGCATGTGACCCCTGGCACCAATTTACTGCTCAGGCCTGTTGTTTGTTAGACTGGGCACTAGATGTAGGGGCCTAAGGTGAACCCTGGCACCAGTTCCAAACACCGGCCTGCTGTTTCTTAGACTGGGCACTGGACGTAGGGGTCGCAAGGGACCTCCTGGCACCAGTTTCAGGCTCCGGCCTGTTGTTTGTTAGACTGGGCTCTAGATGCAGGGGTCGCAGGTGACCCCCTGGCACCAGTTTTGGGCCCGACCTGTTGTTTCTTAGACTGGGCACTAGACACAGGGGTCACAGGTGACCCCCTTGCACCAGTTTCAGGCTCCGGCCTATTATTTGTTAGACTGGGCACTAGATGTAGGGGCCACAAGGGACCCCCTGGCACCAGTTTCAGGCTTCGGCCTTTTATTTGTTAGACTGGGCTTTAGACACAGGGGTAACAGCTGACCCCTTTGAACCAGTTTCAGGCTCCGGCCTGTTGTTTGTTAAACTGGGCACTAGTTGTAGGGGCCACAAAGGACCAAATGGCATCAGTTCCTAACCCCGGCCTGCTGTTTCTTAGACTGGGCAGTGGACATAGGGGTCGCAAGGGACCTCCTGGCACCAGTTTCAGGCTCCAGCCTGTTGTTTGTTAGACTGGGCTCTAGAAGCAGGGGTCGCAGGTGACCCCCTGGCACCAGTTTTGGGCCCGACCTGTTGTTTCTTATACTGGGCACTAGACACAGGGGTCACAGGTGACCCCCTGGCACCAGTTTCAGGCTCCGGCCTATTATTTGTTAGACTGGGCACTAGACGTAGGGGCCAGAAAGGACCCCTGGCACCAGTTTCAGGCTCCGTCCTGTTGTTTGTTAGACTAGGCACTAGACACAGGGGTCACAGGTGACCCCTTTGCACCAGTTTCAGGCTCCGGCCTATTATTTGTTAGACTGGGCTCTAGACGTAGGGGCCAAAAGGCACCCCCTGGCACCAGTTTCGGTCTCCAGACTTTTGTTTTTTAAACTGGGCACTAGACAGAGGGGTCGCAGGTGACCCCCTTGCACCAGTTTCGTACTCAGGCATGTTGTTAGTTAGACTGGGCACTATACGTAGAGGTCAAAAGGGACCCCCTGGCACCAGTTTCAGGCTCCGGCCTTTTGTTTGTTAGATTGGGCACTAGAGATCAGGGTCGCATGTGACCCCCTGGCACCAATTTCCTGCTCAGGCCTGTTGTTTGTTAGACTGGGCACTATGTGTAGGGGCCTACGGTGACCCCCAGCCAATAGATACAAACCCCGGCCTGCTGTTTCTTAGACTGGGCACTTGACGTAGGGGTCGCAAGAGACCTCCTGGCACCAGTTTCAGGCTCCGTCCTGTTGTTTGTTAGACTGGGCTCTAGACGGAGGGGTCGCAGGTGACCCCCTGGCACCAGTTTTGGGCCCAACCTATTGTTTCTTAGACTGGGCACTAGACACAGGGGTCACAGGTGACCCCCTTGCACCAGTTTCAGGCTCCGGCCTATTATTTGTTAGACTGGGCACTAGACTTAGGGGCCACAAGGGACCCCCTGGCACCAGTTTCAGGTTCCGGCCTATTATTTGTTAGACTGGGCACTAGATGTAGGGGCCACAAGGGACCCCCTGGCACCAGTTTCGGGCTCTGGCCTGTTGTTTCTTAGACTGGGCACTAGACACAGGGGTCGCAGGTGACCCCCTGGCACCAGTTTCAGGCTTCTGCCTATAATTTGTTCGCCTGGGCACTAGACGAATGGGCCACAAGGGACCCCCTGGCACCAGGTTCAGTCTTTGGCCTGTTGTTTGTTAGACTGGGCTTGAGACGCAGGGGTAACAGGTGACCCCTTGGCACCAGTTTCAGGCTCCGGCCTGTTGTTTGTTAGACTGGGCACTAGATATAGGGGCCGCAGGTGACCCCCTGGCACCAGTTTCAGGCTCCGGCCTATTATTTGTTAGACTGGGCACTAGACTTAGGGGCCACAAGGGACCCCCTGGCACCAGTTTCAGGTTCCGGCCTATTATTTGTTAGACTGGGCACTAGATGTAGGGGCCACAAGGGACCCCCTGGCACCAGTTTCGGGCTCTGGCCTGTTGTTTGTTAGACTGGGCTTTAGACGTAGGGGTAACAGGTGACCCCTTGGCATCAGTTTCAGGCTCCGGCCTATTGTTTGTTAGACTGGGCACTAGATATAGGGGCCGCAGGTGACCCCCTGGCACCAGTTTCGTACTCAGGTATGTTGTTAGTTAGACTGGGCACTATACGTAGAGGTCGAAAGGGACCCCCTGGCACCAGTTTCAGGCTCCGGCCTTTTGTTTGTTAGATTGGGCACTAGAGATCAGGGTCGCATGTGACCCCCTGGCACCAATTTCCTGCTCAGGCCTGTTGTTTGTTAGACTGGGCACTAGATATAGGGGCCTAAGGTGACCCCCTGGCACCAGTTCCAAACCCCGGCCTGCTGTTTATTAGACTGGGCACTGGACGTAGGGGTCGCAAGGGACCTCCTGGCACCAGTTTCAGGCTCCGGCCTGTTGTTTGTTAGACTGGGCTCTAGACGCAGGGGTCGCAGGTGACCCCCTGGCACCAGTTTTGGGCCCGACCTGTTGTTTCTTAGACTGGGCACTAGATACAGGGGTCACAGGTGACCCCCTTGCACCAGTTTCAGGCTCCGGCCTATTATTTGTTAGACTGAGCACTAGACTTAGGGGCCACAAGGGACTCCCTGGCACCAGTTTCAGCTTCTGGCCTATTATTTGTTAGACTGGGCACTAGATGTAGTGGCCACAAGGGACCCCCTGGCACCAGTTTCGGGCTCTGGCCTGTTGTTTCTTAGACTGGGCACTAGACACAGGGGTTGCAGGTGACCCCCTGGCACCAGTTTCAGGCTTCTGCCTATTATTTGTTAGACAGGGCACTAGACGTAGGGGCCACAAGGGACCCCCTGGCACCAGTTTCAGTCTTCGGCCTGTTGTTTGTTAGACTGGGCTTTAGAAGCAGGGGTAACAGGTGACCCCTTGGCACCAGTTTCAGGCTCCGGCCTGTTGTTTGTTAGACTGGGCACTAGATATAGGGGCCGCAGGTGACCCCCTGGCACCAGTTTCGTACTCAGGCATGTTGTTAGTTAGACTGGGCACTATACGTAGAGGTCGAAAGGGACCCCCTGGCACCAGTTTCAGGCTCCGGCCTTTTGTTTGTTAGATTGGGCACTAGAGATCAGGGTCGCATGTGACCCCCTGGCACCAATTTCCTGCTCTGGCCTGTTGTTTGTTAGACTGGGCTCCAGACGCAGGGGTCGCAGGTGACCCCCTGGCACCAGTTTCAGGCTCCGGCCTTTTGTTTGTTAGATTGGGCACTAGAGATCATGGTCGCAAGGGACCTCCTGGCACCAGTTTCAGGCTCCGGCCTGTTGTTTGTTAGACTGGGCTCCAGACGCAGGGGTCGCAGGTGACCCCCTGGCACCAGTTTCAGGCTCCAGCCTGTTGTTTGTTAGACTGGGCTCTAGACGCAGGGGTCACAGGTGACCCCCTGGCACCAGTTTCAGGCTCCAGCCTGTTGTTTGTTAGACTGGGCTCTAGACGCAGGGGTCACAGGTGACCCCCTGGCACCAGTTTCAGGCTCCGGCCTATTATTTGTTAGACTGGGCACTAGACTTAGGGGCCACAAGGGACCCCCTGACACCAGTTTCAGGTTCCCTCCTATTATTTGTTAGACTGGGCACTGGATGTAGGGGCCACAAGGGACCCCCTGGCACCAGTTTCGGTCTCCAGCTTTTTGTTTTATAGACTGGGCACTAGACCTCGGGGTCGCAGGTGACCCCCTGGCACCAGTTTCGTACTCAGGCATGTGATTAGTTAGACTGGGCAATAGATGTAGAGGTCGAAAGGGACCCCCTGGCACCAGTTTCAGCCTCCGTCCTTTTGTTTGTTAGACTGGGCACCAATTTCCTGCTCAGGGCTGTTGTTTGTTAGACTGGGCACTAGATGTAGGGGCCGCAGGTGACCCCCTGGCACCAGTTCCGAGCTCCGGCCTGGTGTTTTTTAGACTGGGCACTGGACGTAGGTGTCGCATTGGACCTCCTGGCACCAGTTTCAAGCTCCAGCCTGTTGTTTGTTAGACTGGGCACTAGTTGTAGGGGCCACAAAGGACCCCCTGGCACCAGTTTCTGGCTCCGGCCTGTTGTTTCTTAGACAGGGCACTAGACACAGGGGTTACAGGTGACCCCCTGGCACCAGTTTCAGGCTTCGGCCTATTATTTGTTAGACTGGGCACTAGACGTAGGGGCCACAAGGGACCCCCTGGCAACAGTTTCAGTTTCCGGCCTGTTGTTTGTTAGACTGGGCTTTAGACGCAGGGGTAACAGGTGACCCCTTGGAACCAGTTTCAGGCTCCGGCCTGTTGTTTGTTAGACTGGGCACTAGACGTAGGGGCCACAAGGGACCCCCTGGCACCAGTTTCAGGCTCCGGCCTATTATTTGTTAGACTGTACACTAGATGTCGGGGCCACAAGGGACCCCCTGGCACCAGTTTCGGTCTCCATCCTTTTGTTTCTTAGACTGGGCTCTAGACGCAGGGGTTCGCAGGTGACCCCCTGGCACCAGTTTCAGGCTCCAGCCTATTATTTGTTAGACTGGGCACTGGACGTAGGGGTCGCAAGGGACCTCCTGGCACCAGTTTCAGGCTCCGGCCTGTTGTTTGTTAGACTGGGCTCCAGACGCAGGGGTCGCAGGTGACCCCCTGGCACCAGTTTCAGGCTCCAGCCTGTTGTTTGTTAGACTGGGCACTAGACGCAGGGGTCACAGGTGACCCCCTGGCACCAGTTTCAGGCTCCAGCCTGTTGTTTGTTAGACTGGGCTCTAGACGCAGGGGTCACAGGTGACCCCCTGGCACCAGTCTCAGGCTCCGGCCTATTATTTGTTAGACTGGGCACTAGACTTAGGGGCCACAAGGGACCCCCTGGCACCAGTTTCAGGTTCCCTCCTATTATTTGTTAGACTGGGCACTGGATGTAGGGGCCACAAGGGACCCCCTGGCACCAGTTTCGGTCTCCAGCCTTTTGTTTTATAGACTGGGCACTAGACCTCGGGGTCGCAGGTGACCCCCTGGCACCAGTTTCGTACTCAGGCATGTGATTAGTTAGACTGGGCAATAGATGTAGAGGTCAAAAGGGACCCCCTGGCACCAGTTTCAGCCTCCGTCCTTTTGTTTGTTAGACTGGGCACCAATTTCCTGCTCAGGGCTGTTGTTTGTTAGACTGGGCACTAGATGTAGGGGCCACAAAGGACCCCCTGGCACCAGTTTCTGGCTCCGGCCTGTTGTTTCTTAGACTGGGCACTGGACGTAGGTGTCGCATTGGACCTCCTGGCACCAGTTTCAAGCTCCAGCCTGTTGTTTGTTAGACTGGGCACTAGTTGTAGGGGCCACAAAGGACCCCCTGGCACCAGTTTCTGGCTCCGGCCTGTTGTTTCTTAGACTGGGCACTAGACACAGGGGTTACAGGTGACCCCCTGGCACCAGTTTCAGGCTTCGGCCTATTATTTGTTAGACTGGGCTCTAGACGCAGGGGTCGCAGGTGACCCCCTGGCACCAGTTTTGGGCCCGACCTGTTGTTTCTTAGACTGGGCACTAGACACAGGGGTCACAGGTGACCCCCTTGCACCAGTTTCATGCTCCGGCCTATTATATGTTAGACTGAGCACTAGACTTAGGGGCCACAAGGGACCCCCTGGCACCAGTTTCGGGCTCTGGCCTGTTGTTTTCATAGACTGGGCACTAGACACAGGGGTTGCAGGTGACCCCCTGGCACCAGTTTCAGGCTTCTGCCTATTATTTGTTAGACAGGGCACTAGACGTAGGGGCCACAAGGGACCCCCTGGCACCAGTATCAGTCTTCGGCCTGTTGTTTGTTAGACTGGGCTTTAGACGCAGGGGTAACAGGTGACCCCTTGGCACCAGTTTCAGGCTCCGGCCTGTTGTTTGTTAGACTGGGCACTAGATATAGGGGCCGCAGGTGACCCCCTGGCACCAGTTTCAGGCTCCGGCCTATTATTTGTTAGACTGGGCACTAGACTTAGGGGCCACAAGGGACCCCCTGGCACCAGTTTCAGGTTCCGGCCTATTATTTGTTAGACTGGGCACTAGATGTAGGGGCCACAAGGGACCCCCTGGCACCAGTTTCGGGCTCTGGCCTGTTGTTTCTTAGACTGGGCACTAGACACAGGGGTCGCAGGTGACCCCCTGGCACCAGTTTCAGGCTTCTGCCTATAATTTGTTAGACTGGGCACTAGACGAATGGGCCACAAGGGACCCCCTGGCACCAGTTTCAGTCTTTGGCCTGTTGTTTGTTAGACTGGGCTTTAGACGCAGGGGTAACAGGTGACCCCTTGGCACCAGTTTCAGGCTCCGGCCTGTTGTTTGTTAGACTGGGCACTAGATATAGGGGCCGCAGGTGACCCCCTGGCACCAGTTTCGTACTCAGGTATGTTGTTAGTTAGACTGGGCACTATACGTAGAGGTCGAAAGGGACCCCCTGGCACCAGTTTCAGGCTCCGGCCTTTTGTTTGTTAGATTGGGCACTAGAGATTAGGGTCGCATGTGACCCCCTTGCACCAATTTCCTGCTCTGGCCTGTTGTTTGTTAGACTGGGCACTAGATATAGGGGCCTAAGGTGACCCCCTGGCACCAGTTCCAAACCCCGGCCTGCTGTTTATTAGACTGGGCACTGGACGTAGGGGTCGCAAGGGACCTCCTGGCACCAGTTTCAGGCTCCGGCCTGTTGTTTGTTAGACTGGGCTCTAGACGCAGGGGTCGCAGGTGACCCCCTGGCACCAGTTTTGGGCCCGACCTGTTGTTTCTTAGACTGGGCACTAGACACAGGGGTCACAGGTGACCCCCTTGCACCAGTTTCAGGCTCCGGCCTATTATTTGTTAGACTGAGCACTAGACTTAGGGGCAACAAGGGACTCCCTGGCACCAGTTTCAGCTTCTGGCCTATTATTTGTTAGACTGGGCACTAGATGTAGTGGCCACAAGGGACCCCCTGGCACCAGTTTCGGGCTCTGGCCTGTTGTTTCTTAGACTGGGCACTAGACACAGGGGTTGCAGGTGACCCCCTGGCACCAGTTTCAGGCTACTGCCTATTATTTGTTAGACAGGGCACTAGACGTAGGGGCCACAAGGGACCCCCTGGCACCAGTTTCAGTCTTCGGCCTGTTGTTTGTTAGACTGGGCTTTAGACGCAGGGGTAACAGGTGACCCCTTGGCACCAGTTTCAGGCTCCGGCCTGTTGTTTGTTAGAATGGGCACTAGATATAGGGGCCGCAGGTGACCCCCTGGCACCAGTTTTGTACTCATGCATGTTGTTAGTTAGACTGGGCACTATACGTAGAGGTCGAAAGGGACCCCCTGGCACCAGTTTCAGGCTCCGGCATTTTGTTTGTTAGACTGGGCACTAGATGTAGGGGCCTAAGGTGACCCCCTGGCACCAGTTCCAAACCCCGGCCTGCTGTTTCTTAGACTGGGCACTGGACGTAGGGGTCGCAAGGAACCTCCTGGCACCAGTTTCAGGCTCCGGCTTGTTGTTTGTTAGACTGGGCTCTAGACGCAGGGGTCGCAGGTGACCCCCTGGCACCAGTTTTGGGCCCGACCTGTTGTTTCTTATACTGTGCACTAGACGTAGGGGTCACAGGTGACCCCCTGGCACCAGTTTCAGGCTCCGGCCTATTATTTGTTAGACTGGGCACTAGACGTAGGGGCCACAAGGCACCCCCTGGCACCAGTTTCGGTCTCCAGACTTTTGTTTTTTAGACTGGGCACTAGACATAGGGGTCGCAGGTGACCCCCTGGCACCAGTTTCGTACTCAGACATGTTGTTAGTTAGACTGGGCACTATACGTAGAGGTCGAAAGGGACCCCCTGGCACCAGTTACAGGCTCCGGCCTTTTGTTTGTTAGATTGGGCACTAGAGATCAGGGTCGCATGTGACCCCCTGGCACCAATTTCCTGCTCAGGCCTGTTGTTTGTTAGACTGGGCACTATGTGTAGGGGCCTACGGTGACTCCCAGCCAATAGGTACAAACACCGGCCTGGTGTTTCTTAGACTGGGCACTTGACGAAGGGGTCGCAAAGGACCTCCTGGCACCAGTTTCAGGCTCCGTCCTGTTGTTTGTTAGACTGGGCTCTAGACGCAGGGGTCGCAGGTGACCCCCTGACACCAATTTTGGGCCCGACTTGTTGTTTCTTAGACTGGGCACTAGACACAGGGGTCACAGGTGACCCCCTTGCACCAGTTTCAGGCTCCGGCCTATTATTTGTTAGACTGGGCACTAGACTTAGGGGCCACTAGGGACCCCCTGGCACCAGTTTCAGGTTCCGGCCTATTATTTGTTAGACTGGGCACTAGATGTAGGGGCCACAAGGGACCCCCTGGCACCAGTTTCAGGCTCTGGCCTGTTGTTTGTTAGACTGGGCTTTAGACGCAGGGGTAACAGGTGACCCCTTGGCACCAGTTTCAGGCTCCGGCCTGTTGTTTGTTAGACTGGGCACTAGATATAGGGGCCGCAGGTGACCCCCTTGCACCAGTTTCGTACTCAGGCATGTTGTTAGTTAGACTGGGCACTATACGTAAAGGTCGAAAGGGACCCCTTGGCACCAGTTGCGTACTCAGGCATGTTTTTAGTTAGACTGGGCACTATACGTAGAGGTCGAAAGGGACCCCCTGGCACCAGTTTCAGGCTCCGCCCTTTTGTTTGTTAGATTGGGCACTAGAGATCAGGGTCGCATGTGACCCCCTGGCACCAATTTCCTGCTCAGGCCTGTTGTTTGTTAGACTGGGCTCCTGACGCAGGGGTCACAGGTGACCCCCTGGCACCAGTTTCAGGCCCCGGCCTATTATTTGTTAGACTGGGCACTAGACTTAGGGGCCACAAGGGACCCCCTGGCACCAGTTTCAGGTTCCCTCCTATTATTTGTTAGACTGGGCACTGGATGTAGGGGCCACAAGGGACCCCCTGGCACCAGTTTCGGTCTCCAGCCTTTTGTTTTATAGACTGGGCACTAGACCTCGGGGTCGCCGGTGACCCCCTGTCACCAGACCTCCTGGCACCAGTTTCAAGCTCCAGCCTGTTGTTTGTTAGACTGGGCACTAGTTGTAGGGGCCACAAAGGATCCCCTGGCACCAGTTTCTGGCTCCGGCCTGTTGTTTCTTAGACTGGGCACTAGACACAGGGGTTACAGGTGACCCCCTGGCACCAGTTTCAGGCTTCGGCCTATTATTTGTTAGACTGGGCACTAGACGTAGGGGCCACAAGGGACCCCCTGGCAACAGTTTCAGTTTCCGGCCTGTTGTTTGTTAGACTGGGCTTTAGACGCAGGGGTAACAGGTGACCCCTTGGAACCAGTTTCAGGCTCCGGCCTGTTGTTTGTTAGACTGGGCACTAGACATAGGGGCCACAAGGGAAACCCTGGCACCAGTTTCAGGCTCCGGCCTATTATTTGTTAGACTGGGCACTAGATGTCGGGGCCACAAGGGACCCCCTGGCACCAGTTTCGGTCTCCATCCTTTTGTTTCTTAGACTGGGCAATAGACATAGGGTTCGCAGGTGACCCCCTGGCACCAGTTTCAGGCTCCGGCCTATTATTTGTTAGACTGGGCACTAAACGTAGGGGTCGCAAGGGACCTCCTGGCACCAGTTTCAGGCTCCGGCCTGTTGTTTGTTAGACTGGGCTCCAGACGCAGGGGTCGCAGGTGACCCCCTGGCACCAGTTTCAGGCTCCAGTCTGTTGTTTGTTAGACTGGGCACTAGACGCAGGGGTCACAGGTGACCCCCTGGCACCAGTTTCAGGCTCCAGCCTGTTGTTTGTTAGACTGGGCTCTAGACGCAGGGGTCACAGGTGACCCCCTGGCACCAGTTTCAGGCTCCGGCCTATTATTTGTTAGACTGGGCACTAGACTTAGGGGCCACAAGGGACCCCCTGGCACCAGTTTCAGGTTCCCTCCTATTATTTGTTAGACTGGGCACTGGATGTAGGGGCCACAAGGGACCCCCTGGCACCAGTTTCGTACTCAGGCATGTGATTAGTTAGACTGGGCAATAGATGTAGAGGTCGAAAGGGACCCCCTGGCACCAGTTTCAGCCTCCGTCCTTTTGTTTGTTAGACTGGGCACCAATTTCCTGCTCAGGGCTGTTGTTTGTTAGACTGGGCACTAGATGTAGGGGCCGCAGGTGACCCCCTGGCACCAGTTCCGAGCTCCTGCCTGGTGTTTTTTAGACTGGGCACTGGACGTAGGTGTCGCATTGGACCTCCTGGCACCAGTTTCAAGCTCCAGCCTGTTGTTTGTTAGACTGGGCACTAGTTGTAGGGGCCACAAAGGACCCCCTGGCACCAGTTTCTGGCTGCGGCCTGTTGTTTCTTAGACTGGGCACTAGACACAGGGGTTACAGGTGACCCCCTGGCACCAGTTTCAGGCTTCGGCCTATTATTTGTTAGACTGGGCACTAGACGTAGGGGCCACAAGGGACCCCCTGGCAACAGTTTCAGTTTCCGGCCTGTTGTTTGTTAGACTGGGCTTTAGACGCAGGGGTAACAGGTGACCCCTTGGAACCAGTTTCAGGCTCCGGCCTGTTGTTTGTTAGACTGGGCACTAGACGTAGGGGCCACAAGGGACCCCCTGGCACCAGTTTCAGGCTCCGGCCTATTATTTGTTAGACTGGGCACTAGACGTAGGGGCCACAAGGGACCCCCTGGCACCAGCTTCGGTCTCCATCCTTTTGTTTCTTAGACTGGGCAATAGACATAGGGTTCGCAGGTGACGCCCTGGCACCAGTTTCAGGCTCCGGCCTATTATTTGTTAGACTGGGCACTAAACGTAGGGGCCACAAGGGACCCCCTGGCACCAGTTTCGGTCTCCATCCTTTTGTTTTATGTATAAATATATATATAATAGAGTGATACACCCCTTATAGTATAAGGACACCTCCTCATCTCCGACCACAGTGCCATTGTGGGTTTGTCAGAGCATATGGAGCCTGTTACTCTCTCCTTCTTCACAATCTCCCACAAGACATTATATCAGAGGTATAAAATAGGTGAGAGACAAAAACGTATTTTGGAACTTATTCAGCTTCAATTGCAGTATTGCTAAATTAGTCCAGGGCAAGGGCACACAGCCTCCCCCCCCCCCCCCCTTCCCTCCCCCCCCAATGCTGCTTTGCCACCCGCAACCGCCTCTGTCAATCAGGCAGAGACATTCACATCACTGAGATGTGTCCGCATCTCCCGGGCTGCGTATGCGCAGAACAAGTGCTACGCATGCGCACTGGCCCATATATCGCCCGTATGCGATTACATCTCAGATACGATCCATACCGAATAGGGTCCATAGTGCAGTACATTTTAATCTAAACATGCAGTTTTTTTGTTAAAAAGAATAAAGGTATAAAAAAACACATATAAAAGATCAGCATTCCACAAGATGGCGTGAATAAAGGTACAATTGTCGACTGTGCATGAGAACCAATGTAAATGAGCTCTCTGTATAGATAGATAAAGAAATACCAGCAGGTGTCCCGGATCACAACCACGGCATAGCTCCCAGTCAGGCAATGGCTCCAGAATCCTTCACCATCTCCCGTATAGTCCACACAAATGTCACCGCGTTTCAGTCACATTCTGGGATCTTTTTCAAGGCCAGTAATAGTGAAGAGTGATAGAGAGTGATGGAGAGTGATACAATGGAGAGAGAGAAAGTAGCAGCCAGTCAGCTCCCAACTGTCATTTTTTTCAAACACAGCATGTGACATGGCAGTAAGGAGCTGATTGCTGATTGGCTGCTTTTTCTCTCTCCATTTTATCACTCTCCAAGCGACGATGCATCTAGCCCAGTGTGCTATCCTCATCTCCTTCACAGAATTACATACCAAATCTAACCAATCATCTGTCAGTATAGGTCATTTCACTATACCAACACACCTGCCTATACAGGGCTTCCTCTCAGTGTGGCACATCCCTGCACCAATCATGGCTACTTGATACTCTGTACAGTGCACCTGATTGGTTACCTTATACATCACATCTTGTCAGGGCACTTTTGCTAGGTTACCTTCTAAGTCCCGATACGTCATCTCCGGGACAGGGTCACATTGCCAAGGAGTGGACATCTCTCAATGGCAGTGTTCAGTTTCCGGTTGTAGGGGGCAACCGTCTCCAAGAGATCGTAATTATAGTTTCCATATATATATATATATATATATATATATATATATGTATGTATATCTATATATCTATATCTATCTCTCTCTCTCTCTCTATCTATCTATCTATCTATCTATCTATCTATCTATCTATCTGTCTGTCCAGTTCAGCTCCTATTTTGGATTGAAAACAATGATCCTTTGGAAATGCAGAAAAAGGCAGAACAAGAAAAACTCCACCATGTAAAAGACTTTGATATTCTAATCTAAACATATTTAAAAAGTGCCTGAAACTAGAGATGAGCGGGTTCGGTTCCTCGGAATCCGAACCCCCCCGAACTTCAGCCTTTTTACACGGGTCCGAGGCAGACTCAGATCTTCCCGCCTTGCTCGGCTAACCCGAGCGCGCCCGAACGTCATCATCCCGCTGTCGGATTCTCGCGAGGCTCGTATTCTATCGCGAGACTCGGATTCTATATAAGGAGCCGCGCGTCGCCGCCATTTTCACACGTGCATTGAGATTGATAGGGAGAGGACGTGGCTGGAGTCCTCTCCGTTAGAATAGATAGAGACACTTGAGTTGATTACTTAGTAATTTTGGGGAGCATTAGGAGTACTCAGAGTGCAGAGTTTTGCTGATAGTTACTAGTGACTGACCACCACCAGTTTTATTTATTATTTAATATAATCCGTTCTCTGCCTGAAAAAAAACGATACACAGTCACATACCATATCTGTGCTCAGCCTCAGTGTGCTGCATGATAATATCATCTATATGTATATCTGACTGTGCTGAGTGCTCACTGCTCACACAGCTGAATTGTGGGGGAGACTGGGGTGCAGTTATAGCAGGAGTACAGTGCACACTTTTGCTGCCAGTGTGACTGACCAGTGACCACCAGTATATTGTCTGCCTGAAAAAGTTAAACACTCCTGTGGTGTTTTTTTTTTTTATTCTATAAACGCATTCTGCTGACAGTGTCCAGCAGGTCCGTCATTCATTATATTATATAAATATTTACCTGCAGTAGTGTTATATTTTTTTTGTTCATCTCTATCATCTTTATCATCTCTATATTAGCAGACGCAGTATGGTAGTCCACGGCTGTGGCTACCTCTGTGTCGTCAGTGCTCGTCCATAATTGTATACCTACCTGTGGTGGGGGTTTTTTTTCTATCTTTTTCATAATAGTAGTTTAGGAGTCTGCTGACAGTGTCCAGCAGGTCCGTCATTATATTATATATACTAGAGATGAGCGCCGGAAATTTTTCGGGTTTTGTGTTTTGGTTTTGGGTTCGGTTCCGCGGCTGTGTTTTGGGTTCGAACGCGTTTTGGCAAAACCTCACCGAATTTTTTTTGTCGGATTCGGGTGTGTTTTGGATTCGGGTGTTTTTTAAAAAAAACACTAAAAAACAGCTTAAATCATAGAATTTGGGGGTCCTTTTGATCCCAAAGTATTATTAACCTCAAAAACCATAATTTACACTCATTTTCAGTCTATTCTGAATACCTCACACCTCACAATATTATTTTTAGTCCTAAAATTTGCACCTAGGTCGCTGGATGACTAAGCTGGGCGACCCTAGTGGCCGACACAAACACCGGGCCCATCTAGGAGTGGCACTGCAGTGTCACGCAGGATGGCCCTTCCAAAAAACCCTCCCCAAACAGCACATGACACAAAGAAAAAAAGAGGCGCAATGAGGTAGCTGTGTGAGTAAGATAAGCGACCCTAGTGGCCGACACAAACACCTGGCCCATCTAGGAGTGGCACTGCAGTGTCACGCAGGATGGCCCTTCCAAAAAACCCTCCCCAAACAGCACATGACGCAAATAAAAAAAGAGGCGCAATGAGGTAGCTGTGTGAGTAAGATAAGCGACCCTAGTGGCCGACACAAACACCTGGCCCATCTAGGAGTGGCACTGCAGTGTCACGCAGGATGGCCCTTCCAAAAAACCCTCCCCAAACAGCACATGACGCAAAGAAAAAAAGAGGCGCAATGAGGTAGCTGTGTGAGTAAGATAAGCGACCCTAGTGGCCGACACAAACACCGGGCCCATCTAGGAGTGGCACTGCAGTGTCACGCAGGATGGCCCTTCCAAAAAACCCTCCCCAAACAGCACATGATGCAAAGAAAAAAAGAGGCGCAATGAGGTAGCTGTGTGAGTAAGATAAGCGACCCTAGTGGCCGACACAAACACCGGGCCCATCTAGGAGTGGCACTGCAGTGTCACGCAGGATGTCCCTTCCAAAAAACCCTCCCCAAACAGCACATGACGCAAAGAAAAAAAGAGGCGCAATGAGGTAGCTGTGTGAGTAAGATAAGCGACCCTAGTGGCTGACACAAACACCGGGCCCATCTAGGAGTGGCACTGCAGTGTCACGCAGGATGGCCCTTCCAAAAAACCCTCCCCAAACAGCACATGACGCAAAGAAAAATTAAAGAAAAAAGAGGTGCAAGATGGAATTGTCCTTGGGCCCTCCCACCCACCCTTATGTTGTATAAACAGGACATGCACACTTCAACCAACCCATCATTTCAGTGACAGGGTCTGCCACACGACTGTGACTGATATGACGGGTTGGTTTGGACCCCCACCAAAAAAGAAGCAATTAATCTCTCCTTGCACAAACTGGCTCTACAGAGGCAAGATGTCCACCTCATCATCATCCTCCGATATATCACCGTGTACATCCCCCTCCTCACAGATTATCAATTCGTCCCCACTGGAATCCACCATCTCAGCTCCCTGTGTACTTTGTGGAGGCAATTGCTGCTGGTCAATGTCTCCGCGGAGGAATTGATTATAATTCATTTTAATGAACATCATCTTCTCCACATTTTCTGGATGTAACCTCGTACGCCGATTGCTGACAAGGTGAGCGGCGGCACTAAACACTCTTTCGGAGTACACACTTGTGGGAGGGCAACTTAGGCAGAATAAAGCCAGTTTGTGCAAGGGCCTCCAAATTGCCTCTTTTTCCTGCCAGTATAAGTACGGACTGTGTGACGTGCCTACTTGGATGCGGTCACTCATATAATCCACCATTCTTTCAATGTTGAGAGAATCATATGCAGTGACAGTAGACGACATGTCCGTAATCGTTGTCAGGTCCTTCAGTCCGGACCAGATGTCAGCATCAGCAGTCGCTCCAGACTGCCCTGCATCACCGCCAGCGGGTGGGCTCGGAATTCGTAGCCTTTTCCTCGCACCCCCAGTTGCGGGAGAATGTGAAGGAGGAGATGTTGACAGGTCGCGTTCCGCTTGACTTGACAATTTTCTCACCAGCAGGTCTTTCAACCCCAGCAGACTTGTGTCTGCCGGAAAGAGAGATCCAAGGTAGGCTTTAAATCTAGGATCGAGCACGGTGGCCAAAATGTAGTGCTCTGATTTCAACAGATTGACCACCCGTGAATCCTTGTTAAGCGAATTAAGGGCTCCATCCACAAGTCCCACATGCCTAGCGGAATCGCTCCGTGTTAGCTCCTCCTTCAATGTCTCCAGCTTCTTCTGCAAAAGCCTGATGAGGGGAATGACCTGACTCAGGCTGGCAGTGTCTGAACTGACTTCACGTGTGGCAAGTTCAAAGGGCATCAGAACCTTGCACAACGTTGAAATCATTCTCCACTGCGCTTGAGACAGGTGCATTCCACCTCCTATATCGTGCTCAATTGTATAGGCTTGAATGGCCTTTTGCTGCTCCTCCAACCTCTGAAGCATATAGAGGGTTGAATTCCACCTCGTTACCACTTCTTGCTTCAGATGATGGCAGGGCAGGTTCAGTAGTTTTTGGTGGTGCTCCAGTCTTCTGTACGTGGTGCCTGTACGCAGAAAGTGTCCCGCAATTCTTCTGGCCACCGACAGCATCTCTTGCACGCCCCTGTCGTTTTTTAAAAAATTCTGCACCACCAAATTCAAGGTATGTGCAAAACATGGGACGTGCTGGAATTTGCCCATATTTAATGCACACACAATATTGCTGGCGTTGTCCGATGCCACAAATCCACAGGAGAGTCCAATTGGGGTAAGCCATTCCGCGATGATCTTCCTCAGTTGCCGTAAGAGGTTTTCAGCTGTGTGCGTATTCTGGAAAGCGGTGATACAAAGCGTAGCCTGCCTAGGAAAGAGTTGGCGTTTGCGAGATGCTGCTACTGATGCCGCCGCTGCTGTTCTTGCGGCGGGAGTCCATACATCTACCCAGTGGGCTGTCACAGTCATATAGTCCTGACCCTGCCCTGCTCCACTTGTCCACATGTCCGTGGTTAAGTGGACATTGGGTACAACTGCATTTTTTAGGACACTGGTGAGTCTTTTTCTGACGTCCGTGTACATTCTCGGTATCGCCTGCCTAGAGAAGTGGAACCTAGATGGTATTTGGTAACGGGGGCACACTGCCTCAATAAATTGTCTAGTTCCCTGTGAACTAACGGCGGATACCGGACGCACGTCTAACACCAACATAGTTGTTAAGGCCTCAGTTATCCGCTTTGCAGCAGGATGACTGCTGTGATATTTCATCTTCCTCGCAAAGGACTGTTGGACAGTCAATTGTTTACTGGAAGTAGTACAAGTGGGCTTACGACTTCCCCTCTGGGATGACCATCGACTCCCAGCAGCAACAACAGCAGCGCCAGCAGCAGTAGGCGTTACACGCAAGGATGCATCGGAGGAATCCCAGGCAGGAGAGGAATCGTCAGAATTGCCAGTGACATGGCCTGCAGGACTATTGGCATTCCTGGGGAAGGAGGAAATTGACACTGAGGGAGTTGGTGGGGTGGTTTGCGTGAGCTTGGTTACAAGAGGAAGGGATTTACTGGTCAGTGGACTGCTTCCGCTGTCACCCAAAGTTTTTGAACTTGTCACTGACTTATTATGAATGCGCTGCAGGTGACGTATAAGGGAGGATGTTCCGAGGTGGTTAACGTCCTTACCCCTACTTATTACAGCTTGACAAAGGCAACACACGGCTTGACACCTGTTGTCCGCATTTCTGTTGAAATACCTCCACACCGAAGAGCTGATTTTTTTGGTATTTTCACCAGGCATGTCAACGGCCATATTCCTCCCACGGACAACAGGTGTCTCCCCGGGTGCCTGACTTAAACAAACCACCTCACCATCAGAATCCTCCTGGTCAATTTCCTCCCCAGCAACACCCATATCCTCCTCATCCTGGTGTACTTCAACACTGACATCTTTAATCTGACTATCAGGAACTGGACTGCGGGTGCTCCTTCCAGCACTTGCAGGGGGCGTGCAAATGGTGGAAGGCGCATGCTCTTCACGTCCAGTGTTGGGAAGGTCAGGCATCGCAACCGACACAATTGGACTCTCCTTGTGGATTTGGGATTTCGAAGAACGCACAGTTCTTTGCGGTGCTACTGCTTTTGCCAGCTTGAGTCTTTTCATTTTTCTAGCGGGAGGCTGAGTGCTTCCATCCTCATGTGAAGCTGAACCACTAGCCATGAACATAGGCCAGGGCCTCAGCCGTTCCTTGCCACTCCGTGTGGTAAATGGCATATTGGCAAGTTTACGCTTCTCCTCCGACAATTTTATTTTAGGTTTTGGAGTCCTTTTTTTACTGATATTTGGTGTTTTGGATTTGACATGCTCTGTACTATGACATTGGACATCGGCCTTGGCAGACGACGTTGCTGGCATTTCATCGTCTTGGCCATGACTAGTGGCAGCAGCTTCAGCACGAGGTGGAAGTGGATCTTGATCTTTCCCTAATTTTGGAACCTCAACATTTTTGTTCTCCATATTTTAATAGGCACAACTAAAAGGCACCTCAGGTAAACAATGGAGATGGATGGATACTAGTATACTTATGGATGGACTGCCGAGTGCCGACACAGAGGTAGCTACAGCCGTGGACTACCGTACTGTGTCTGCTGCTAATATAGACTGGATGATAATGAGATGTAGTATATATAAAGAAGAAAGAAAAAAAATAACCACGGGTAGGTACTAGGTGGTATACAATTATGGATGGACTGCCGAGTGCCGACACAGAGGTAGCTACAGCCGTGGACTAACGTACTGTGTCTGCTGCTAATATAGACTGGATGATAATGAGATGTAGTATATATAAAGAAGAAAGAAAAAAAAACCACGGGTAGGTACTAGGTGGTATACAATTATGGATGGACTGCCGAGTGCCGACACAGAGGTAGCTACAGCCGTGGACTACCGTACTGTGTCTGCTGCTAATATAGACTGGATGATAATGAGATGTAGTATATATAAAGAAGAAAGAAAAAAAATAACCACGGGTAGGTACTAGGTGGTATACAATTATGGATGGACTGCCGAGTGCCGACACAGAGGTAGCTACAGCCGTGGACTAACGTACTGTGTCTGCTGCTAATATAGACTGGATGATAATGAGATGTAGTATATATAAAGAAGAAAGAAAAAAAAACCACGGGTTGGTACTAGGTGGTATACAATTATGGATGGACTGCCGAGTGCCGACACAGAGGTAGCTACAGCCGTGGACTACCGTACTGTGTCTGCTGCTAATATAGACTGGATGATAATGAGATGTAGTATATATAAAGAAGAAAGAAAAAAAATAACCACGGGTAGGTACTAGGTGGTATACAATTATGGATGGACTGCCGAGTGCCGACACAGAGGTAGCTACAGCCGTGGACTAACGTACTGTGTCTGCTGCTAATATAGACTGGATGATAATGAGATGTAGTATATATAAAGAAGAAAGAAAAAAAAAAACACGGGTAGGTACTAGGTGGTATACAATTATGTATGGACTGCCGAGTGCCGACACAGAGGTAGCTACAGCCGTGGACTACCGTACTGTGTCTGCTGCTAATATAGACTGGATGATAATGAGATGTAGTATATATAAAGAAGAAAGAAAAAAAATAACCACGGGTAGGTACTAGGTGGTATACAATTATGGATGGACTGCCGAGTGCCGACACAGAGGTAGCTACAGCCGTGGACTAACGTACTGTGTCTGCTGCTAATATAGAGTCTAGACTGGATGATAAATTATTGATGAGATGAAATCAATATAATATCACTGTACTGCAGCCGGACAGGTACTATATATATTTATTATGTAATGACTGATGACGGACCTGCTGGACACTGTCAGGTCAGCAGCACAGCACCGCAGACTGCCAGTCTGCTACAGTAAGCTACTATAGTAGTATGTAATAGTATAAAGAATGAAAAAAAAAAAACCACGGGTAGGTGGTATACAATATTATATATATATATATATTATATACAATTTTATATATATATATATATATATATATATTAAACTTATGGTGATTGATTATTAAATTGGTGGTCAGGTCACGTTGCAACTTGCAACTAGTACTCCGAGGCCTAAGCAGACAATCACAAAATAAAAAATATATTATTATACTGGTGGTCAGTCTGGTCACACAATGGCAGTGCGGCACTGACTCTGGCAGCAAAAATGTGCTGTGCACTGTACGTTATATGTACTCCTGAGTCCTGCTCTCAGACTCTAACTGCTCCCCACTGTCAGTGTCTCCCCCACAAGTCAGATAATTAATACAATACACTGCAGTCACACTATCTAATCTTCTTATCTATATCACTTCAGCAAGTAGTATATATAGTAGTATAGTAGTACTCCTCCTAAGTAATAATGCTCCCCAAAATTACTACTAGTACTGTGTCTCTCTCGTCTCTCTCTACTGTGTCTCTCTCTCTACTGTGTCTCTCTCTCTCTTCTCTAAACGGAGAGGACGCCAGCCACGTCCTCTCCCTATCAATCTCAATGCACGAGTGAAAATGGCGGCGACGCGCGGCTCCTTATATAGAATCCGAGTCTCGCGATAGAATACGAGCCTCGCGAGAATCCGACAGCGGGATGATGACGTTCGGGCGCGCTCGGGTTAACCGAGCAAGGCGGGAAGATCCGAGTCGCTCGGACCCGTGAAAAAAAATATGAAGTTCGGGCGGGTTCGGATTCCGAGGAACCGAACCCGCTCATCTCTAATATATACCTGCAGTAGTGATATATATATATTTTTTATATCATTATCATCTCTATACTAGCAGACGCAGTACGGTAGTCCACGGCTGTAGCTACCTCTGTGTCGTCAGTGCTCGTCCATAATTGTATACCTACCTGTGGTGGGGTTTTTTTTTCTATCTTCTTCATACTAGTAGTTTAGGAGTCTGCTGACAGTGTCCAGCAGGTCCGTCATTATATTATATATACCTGCAGTAGTGATATATATATATTTTTTATATCATTATCATCTCTATACTAGCAGACGCAGTACGGTAGTCCACGGCTGTAGCTACCTCTGTGTCGTCAGTGCTCGTCCATAATTGTATACCTACCTGTGGTGGGTTTTTTTTTTCTATCTTCTTCATACTAGTAGTTTAGGAGTCTGCTGACAGTGTCCAGCAGGTCCGTCATTATATTATATATACCTGCAGTAGTGATATATATATATTTTTTATATCATTATCATCTCTATACTAGCAGACGCAGTACGGTAGTCCACGGCTGTAGCTACCTCTGTGTCGTCAGTGCTCGTCCATAATTGTATACCTACCTGTGGTGGGTTTTTTTTCTATCTTCTTCATACTAGTAGTTTAGGAGTCTGCTGACAGTGTCCAGCAGGTCCGTCATTATATTATATATACCTGCAGTAGTGATATATATATATTTTTTATATCATTATCATCTCTATACTAGCAGACGCAGTACGGTAGTCCACGGCTGTAGCTACCTCTGTGTCGTCAGTGCTCATCCATAATTGTATACCTACCTGTGGTGGGGTTTTTTTTTCTATCTTCTTCATACTAGTAGTTTAGGAGTCTGCTGACAGTGTCCAGCAGGTCCGTCATTATATTATATATACCTGCAGTAGTGATATATATATATTTTTTATATCATTATCTCTATACTAGCAGACGCAGTACGGTAGTCCACGGCTGTAGCTACCTCTGTGTCGTCAGTGCTCGTCCATAATTGTATACCTACCTGTGGTGGGTTTTTTTCTTCTATCTTCTTCATACTAGTAGTTTAGGAGTCTGCCTCTGCCTCTGTAGAGCCAGTTTGTGCAAGGAGAGATTAATTGCTTCTTTTTTGGTGGGGGTCCAAACCAACCCGTCATTTCAGTCACAGTCGTGTGGCAGACCCTGTCACTGAAATGATGGGTTGGTTAAAGTGTGCATGTCCTGTTTATACAACATAAGGGTGGGTGGGAGGGCCCAAGGACAATTCCATCTTGCACCTCTTTTTTCCTTAATTTTTCTTTGCGTCATGTGCTGTTTGGGGAGTGTTTTTTGGAAGGGCCATCCTGCGTGACACTGCAGTGCCACTCCTAGATGGGCCAGGTGTTTGTGTCGGCCACTAGGGTCGCTTATCTTAGTCACACAGCTACCTCATTGCGCCTCTTTTTTTTCTTCTTTGCGTCATGTGCTGTTTGGGGAGTATTTTTTGGAAGGGCCATCCTGCGTGACACTGCAGTGCCACTCCTAGATGGGCCAGGTGTTTGTGTCGGCCACTTGGGTCGCTGAGCTTAGTCATCCAGCGACCTCGGTGCAAATTTTAGGACTAAAAATAATATTGTGAGGTGTGAGGTGTTCAGAATAGACTGAAAATGAGTGGAAATTATGGTTATTGAGGTTAATAATACTTTGGATTCAAAATGACCCCCAAATTCTATGATTTAAGCTGTTTTTTAGGGTTTTTTGAAAAAAACACCCGAATCCGACAAAAAAAATTCGTTGAGGTTTTGCCAAAACGCGTTCGAACCCAAAACACGGCCACGGAACCGAACCCAAAACCAAAACACAAAACCCGAAAAATTTCCGGTGCACATCTCTACCTGAAACACTAGCATAAATAAATAATGGTAAAAATAAGATTTTAAACCTACCGGTAAATCTTTTTCTCCTAGTCCGTAGAGGATGCTGGGGACTCCGTAAGGACCATGGGATATAGACAGGCTCCGCAGGAGATATGGGCACCTAAAATAACTTTCTAGTATGGTGTGCACTGGCTCCTCCCTCTATGCCCCTCCTCCAGACCTCAGTTAGAGACCTGTGCCCAGAGGAGATGGACAACACGAGGAAAGGATTTTGTTAATCTAAGGGCAAGATTCATACCAGCCCACACCAATCATACCATATAACCTGGAATCAGGGCCGGACTGGGACTAAAAATAGGCCCTGGCATTTTTTAAGCACACAGGCCCACCTCTGTGACTCCTCCCCTTACTATTCCTGACTCCTCCCACTTATTAGTCTATGCTCTTACAAATATAATTAATATTCTAACAACATACAAGCGTACATAATTTTCTATTAAAATACACACAACCAGTGGTTGAAGTGGAAATTTTTAAGTGGGGGTATGGAAATGTGAAGTTTGTAAATAAGCGCGCGCCTGAAAAGTGGGCATGGCCACGCAAAAGGGGGCGTGGCCTTCAGTGTAGTTTACCATACCATACACCCCTTATACGCATTATGCACCACAATAGTAGGACCCCTTATACTATCTAGTACTGGTGCCTCTTTCACATTATACCACACAGTATGAGCCAAAATTCACATTATAGCACCCGGTATGAGCCAAAATTCACATTATAGCACCCAGTATGAGCCGAAATTTACATTATATGCCCCCAATAGTGCAGTGCCAGATCCACAATTGCCCCCACAGTGCCAGGTATACAAATGCCCCCACAGTGCCAGGTATACAATTGCCCCCACAGTGCCAGGTATACAAATGCCCCCACAGTGCCAGGTAAACAATTGCCCCAACAGTGCCAGGTATACAATTGCCCCCACAGTGCCAGGTATACAAATGCCCCCACAGTGCCAGGTATACAAATGCCCCCACAGTGCCAGGTATACAAATGCCCCCACAGTGCCAGGTCAACAATTGCCCCCACAGTGCCAGGTATACAAATGCCCCCACAGTGCCAGGTATACAAATGCCCCCACAGTGCCAGGTAAACAATTGCCCCCACAGTGCCAGGTATACAAGTGCCCCCTCAGTGCCAGGTATACAAATGCCCCCACAGTGCCAGGTAAACAATTGACCCCACAGTGCCAGGTATACAAATGCCCCACAGTGCCAGCCAATTGCCCCACAGTGCCAGGTATACAATTGTCCCCACAGCAGCCAGTGCTGCAGCTGCTTACCGCTGCTGCACTGCTATTGCTGCTGCTCCTCCGGGCTGTGAGGGACGGGGGTGAGTAAAGAGAGCAGAGCGCCCGCCAGCGCGGCTGTGTCTGGCGCTGAGGCGTATAGCGGACTTCGTTCAAACCAGCCGCCGGTTCGTGAGCCAATCAGAGCTCGCGGACCGGCGGCTTCTGATTGGCTGCCGGTCCGCGAGCTCTGATTGGCTCAGGAACTGGCGACTGGTTTGAAGTCCGCTATACGCCGCCGCGCCAGACACAGCCGCGCTGGCGGGCGCTCTCCTCTCCTGACAGCTGAGACATGCTGCCGCCGGACTGAGCGGCAGCGTGTCTCAGTGACCGCTGGACCGGCGCACGTGGCCATCGGCCCTTCTGGCATTTGCCAGAAGTGCCAGATGGCCAGTCCGGCCCTGCCTGGAATACACATAACCAGTTAACAGTATGAACAAACAACAGTACCGGTCCAAGACCGAGTCTAACTGTAACATAACCCTTATGTAAGCAATAACTATATACAAGTCTTGCAGATTTTCCGCACTGGGACGGGCGCCCAGCATCCTCTACGGACTAGGAGAAAAAGATTTACCGGTAGGTTTAAAATCTTATTTTCTCTTACGTCCTAGAGCAGGGGTGGGGAACCTCAGGCCCGAGGGCCTTATAAGGCCCGCAGAGCCACTTGATCCGGCCCGGCCAGGCTCACCTAGCCAGGCGCCCGCTGAGATTTTGTTACTAGTGGACGCCTGGCTTCTAACCCTCAGTAGCAGCCGGAGGCAGGTACGCTCACTCCTGAGCTCTGGCTTCCGGCTCTGGCAGTGTGCGTGTGCTGCTGTGCGGTGTTATGGGAGAGATGTCATGACTTCTCTCCCATAGTTCTGAGGAGCGAGCGCCCAGGCGGAGGGCAACGGTCCGGAAGCAGGAGCGGGGCTGGTGAGTATTGTTTTTTTTTTCTTTTAATGTGTGTGTGTAAGCGTAGCTACTAGGGGGCATATCTAATGGGGCATAACACCTGACTGGTGGCATATCTAATGGGGCATAACAAGTGACGGGGCATATCTAATGGGGCATAACAACTGACTGGGTGCATACTTACTGGGGGCATATCTGCTGGGGCATAACAACTGACTCGGGGGATATCTACTGGGGGCATAACTGCTGACTGGGTGTATATCTACTGGGGGCATAACTACTGACTGGGGGCATAACTACTGGGGGCAGGCTCATTTTTATGTTGATAATTCTTGTATGGCCCCTGAAGGATTTTATAAATATCCAAATGGCCCTTGGTAGAAAAAAGGTTCCCCACCCCTGTCCTAGAGGATGCTGGGGACTCCGTAAGGACCATGGGGTTTATACCAAAGCTCCCAATCGGGCGGGAGAGTGTGGATGACTCTGCAGCACCGACTGAGCAAATGCTAGGTCCTCATCAGCCAGGGTATCAAACTTGTAGAATTTAGCAAAAGTGTTTGACCCCGACCAAGTTGCTGCTCGGCAAAGCTGTAATGCCGAGACGCCCCGAGCAGCCGCTCAAGAAGAGCCCACCTTCTTAGTGGAATGGGCCTTTACTGAATGCGGTAACGGCAATCCAGCCGTAACATAAGCCTGCTGAATCGTGTTACAGATCCAGCAAGCAATAGTCTGCTTCGAAGCAGACGCGCCAATCTTGTTAGCAGCATACAGGACAAAAAATGCATCTGTTTTCCTAATACTAGCCGTCCTGGCTACATACATTTTTAAGGCCCTGACTACATCCAGGGACATGGAATCCTCCAAGTCACTCGTAGCCACAGGCACCACAATAGGTTGGTTCATATGAAATGAAGACACCACTTTGGGTAAAAATTGAGGACGAGTCCTCAATTCCGCTCTATCTACGTGAAAAATCAAGTAAGGGCTCTTGTAAGACAAGGCCGCCAATTCTGACACACGCCTCGCAGATGCCAAGGCTAACAACATGACCACCTTCCAGGTGAGAAATTTCAACTCCACCGTTTTAAGGGGTTCAAACCAGTGTGATTTAAGGAACTGCAACACCACGTTCAGGTCCCATGGTGCCACCGGGGGCACAAAAGGAGGCTGTATGTATAGTACTCCTTTTACAAATGTCTGGACTTCTGGGAGAGAAGCCAATTCTTTCTGAAAGGATATTGACAAGGCCGAAATCTGTACTTTAACAGAGCCTAACTTTAGGCCCATATCCACTCCTGTCTGTAGGAAGTGGAGAAAACGACCCAGATGGAAATCTTCCATAGGAGCATTCTTGGTTTCACACCAAGAGACATATTTCCGCCAGATACGGTGATAATGTTTTACCATCACCTACTTACTAGCCTTTATTAGAGTAGGTATGACCTCCTCCGGAATACCCTTCTCCGCTAGGATCCGGCTTTCAACCGCCATGCCGTCAAACGTAACCGCGGTAAGTCTTGGAACATGCAGGGCCCCTGCTGTAACAGGTCTTCCCTTAGAGGAAGAGGCCAGGGATCTTCCGTGAGCATCTCCTGAAGATCTGAGTACCAGGCCCTTCGAGGCCAGTCTGGAACAATGAGTATTGTTTGTACTCTTTTTCGATTTATGATCCTCAACACTTTTGTGATGAGAGGAAGAGGAGGAAACACGTAGACCGACTGGAATACCCATGGTGTTACCAGAGCGTCTACTGCTATTGCCTGAGGGTCCAGGAACCTGGCACAATACCTCCGAAGCTTCTTGTTGACGCGTGACGCCATCATGTCCATTTGAGGAACTCCCCAGAGATCCGTTATCTCTGCAAAGACTTCTTGATGAAGTCCCCACTCTCCTGGATGGAGATCGTGTCTGCTGAGGAAGTCTGCTTCCCAGTTGTCCACTCCCGGAATGAAGACAGCTGACGTGATTTTCCGCCCAGCGAAGAATCCTGGTGGCTTCCTCCATCGCGACTCTGCTTCTTGTCCCGCCTTGGCGGTTCACATGAGCTACTGCTGTGACATTGTCTGATTGAATCAGAACCGGTAGGTTGCGAAGAAGAATCTCCGCTTGTCGAAGGGCGTTGTATATGGCCCTTAGCTCCAACACGTTGACGTGTAGACAGGACTCCTGGTCTGACCATAGTCCCTGAAACTTTCTTCCTTGGGTGACTGCTCGCCATCCTCGGAGGCTCGCGTCCGTGGTTACCAGGATCCAGTCCTGAATGCCGAACCTGCGACCCTCTAGAAGGTGAGCACTTTGCAGCCACCATAGAAGAGACACCCTGGCCCTGCGGGACAGTGTTATTTTTTTATGTAATTGTAGATGGGACCCGGACCATTTGTCCAGAAGATCCCATTGAAACGTCCTTGCATGGAACCTGCTGAAGGGAATGGCCTCGTAAGTTGCCACCATTTTCCCCAGAACCCGAGTGCATTGATGAGCTGACACTCTTTTCAGCTTCAGTAGTTCTCGGACCATGTTCTGGAGGTCCTGGACTTTTTCCAACGGGAGGAAAACTTTATTTTGTTCCGTGTCCAGTATCATGCCAAGGAAGGCTAGTCGAGTTGTCGGAACCAACTGTGACTTTGGTAGATTGAGAATCCACCCATGTTGCTAAAGCACTCTCTGAGAGAGTGCCACGTTCTCCAGTAATTGCTCTCTTGATCTCGCTTTAATCAGGAGATCGTCCAAGTATGGGATTATTGTGACTCCTCGCTTGCGCAGAACTACCATCATTTCCGCCATTATCTTGGTGAAAATCCTTGGGGCCGTGGACAGCCCAAACGGCAACGTCTGAAACTGGTAATGACAATCCTGTACCGCGAATCTCAGGTACTCCTTATGAGAGAGGGATATATGGGGACATGAAGGTAAGCATCCTTTATGTCCAGTGACACCATAAAATCCCCCCATTCCAGGCAGGCTATCACCGCTCGGAGCGATTCCATCTTGAATTTGAATCTTTTCAGGTACAGGTTCAGGGATTTTAGGTTTAGAATGGGCCTGACCGAACCATCCGGCTTCAGGACCACAAACAAGGTTGAATAATACCCTTTTCCCTGTTGGCTCAGGGGAACCCTGATAATCACTCGCTGTTGAGACAGCGTTTGAATTGCAGTTAGCACTACTTCCCGCTCTGGAGTAGAAGCTGGTAAGGCCGACTTGAAAAATCGGCGTGGGGGCACCTCTTCAAATTCCAGCTTGTAGCCCTGGGAGACTATTTCTATCACCCAAGGGTCCACGTCTGACTGAACCCAAACTTGGCTGAATAGTCGAAGGCGTGCCCCCACCTGAGCGGACTCTCGCAGGGGAGCTCCAGCGTCATGCGGTGGACTTAGCGTAAGCCGGGGAGGACTTCTGCTCTTGGGAACCAGATGCAGCAGGTGTCCTCTTGCTTCTACCCTTACCTCTGGCGAGGAAAGAGGAGCCCCGACCTCTTCTGGATCTATGCGACCGAAAGGACTGCATTTGATATTGTGGGGGTTTCTTTTGCTGTTGGGGAACAAAAGGTAAAAAGGTCGACTTCCCATCGGTAAACAATGCATCACCTTTGTAAGGTAAAACCTCCATATGCCTTTTTGAGTCTGCATTGGCGGATCCACAAGGCTCTTCTTGTCGAAATAGCCATAGCATTAGCTCTTGAACCCAGTAAACTAATGTCTCTTTGAGCGTCCCTCATATATAAGACTGCGTCCTTATTAATATGAGCTAATGTTAACAAAATTGTATCCCTATCTAGGGTATCAAGGTCAGCTGACAGTGTATCTGTCCAAGCTGCTACTGCACTACATACCCATGCCGACGCAATTGCCGGTCTAAGCAAAGTGCCAGTATGAGTGTAGATAGACTTTAGTGTAGTCTCTTGCCTGCGGTCCGCAGGGTCCTTGAGGGCCGCTGTGTCAGGGGACGGTAGCGCCACCTTTTTGGAAAGGCGTGTTAAGGCTTTGTCCACTGTGGGAGAGGATTCCCAACGTACCCTGTCCTGTGTAGGGAAAGGGTACGCCATAAGAACCTTTTTGGGAATCTGCAGTTTCTTATCTGGAGTTTCCCAAGCTTTTTCACATAACTCATTAATTTCATGGGAAGGAGGAAAGTTTATAACCTGTTTCTTTCCCTTAAACATGTGTATCCTCGTGTCAGGCATCGAGGGCTCATCAGTGATATGTAACACATCTTTTATTGCAATAATCATGCACTGAATACTTTCTGTCACCCTGGGGTGCAACCTTGCTTCATCATAGTCGACACTGGAATCAGAGTCCGTGTCGGTATCTGTGTCCCTTATTTGTGAGAAGGGACGTTTCTGAGACCCCGATGGGTCATGTGAGTTGGCACAATCTGTAGATTGATTACCTGCCGACGCTCTGGACTCTGCTTTGTCCAGTCTTTCATGCAGTGAAGCTACACTAGCATTTAACATATGCCACATATTCATCCAATCCTGAGTCGGCACCGCCGCCTGAGAAACACCACTCATCTGTTCCACCTCCTCTTTGGATAAGCCTTCCGTTTCAGACATGCCGACACACGTACCGACACCCCACACACACACTGGGATATAACTATAAGGGGACAATTCCCCAAAGAAGGCCCTCTGGAGAGCCAGAGAGAGAGTATGCCAGCACACACCAGCGCCAACTGACCCAGGGAAAAAAAAAACAGATAGATCTTTTACATATAAATGTATACAGAATTCCCCACTCACTGCGCTTTAATATGTGCCCCTCTCTCTTATTTTCAGCCCTCTGATGCTCAGAAGGGGAGAGTCCGGGGAGCCAGCGTTCTCTGCAGCCTCTGTGGAGAAAATGGCGCTGGTTAGTGCTGAGGGATCAAGCTCCGCCCCCTCGTGCGGCGGGCTTCGGTCCCGCTCGAGATTTTGAAAAAAAATGGCAGGGATTTGTAGTTTACTGCCCCGCAGCCTAACTACATGCTTCTTGCCTAAAAACGAGGTTTATTGCTGCCCAGGGCGCCCCCCCCCCCCCCACGCCCTGCACCCATCAGTGCCATGTGTGTGTGTAAATGTGGGAGCCATGGCGCGCAGCTACCTGCTGCACGCTTACCTCATGAAGATCTGAAGTCTCCTGCCGCCTGACGTCTTCTTATGATCTGTTATACTCACCAGGCTTCTTTTTTCCGGCATCTGTGAGGAGGATGGCGGCGCAGCTCCGGGACGAACCCCAGGGTGAGACCTGTGTTCCGACTCCCTCTGGAGCTAATGGTGTCCAGTAGCCTAAGAAGCAGAGCCCTTAACTCTTAAGAAGTGGGTCTGCTTCTCTCCCCTCAGTCCCACGATGCAGTGAGTCTGTTGCCAGCAGAGCTCCCTGAAAATAAAAAACCTAACAAAATTCTTTTTACAGAAAACTCATGAGAGTGTTAGGCGCCGCGGTCCGTGTTCCCTTACTGCACGGCGCCTAGCAACTAGGGACGCCGAGCGCGCTGAGCCGCCGGGTCCCTAGCAACGCTAGGACGCCGTGCCCGCTGAGCCGCCGGGTCCCTAGCAACGCTAGGACGCCGGGCGCGCCGAGCCGCCGGGACCCTAGCAACGGGGACGCCACGGGCGGACCGCGTTCCCCGTTGCAGGATGGATTAATTAAGTGTGCACACATGTTCTCTGGTCGTGCAGCAGGGCAGCTGCACAACATTTATTGTAATTAGGCTCTGGACTCTGATTGGAGGACTCCCTGCTAAATGCCTTCTCAGTGCCTCACACAGACGCCGGTGATAGCTTCCTGCATGCTGCTCATGTTTGGTGAACGTCTGTTCCTGGTCTGCTGTGCCCGGTCCTTCCAGTTCTCTGAGTCCCTAAGTCTTGGTGTTTGGTGTATCATTCCAAGGAGTTCTCCTGGTCCTCATTCTCCCGTGACAGTCGTTAGAGGAGCTCGCTTGGTTTCGTGAGTGGCGGCTCTGCCGCGTGTTGCGGCCTAGGCCGCTTTATATTGTTTTCTGATTTTGGAGCATTTGCGGAGGTATCCGCTTCCACAGTCCTCTCCGGTACTCGGCGGTGCCCTGTAGGAGAGGGGACAAGTGGAGTATTTTGGTTGTTCTTTTCCCTGGCGGAAATCCGCGCATACTTGAGTTTTAGGTTTGTTAGTAGCCCCTGGCCTTGTTGTTTAGTTAGAGGGCCCCTTGTTATCACCCTGTCTCAGTTCACTCTTTGTCTCTCATTAAGACCTGAGGGGGCATCGGAGTTGGGCAGACGTAATCCGCCCTTCAAACGCGGCTGCCATGGGCTCAAGCAACCATAGTCTCGCAAGAGTGTACTGACAGCACGGGCGAGACAACGGAGATAGGGTGCCAGGGGCTATTTCCATTCCTTTCCCCTTTCCCAGCATTACGTTCTGGTATTCAGGTCCCATCGTATAAGATCACCCCAGACCTGAGTATTAGAATCATAACAGAGAGCTCCTGTAATGCACCCTATCTCCTCTGGGCACAAGATCTAACTGAGGTCTGGAGGAGGGGCATAGAGGGAGGAGCCAGTGCACACCATACTAGAAAGTTCTTTTAGTTGCCCATATCTCCTGCGGAGCCCGTCTATAACCCATGGTCCTTACGGAGTCCCCAGCATCCTCTAGGACGTAAGAGAAACTGAGATTCCCATTTATCTCCAGTGGAGAGTATCCGCCTCGGAACGACTCTCCGCTGTCAATCTTCTTGCGGTCGCCACTGCGACCGCTTTCTTCTCTGTATGCGTTGTTGTCCGGCGACCTCTGTCACCGGGCAACGTCGCGCATGTGCAATGTGCACGCCACGCATGCGCATTCCAGACCCGTTCACACCGCAGCAAAGAACCGCTGCGTGCGAACAGGTCGGAATAACCCCCCTTATTCACATTACACTACAACGTATCACTCCTTATTCACATTACACTACAACATATCACTCCTTATTCACATAACACTACACCGTATTGCTCTTTATTCACATTACACTACAACGTATCACTCCTTATTCACATTACACTACACCATATCACTCCTTATTCACATTACACTACAACGTATCACTCTTAATTCACATTACACTACACTGTATCACTCCTTATTCACATTACACTACAACGTATCACTCCTTATTCACATTACACTACACCGTATCACTCCTTATTTACATTACACTACACCGTATCACTCCTTATTCACATTACACTACTCTGTATCACTCCTTATTCAAATTACACTACACTGTATCACTCCTTATTCACATTACACTACAACGTATCACTCCTTATTCACATTACACTACACCGTATCACTCCTTATTTACATTACACTACACCATATCACTCCTTATTCACATTACACTACCCTGTATCACTTTTTATTCACATAACACTGCACCGTATCACTCCTTGTTCACATTACACTACAACATGACTCCTTATTCACATTACACTGCACTGTATCACTCCATATCCACATTACACTACACTGTATCACTTTTTATTCACATAACACTAGACCGTATTGCTGTTTATTCACATTACACTACACTGTATTGCTCCTTATTCACTTTACACTATACTGTATTGCTCATTATTCACATTACACTGCACCGTATCGTTCCTTATTCACATTACACTACACCGTATCGTTCCTTATTAACATTACACTACACCATATCACTCCTTATTTACATTACACTACACCATATTGCTCCTTATTTACCTTACACTACACCGTATTGCTCCTTATTCACATTACACTATACCATATGGCTCCTTATTCACATTACACTGCACCGTATCCCTCCTTAATAACATTACACTAGACCGTATTGCTCCTTATTCCCATTACACTGTACCATATTACTCCCTATTCACATTACACTGCACCATATTACTCCTTTTTCACATTACACTGCACCGTATCGCAACTTATTCATATTACACTACACCGTATCGCTCCTTACTCACATTACACTACACCGTATCACTCCTTAATCACATTACACTAGACCATATTGCTCCTTATTCCCATTACCCATTACACTGTACCATATTACTCCTTATTCACATTACACTGTACCATATTACTCCTTATTCGCATTACACTGCACTGTATCGCAACTTATTCATATTACACTACACCGTATCGCTCCTTATTCACATTACACTACACCATATGGCTCCTTATTCCCATTACACTACACTGTATCACTTTTTATTCACATAACACTGCACCGTATCACTCCTTACTCACATTACACTGTACAATATTGCTCCGTATTCACATTACACTAGACCATATCACTCCTTATTCACATTACACTGTACTATATGGCTCCTTATTCACATTATACTACACCGTATCACTCCTTATTTACATTAAACTACACCATATTGCTCCTTATTTCACTGGTTTCCAAACTTTTTTGAATCACGGCGCCTTAGAATATCAGAATGTTTTCCACGGCACCCCCTAGGCCAAAAATTTCTTATTGAGAAATTTAGAAAGTAATATTACATTAAGTAGATTGCGTTTATATGTCATCCTTAGGGTCAGTTGTGTGGTGAGGGACAAGATTTGCTTCTGTTTGGCCACATATTTTATGACTGGCAGCCACCAGCACTGGTTTTGCCTATTATATTGACCATGAATAATTTGAATTGGTCCTGGACCACCAACCCAGGGCACCCCTGCAAGTGTCCCGAGGCACCCCTGGGAGCCATGGCACACAGTTTGGGAACCTCTGCCTTATTTACATTACACTACACCGTATTGCTCCTTATTCACATTGCACTGCACCGTATTGCTGCTTATTCACATTACACCACACCGTATTGCTCCTTATTCACATTGCACTGCACCGTATTGCTCCTTATTCACATTGCACTGCACCGTATTGCTGCTTATTCACATTGCACTACACCGTATTGCTGCTTATTCACATTATGATTACACCACACCGTATTGTTGCTTATTCACATTACACCGCACCGTATTGCTGCTTATTCACATTACACTGCACCGTATCACTCCTTAATCACATTACACTATACCATATTGCTGTTTATTCACATTGCACTGCACCGTATTGCTCCTTATTCACATTACACCGCACCGTTTTGTTGCTTATTCACAATAAACCACATTGCTTCTTATTGACATTACAATACTCTTCATAGACCCACCTGTGCTGGCAGGGTTTGATTGATAGCTGGACCAGGCTCTGATTGGTGAGTGAATGGCACAGCTGAGTGGGGAGATGCTGCTATTCCACGTGATGTCATACTGTCTGTAAGCCCCACCCAGGCTCTGCTCATCATGTGACCTGGCAACTGTCAAGTTCCTTCTAATCTAGGGGTGGGCAAAATACGGCCCGCGGGCCGGATGCGGCCCGCGAACCGATCCTGCCCGGCCCGCTGCCTCCCACCTGCGTGCAATGACAAGCTGCCCAACAGTGCCGCTTGTCATTGTCCCGGCCAGCTTCCAGCCTAGGTCACCGGCAGCGGCTGAGAACTGATGCCTGCGGCAGCGCGGCTCTATTAGCCGCAGCCTGCACTATCGGCTGGATGTACTAAGGTCCTGCTGACCTTTCCCCCCTCCCCAATGTAGACAGCGCTGGCATGGAGCCGCTACTGTGTGCTGTGCTGGGGAGAGGCAGCTGCAACAGTGTCCTCTCTCTCCCTGCTTGACGAGTGGGGGAGGGGGGGAGGTGAGCGATTTCGTCTGCCAATTCCCCCAAGCAGCCATCCCCGCCGCCAGCTGCTGCTCAACCAGCACCACTACCCTCCCCCTTGTCCAGCTCCACGGCTGCACAGAAACATAACTTTTTAAATATTTTCAAAGGAGGGGGCTGGCCACACATCACTGCATTGGCCACGGCCCCTTATATTACCTGGTCCCTTCACGGTTGTCAGTGCCCCTGGCACCATTAACACTTTTCTGTACCCGACAAGTTGCGGGATAATGTGCGTGTCGTACAGTACATCCCGCCCATATGTTATCTTTCCCCCCTGCTCCCTGTCAGCGCAATGTGTAAAAGGGAGCTCTTCCTGCTGTAATGTAAAAGGGGGCTCTACCTGGTGTAATGTGTGTAAGTGGTGGCGCTACTGTGTGGCGTAATTTAAATAATGGAGACTATTGTGCAGCCTAATATGAATCTGTATGATTTTTTGGTCACGCCCCTTCCACACGAAACCACGTCCCTATATTTTTTGCGCATGGAGGGGGGGGAGCTGCTATTTTGTGTGCGGCCCTCGAATAGTGACAGGAAAGTGTCAAGTGGCCCCTCTGCTGAAATAATTGCCCACCCCTGTTCTAAGCTCTGCCATCTCTGATTCTGGCCACAGTTACATTGCTCATGTCTATACCGATTGCACATCCCCAGCCACACTGCACAGTCACATGACACTATCACAGCCCCAGTAACAATACACACTCTCAGCCACATTGCACAATCACAATGCACACTCTCGGGATGCAGTTACTATACCGGC
Source organism: Pseudophryne corroboree (assembly GCF_028390025.1). Taxonomy (NCBI): domain Eukaryota; kingdom Metazoa; phylum Chordata; class Amphibia; order Anura; family Myobatrachidae; genus Pseudophryne; species Pseudophryne corroboree. The sequence continues at coordinate 64,230,686 of NC_086446.1, read as the reverse complement.
TGTAGGGACAGGAGACTGACGCCGGAACCCTGACAGCCGGTGAAAGGCCACCAGCCGCGATCCCGACAAATGACTTTTATTCCCACTTATATATATAATTAATTATATAAGTCCTTTTTGGAACATGGGTATCTTATGGAGTTACTCCAAACGGACCTTGAAGAAGTAGATGAAATGGACAATGTTACAAACAACTGCTCAAAAAATAGAATACAGTATGATCAAAGGGGTTAAAGTGTTACCAATCACCCAAAATCTGCATTATTTCCCACAAAGTACAATAGTTGTGCATATAAAATGAAATCTATTATTAAGAAAAATTCCTCATTATTGAGATTACATAATGTTCTTAGGGAAAATGTGGACCTTAACGGTACGGTTATCTTTAGGAAATCTAATCATGTACAGTCACAATAATACCCCTTTTACACCGCCAGCATATAACGCGGGTTATTTCACATGAGCGTACATAACCCGTGTTACTGCTCGGTGTAAAAGGGCAGAGTTGGAATAATCCAGGTCGAGTGACTCGGTATTCCAACTCGGGAAGTTTGTGGGGTTGAACACGTGTTCAGCCCGGCAAACTGTGCTTTGAAAATGGGAGCCGGATCGCACGACCTGGTTTCCCGTTTACAATGAATGGATGGGCGGTGCTTTGAGATCATGTGATCTTCAAGCGCTACCCCTGTCGTGTCACTGTCACCAACCCGGCAATATGCCAGGCTGGTGACTTCGGTGGAAAAGGGGGCTGACGCGGGTCGCAGCCGGGTAGCTTCCGTGTCAGGCTCCCAGCTGTGACCCACGATTTAGGTATAAAAGAGAAATTAGTAAAAGTCATTTTCAACAAGAGGATGACTAAATGTACATGGATTCCCAAGAAACTGGAAGGATTGCATGTATGTGGGATACAGACGTGTAAAACATGTACACGTGCCCCATAAGAACACTACAGAATTTACATCTTATACGAATAGCGAAACATTTAAGATAAAAGATTATTTGAACTGTAAGTCCACATACGTCATTTACTGTATATGATAGTATGCAGCTGTGGGAAACAGTACATTGGTGGTAGTGATGAGCGGGTTCGGTTCCTCGGAATCCGAACCCGCCCGAACTTCACCTTTTTTTTACACGGGTCCGAGCGACTCGGATCCTCCCGCCTTGCTCGGTTAACCCGAGAGTGCCCGAACGTCATCATCCCGCTGTCGGATTCTCGCGGGACTCAGATTCTATATAAGGAGCCGCGCCTAGCCGCCATTTTCACACGTGCATTGAGATTGATAGGGAGAGGACGTGGCTGGCGTCCTCTCCGTAATAGAAAAGACTAAGAGTGACATTGTTATAATTGTGGGGAGGATTGGGGACGGGGAGCAGCTGTTAGGGAGTACAGTGCAGGGTTTTGATTATACCACCAGTGATTTTAATCCTTTGTTTCTCTGCCTGAAAAAAAACGCTCCACCATATCTGTGGCTGTGCTCACTCAGTGTGCTGCACTGCTGCATGATATATCTGTGCTGACTCTGAGTGCACTGCTCTGCTCACACTGCGTAATTGTGGGGACCGGGGAGCAGTTATAGCAGGAGTACAGTGCACAGTTTTGCTGACAGTGACCACCAGTCCAGTATACGTTTGTCTGCCTGAAAAACACTGTGGTGTTTTTTTTTTCTTTCTTCATGCTAGTTTGTTTAGCAGTCTGCTGACAGTGTCCACCAGGTCCGTTATACAGTATATTATATATATAAGCACTAAGCAGCAGTACGGTAGGCCACGGCTGTACCTACCTCTGTGTCGTCAGTGCACTCGTTGTCCATAAGTATAAGTAATACTATACTATCCATCCATCTACATTGTATACCTGTGGTGTTTTTTTTTCTTTCTTCATACTAGTTTAGCAGTCTGCTGACAGTGTCCACCAGGTCCGTTATACAGTATATTATATATATAAGCACTAAGCAGCAGTACGGTAGGCCACGGCTGTACCTACCTCTGTGTTGTCACTCGTCGTCCATAAGTATAAGTAATACTATACTATCCATCCATCTACATTGTATACCTGTGGTGTTTTTTTTTTCTTTCTTCATACTAGTTTAGCAGTCTGCTGACAGTGTCCACCAGGTCCATTATACAGTATATTATATATATAAGCACTAAGCAGCAGTACGGTAGGCCACGGCTGTACCTACCTCTGTGTCGTCAGTGCACTCGTCGTCCATAAGTATAAGTAATACTATACTATCCAATAACCATCCATCTACATTGTATACCTGTGGTGTTTTTTTTTTCTTTCTTCATACTAGTTTAGCAGTCTGCTGACAGTGTCCACCAGGTCCGTTATACAGTATATTATATATATAAGCACTAAGCAGCAGTACGGTAGGCCACGGCTGTACCTACCTCTGAGTCGTCAGTGCATTCGTCGTCCATAAGTATAAGTATTACTATACTATCCATCCATCTACATTGTATACCTGTGGTGTTTTTTTTTTCTTTCTTCATACTAGTTTAGCAGTCTGCTGACAGTGTCCACCAGGTCCGTTATACAGTATATTATATATATAAGCACTAAGCAGCAGTACGGTAGGCCACGGCTGTACCTACCTCTGTGTTGTCACTCGTCGTCCATAAGTATAAGTAATACTATACTATCCATCCATCTACATTGTATACCTGTGTTTTTTTTTTCTTTCTTCATACTAGTTTAGCAGTCTGCTGACAGTGACCACCAGGTCCATTATACAGTATATTATATATATAAGCACTAAGCAGCAGTACGGTAGGCCACGGCTGTACCTACCTCTGTGTCGTCAGTGCACTCGTCGTCCATAAGTATAAGTAATACTATACTATCCAATATCCATCCATCTACATTGTATACCTGTGGTGTTTTTTTTTTTCTTTCTTCATACTAGTTTAGCAGTCTGCTGACAGTGTCCACCAGGTCCGTTATACAGTATATTATATATATAAGCACTAAGCAGCAGTACGGTAGGCCACGGCTGTACCTACCTCTGAGTCGTCAGTGCATTCGTCGTCCATAAGTATAAGTATTACTATACTATCCATCCATCTACATTGTATACCTGTGGTGGTTTTTTTTTCTTTCTTCATACTAGTTTAGCAGTCTGCTGACAGTGTCCACCAGGTCCGTTATACAGTATATTATATATATAAGCACTAAGCAGCAGTACGGTAGGCCATGGCTGTACCTACCTCTGTGTCGTCAGTGCACTCGTCGTCCATAAGTATAAGTAATACTATACTATCCATCTACATTGTATACCTGTGGTGTTTTTTTTTCTTTCTTCATACTAGTTTACCAGTCTGCTGACAGTGTCCACCAGGTCCGTTATACAGTATATTATATATATAAGCACTAATCAGCAGTACGGTAGGCCACGGCTGTACCTACCTCTGTGTCGTCACTCGTCGTCCATAAGTATAAGTAATACTATACTATCCATCCATCTACATTGTATACCTGTGGTGTTTTTTTTTTCTTTCTTCATACTAGTTTAGCAGTCTGCTGACAGTGTCCACCAGGTCCGTTATACAGTATATTATATATATAAGCACTAAGCAGCAGTACAGTAGGCCAAGGCTGTACCTACCTCTGTGTCGTCAGTGCACTCGTCGTCCATAAGTAATATAATACTATACTATCCATCCATCTACATTGTATACCTGTGGTGTTTTTTTTTTTCTTTCTTCATACTAGTTTAGCAGTCTGCTGGCAGTGTCCACCAGGTCCGTTATACAGTATATTATATATATAAGCACTAAGCAGCAGTACGGTAGGCCACGGCTGTACCTACCTGTGTGTCGTCAGTGCACTCGTCGTCCATAAGTATAAGTAATAATAGTATACTGTCCATCCATCTACATTGTATACCTGTGGTGGCTTTTAGTTGTGCGCAAAATATGGAGAACAAAAATGTGAAGGTTAAAAAAATAGGGAAAGATCAAGATCCACTTCCACCTCGTGCTGAAGCTGCTGCCACTAGTCATGGCCGAGACGATGAAATGCCATCAACGTCGTCTGCCAAGGCCGATGCCCAATGTCATAGTACAGAGCATGTAAAATGCAAAACACAAAAGATCAGTAAAAAAATGACCCAAAAATCAAAATTAAAAGCGTCTGAGGAGAAGCGTAAACTTGCCAATATGCCATTTACGACACGGAGTGGCAAGAAACGGCTGAGGCCCTGGCCTATGTTCATGGCTAGTGGTTCAGCTTCACATGAGGATGGAAGCACTCATCCTCTCGCTAGAAAAAAGAAAAGACTTGCGGCAAAAGCACAGCAAAGAACTGTGCGTTCTTCGATATCCCAAATCCCAAAGGAGAGTCCAATTGTGTCGGTTGCGATGCCTGACCTTCCCAACACTGGACGGGAAGAGCTTGCGCCTTCCACCATTTGCACGCCCCCTGCAAGTGTTGAAAGGAGCACCCGCAGTCCAGTTCCTGATAGTGAAATTGAAGATGTCAGTGTTGAAGTACACCAGGATGAGGATATGGGTGTTGCTGGCGCTGGGGAGGAAATAGACAAGGAGGATTCTGATGGTGAGGTGGTTTGTTTAAGTCAGGCACCCGGGGAGACACCTGTTGTCCGTGGGAGGAATATGGCCATTGACATGCCTGGTGAAAATACCAAAAAAATCAGCTCTTCAGTGTGGAAGTATTTCAACAGAAATGCGGACAACAGGTGTCAAGCCGTGTGTTGCCTTTGTCAAGCTGTAATAAGTAGGGGTAAGGACGTTAACCATCTCGGAACATCCTCCCTTATACGTCACCTGCAGCGCATTCATAATAAGTCAGTGACAAGTTCAAAAACTTTGGGCGACAGCGGAAGCAGTCCACTGACCAGTAAATCCCTTCCTCTTGTAACCAAGCTCGCGCAAACCACACCACCAACTCCCTCAGTGTCAATTTCCTCCTTACCCAGGAAAGCCAATAGTCCTACAGGCCATGTCACTGGCAAGTCTGACGAGTTCTCTCCTGCCTGGGATTCCTCCAATGCATCCTTGAGTGTAATGCCTACTGCTGCTGGCGCTGCTGTTGTTGCTGCTGGGAGTCGATCGTCATCCCAGAGGGGAAGTCGGAAGACCACTTGTACTACTTCCAGTAAGCAATTGACTGTCCAACAGTCCATTGCGAGGAAGATGAAATATCACAGCAGTCATCCTGCTGCAAAGCGGATAACTGAGGCCTTGACAACTATGTTGGTGTTAGGCGTGCGTCCGGTATCCACCGTTAGTTCACAGGGAACTAGACAATTTCTTGAGGTAGTGTGCCCCCGTTACCAAATACCATCTAGGTTCCACATCTCTAGGCAGGCGATACCGAGAATGTACATGGACGTCAGAAAAAGACTCACCAGTGTCCTAAAAAATGCAGTTGTACCAAATGTCCACTTAACCAGGGACATGTGGACAAGTGGAGCAGGGCAGACTCAGGACTACATGACTGTGACAGCCCACTGGGTAGATGTATTGCCTCCCGCTGCAAGAACAGCAGCGGCGGCACCAGTAGCATCTCGCAAACGCCAACTTGTTCCTAGGCAGGCTACGCTTTGTATCACCGCTTTCCAGAATATGCACACAGCTGAAAACCTCTTACGGCAACTGAGGAAGATAATCGCAGAATGGCTTACCCCAATTGGACTCTCCTGGGGATTTGTGACATCGGACAACGCCAGCAATATTGTGCGTGCATTACATCTGAGCAAATTCCAGCACGTCCCATGTTTTGCACATACCTTGAATTTGGTGGTGCAGAATTATTTAAAAAACGACAGGGGCGTGCAAGAGATGCTGTCGGTGGCCAGAAGAATTGCGGGCCACTTTTGGCGTGCAGGCACCGCGTACAGAAGACTGGAGCACCACCAAAAAAACCTGAACCTGCCCTGCCATCATCTGAAGCAAGAGGTGGTAACGAGGTGGAATTCAACCCTCTATATGCTTCAGAGGATGGAGGAGCAGCAAAAGGCCATTCAAGCCTATACATCTGCCCACGATATAGGCAAAGGAGGTGGAATGCACCTGTCTCAAGCGCAGTGGAGAATGATTTCAACGTTGTGCAAGGTTCTGCTGCCCTTTGAACTTGCCACACGTGAAGTCAGTTCAGACACTGCCAGCCTGAGTCAGGTCATTCCCCTCATCAGGCTTTTGCAGAAGAAGCTGGAGACATTGAAGGAGGAGCTAAAACAGAGCGATTCCGCTAGGCATGTGGGACTTGTGGATGGAGCCCTTCATTCGCTTAACCAGGATTCACGTGTGGTCAATCTGTTGAAATCAGAGCACTACATTTTGGCCACCGTGCTCGATCCTAGATTTAAAACCTACGTTGGATCTCTCTTTCCGGCAGACACAAGTCTGCAGGGGTTCAAAGAACTGCTGGTGAGAAAATTGTCAAGTCAAGCGGAACGCGACCTGTCAACATCTCCTTCACATTCTCCCGCAACTGGGGGTGCGAGGAAAAGGCTACGAATTCCGAGCCCACCCGCTGGCGGTGATGCAGGGCAGTCTGGAGCAACTGCTGATGCTGACATCTGGTCCGGACTGAAGGACCTGCCAACGATTACTGACATGTCGTCTACTGTCACTGCATATGATTCTCTCACCATTGAAAGAATGGTGGAGGATTATATGAGTGACCGCATCCAAGTAGGCACGTCAGACAGTCCGTACGTATACTGGCAGGGAAAAGAGGCAATTTGGAGGCCCTTGCACAAACTGGCTTTATTCTACCTAAGTTGCCCTCCCTCCAGTGTGTACTTCGAAAGAGTGTTTAGTGCCGCCGCTCACCTTGTCAGCAATCGGCGTACGAGGTTACTTCCAGAAAATGTGGAGAAGATGATGTTCATTAAAATGAATTATAATCAATTCCTCCATGGAGACATTCACCAGCAGCAATTGCCTCCAGAAAGTACACAGGGATCTGAGATGGTGGATTCCAGTGGGGACGAATTAATAATCTGTGAGGAGGGGGATGTACACAGTGAAAGGGGTGATGAATCGGACGATGATGATGAGGTGGACATCTTGCCTCTGTAGAGCCAGTTTGTGCAAGGAGAGATTGATTGCTTCTTTTTTGGTGGGGGCCCAAACCAACCAGTCATTTCAGTCACAGTCGTGTGGCAGACCCTGTCGCTGAAATGATGGGTTGGTTAAAGTGTGCATGTCCTGTTTATACAACATAAGGGTGGGTGGGAGGGCCCAAGGACAATTCCATCTTGCACCTCTTTTTGCTTTCATTTTTCTTTGCGTCATGTGCTGTTTGGGGAGTATTTTTTGGAAGGGCCATCCTGCGTGACACTGCAGTGCCACTCCTAGATGGGCCAGGTGTTTGTGTCGGCCACTAGGGTCGCTTAGCTTACTCACACAACTACCTCATTGCGCCTCTTTTTTTTCTTCTTTGCGTCATGTGCTGTTTGGGGAGTATTTTTTGGAAGGGCCATCCTGCGTGACACTGCAGTGCCACTCCTAGATGGGCCAGGTGTTTGTGTCGGCCACTAGGGTCGCTTAGCTTACTCACACAGCTACCTCATTGCGCCTCTTTTTTTTCTTCTTTGCGTCATGTGCTGTTTGGGGAGTATTTTTTGGAAGGGCCATCCTGCCTGACACAGCAGTGCCACTCCTAGATGGGCCAGGTGTTTGTGTCGGCCACTAGGGTCGCTTAGCTTACTCACACAGCTACCTCATTGCGCCTCTTTTTTTTCTTCTTTGCGTCATGTGCTGTTTGGGGAGTATTTTTTGGAAGGGCCATCCTGCGTGACACTGCAGTGCCTCTCCTAGATGGGCCAGGTGTTTGTGTCGGCCACTAGGGTCGCTTAGCTTACTCACACAGCTACCTCATTGCGCCTCTTTGGGGAGTATTTTTTGGAAGGGCCATCCTGCCTGACACTGCAGTGCCACTCCTAGATGGGCCAGGTGTTTGTGTCGGCCACTAGGGTCGCTTAGCTTACTCACACAGCTACCTCATTGCGCCTCTTTTTTTCTTTGCGTCATGTGCTGTTTGGGGAGTATGTTTTGGAAGGGCCATCCTGCGTGACACTGCAGTGCCACTCCTAGATGGGCCAGGTGTTTGTGTCGGCCACTAGGGTCGCTTAGCTTACTCACACAGCTACCTCATTGCGCCTCTTTTTTTCTTTGCGTCATGTGCTGTTTGGGGAGTATTTTTTGGAAAGGCCATCCTGCCTGACACTGCAGTGCCACTCCTAGATGGGCCAGGTGTTTGTGTCGGCCACTTGGGTCGCTTAGCTTAGCCATCCAGCGACCTCGGTGCAAATTTTAGGACTAAAAATAATATTGTGAGGTGTGAGGTGTTCAGAATAGACTGAAAATGAGTGTAAATTATGGTCATTGAGGTTAATAATACTATAGGATCAAAATGACCCCCAAATTCAATGATTTAAGCTGTTTTTTAGGGTTTTTTGAAAAAAACACCCGAATCCAAAACACACCCGAATCCGACAAAAAAAATTTGGTGAGGTTTTGCCAAACCGCGTTCGAACCCAAAACACGGCCGCGGAACCGAACCCAAAACCAAAACCCGAAAAATTTCCGGTGCACATCCCTAATTGGTGGTCATTCCGAGTTGTTCGCTCTGTATTTTTCTTCGCATCGCAGCGATTTTCCGCTTATTGCGCATGCGCAATGTCCGCACTGCGACTGCACCAAGTAAATTTGCTATACAGTTAGGTATTTTACTCACGGCTTTTTCATCGTTCTGGTGATCGTAATGTGATTGACAGGAAGTGGGTGTTACTGGGCGGAAACTGGCCATTTTATGGGTGTGTGTGAAAAAACGCTACAGTTTCTGGGAAAAACGCGGGAGTGGCTGGAGAAACGGAGGAGTGTCTGGGCGAACACTGGGTGTGTTTGTGACGTCAACCCAGGAACGACAAGCACTGAACTGATCGCAGATGCCGAGTAAGTGTGGAGCTACTCAGAAACTGCTAAGAGAGGTCTAATCGTAATATTGCGAATCCGTCGGTCGCAATTTTAAGAAGCTAAGATTCACTCCCAGTAGGCGGCGACTTAGCGTGTGCAAATCTGCTAAAAGAAGCTTGCGAGCGAACAACTCGGAATGAGGGCCATAGGAAGGAAGACACCAACTGCCAATAAGCCGCGGCAGGCAATGTTTGGCAGTTTGGGGTGTCAGTTGGTGTGGCTCCCCTATCTGAATTTTGGACTATGCTGCAGCCCCACCTCTTGAACCGCCACTGGAAAGGAAGTCCAGGAACAGAGCATTTTGTACCTAATGGAGTGGGTCATGTTGCAGGATTTGCATCAGTGATGATGGAGAAAGTGAATCGTCTGGTGAGTTCACCATTGCTCAGATATGCAAAGTGGGCGTGGCAGTGTGCTCAGTCCGTTGCACGGTGGTGCACAAGCGGTATGCTTACACTGGCATTTGCATATTTTGGCACTTGAGAATCTGTGAGAAATCGCAGTAGCACATAATCTGCGTGCACCTCAGAGTCATTGTTTCCATGGGATGAAGCAGTAACAGTAGCTGTATTTGATGTGGGGAAAGGATAAATAAATACAATTACATTTACCAAAAGGAAGGAAGGTGTAAGAGCGAAGACTGTCATCTTTTCACACGTGTTACACAAAATATTCAGCTCACAAGATGATAGGTTAGAACTTAAATGCAATATACAGTATGCTTATTATATACCAGATGGACAATGCTCTAGACCAGGCTTTTTCAACCAGTGTGCCGTGGCACACTAGTGTGCCGCGACCAGTTGCAAGGTGTGCCGCGGAGCCAGAGCAGCTTCCTGCACCTTCAGAGTGAATTGTTGGCCCCGGCTCTTTTTAGAGGATCAGTCGTGCTCCGGCCGTGAAGTATGCCTTGAAGACACTGCGGTGTGATATCATAGGTCACGGCCTTCGTCTCACCACCCAGCCAGCCCACCCGCCTGCACACACAGCTTCCAGTTCCCGCCTGTATACACAGCTTTCCTTGCCCACCCACATCCACACCTGCCCGACCGTCCACTGCTCAGTATTCGCAGCACTCCACTATGAACAACCCCCACCAGGGACAGGGAGGAGGACAGCTGACCGGTAGGGGCTAATATTTGTTTTTTTTTTTCTCCTGTGGGGAACAATAGGATTTATGTGGGGACAATAAGGATTTATGGATTTATGTGGGGAACAATGTGAATAATTCATATGGGGAGCAATATGATTTATGTGGGGAGCAATGTGATTGTTTTTTCTGTGTAGGCCAATGTATGTGTGGTTGTTTTTTTTTACTATGAGGGCCAATGTGTGTTTTTTGTTTTTTTCTGTGGGGAACTGATGGTGTGCCTTGGCAATTTAAAAAAATTGTTCGGTGTGCCGCAAGTGAAAAAAGGTTGAAAATCACTGCTCTAGACACTGGCGGATGCTATATACGACACTGGGGGCTAATGCGCTGTCATTTGGGGTGTTTTTAAATTTTTGGACTTTTTCATACTTTACGATCCACGTGGACTACAACTGGGAATGGTAACCTGTGCCGGGTGCAGCGGTAGCGGAGCGAGGCACCTTGCCCGAAGCATGGCGAGCGAAGCGAGGGGACACGGTGTACTAGTTGGGGTTCCTTGTCACTTTATGAAGAAAACGACACCCAAAAAAGTAAAAAAACTCATCTCGACCTTTTGACCTAGTGACCCTGTTGACCTAATGCATGTTGACCTATAGTGTTCTACCAAATGACTGTCGGCCTAAGTTGTGTCGACCCAACGACCCATACCCATAAAATAGCTTCATTAAAAATAATTGTTGTCCCAAATAAGTAGTTATGCTGTAAAGGATGCATGACCGGGATGTAACATAGAAACATAGAATGTGACGGCAGATAAGAACCACTTGGCCCATCTAGTCTGCCCTTTTTTTATCCTTCAGGTAATCTCAACCCTTTTTGAACCTTAATTATTTGTAAGGATATTCATACGCCTATCCCAAGCATGTTTACACTGCTCTACAGTCTTAGCCTCTACCACCTCTGATGGGAGGCTATTCCACTTATCCACTACCCTTTCTGTGAAGTATTTTTTCTTTAAATTTCCCCTGAACCTTGCCCCCACCTCCAGTCTCAGTGTATGTCCTCGAGTTCTAATACTTCTCTTCCTTTGAAGAATGTAGTTATGTGACCGGCGGTCAGGAGACCGCCAGTCCCAATACCTCCCCCTATGTCCCGCCCCCTCACAATCCCGACGGTCTGCATGCCGACCAACAAGGACTATTCCCACTCGTAGGTGTCCATAGAGTGGGAACAGAATCCTGGGCTGCCGAGTATAGTATGAAGACAGCATGAGTGACTGACCAGCACATTATGGGGGTCATTCCGAGTTGTTTGCTCGTTATTTTTTTTTCGCAACAGAGCGATTAGTCGCTAATGCGCATGCGCAATGCCCGCAGTGCGACTGCGCCAAGTAAATTTGCTATGCAGTTAGGTATTTTACTCACGGCATTACAAGGTTTTTTCTTCGTTCTGATTATCGTAATGTGATTGACAGGAAGTGGGTGTTTCTGGGCGGAAACTGGCCGTTTTATGGGGGTGTGTGAAAAAACGCTACCGTTTCTGGGGAAAACGCGGGAGTGGCCGGAGAAACGGAGGAGTGTCTGGGCGAACGCTGGGTGTGTTTGTGACGTCAAACCAAGAACGACAAGCACTGAACTGATCGCAGATGCCGAGTAAGTGTGGAGCTACTCAGAAACTGCTAAGAAGTGTCTATTCGCAATTTTGCTAATCTTTCGTTCGCTATTTTGATAAGCTAAGATTCACTCCCAGTAGGCGGCAGCTTAGCATGTGCAAAGCTGCTAAAAGCAGCTTGCGAGCGAACAACTCGGAATGAGGGCCTATATACAGTCCTGATCAGCTGATTATCTACAATGATTACCTCAATATCCTTAGGGGCCCATTTATCTTTAATCACATATTCAATGCGACTCAGATGCAATATTAGTGCCCAGAATCGTATTACAGTATGTGATTATAATGGTGGGATGTATCATCGGGCACCCGCAGGGACAGGGGCTCTGAAAGGACCCCGACCTTGCAATGTGCTTAATGAGCTGCCGGCACTCCTGCGCATGTGCGGTCCCACTGACCACATGCACAGCTGCCATTTCTGTGGAGGATTCCTTGGGAACTACATCTGCGGTGTGTAGCCCATAGCCCATATTCAGATGGTGGCAGCTGCAGCGGCCAATCCGGTAAATCTGGCAGCATAGAAACCTATCGTGAATGCGACTGCCAGCAGGAATGGATGGATCATAGCAAGTATCGGACATATCTGCTGTGATCCCTCCTACGTTACTTCAGGGGATATGTAAATAGGATTTTGACAACCTACCAGTAAATCCTTTTCTCCTAGTCCGTAGAGGATGCTGGGGAATAACATCAAGACCATGGGGTATAGACGGGATCCACAGGAGACATGGGCACTCTAAAGACTTTTCATTGGGTGTGAACTGGCTCCTCCCTCTATACCCCTCCTCCAGACTTCAGTTGTAGGAACTGTGCCCAGAGAGACTGACATTTCGAGGAAAGGAATTACTTAACTAGTGGTGAGATATCTACCAACTCACATCCTCAACAATGTCACACACATGGCATTCAACATAACACACTCCAATAGGCATGAACTAATTGCAGCAACATGCTGAAACCAAGATAACACAGCTTGTGTAACTGTAATAACTAAACTGCAGGTAAAGTACGAACTGGGACAGGCGCCCATCATCCTCTACGGACTAGGAGAAAAGGATTTACCGGTAGGTTATCAAAATCCTATTTTCTCATACGTCCTAGAGTATGCTGGGGATGACATCAAGACCATGGGGTCTATACCAAAGCTCCAGTACGGGCGAAAGGGTGCGGATGACCCTGCAGCACCGATTGACCATACTTTAGGTCCTCATCGGCCAAGGCGTCAAACTTGTAGTAATTAGCAAATGTGTTTGACCCTGACCAAGTAGCTGCTCGGGATGAGACCATCTTCCTAGTGGAGTGGGCCTTTACCAACGTTGGTAACGGCAATCCAGCCGTAGTATGACCTTGCTGAATCATATTTCTAATTCAACATGCAATAGTCTGCTTGGAAGCAGGACAGCCAATCTTGTTGTGATCATACAGGACAAACAGAGCCTCTGTTTTACGTATACGAGCTTTTCTCGCAACATAGATTTTCAAAGCTCAAACCACATCTAGAGACTTTGAATCAGTGAATGTGTCAGTAACTACTGGCACCACAATAAGTTGGTTTATGTGAAAAGCAGAAACCACTTTCGGAAGAAAATGTTGGCGAGTTCGCAACTATGCCCTATCTTCATGGAAAATCAGGTAAGGGCTCTTGTGAGACAAGGACCCCAATTCAGACACCCGCCTTGTGGATGCCAAAGCCAAAAGCATCACCACTTTCCAAGTGAGAAACTTCAACTCTATCTTTTGTAGAGGCTCAAACCAATCCGACTGAAGGAACTGCAATACCACGTTAAGGTCCCATGGTGCCACTGAATGGAGGCTGGATGTGCAGAACCCCTTTCACGAAGGTCTGAACCTCTGGAAGAGAGGCCAATTGTTTTTTGGAAGTAAACTGACAAGGCCGAAATCTGGACCTTAATTGATCCCAATCGTAGGCCTGTCTCCACACCATCCTGCAAAAAATTGAGAAAACGTCCTAAGTGAAACTCTTCCGTAGGAGCTTTCTTGGATTCACACCAAGACACATATTTTATCCAAATACGGTGGTAATGTTTTGACGTTACTCCCTTTCTGGCCTGAATATGGGTGGGGATGACCTCCTTAGGAATACCCTTCCTGGCTAGGATACGGCGCTCAACAGCCATGCCGTCAAACGTAGCCACTGTAAGTCTTGGTACACACATGGCCCCTGCTGCAGCAGGTCCTCCCGAGGAGGAAGAGGCCGAGGATCTCCTATGAGTAACTTCTGAAGATCTGGGTACCAAGCCCTTCTTGGCCAGTCTGGGTCAATGAAGATTGCTCGAACCCTTGTCTTTCTTATGATCCAGAGTACTTTTGGGATCAGCGGAAGTGGAGGGAAAACATACACTGATGGAAACACCCACTGGGTCACCAGTGCATCCACTGCTACTGCTTGAGGGTCTCTCGACCTGGAACAGTATCTCTGAAGCTTCTTGTTGAGATGACGCCATCATGTCTATTTGAGGAACTCCCCAAAGACTTGTCACCTCTGTGAAGACTTCTTGGTGGAGGCCCCACTCTCCTGGATGGAGATCGTGTCTGCTGAGGAAGTCTGCTTCCCAGTTGTCTACTCCCGGAATGAATATTACTTGCATCCGTGGTTACTAGGACCCAGTCCTGAATCCCGAACCTGCGTCCCTTTAGCAGGGGAGAGCTGTGCAACCACCACAGGAGCGAAATCCTAGTTTTTGATGACAGGATTATCTTTCTGTGCATGTGTAGGTGTGACCCCGACCACTTGTCCAACAGGTCCCACTGGAATACTCTGGCATGGAACCTGCCAAACTGTATGACCTCGTAGGCCGCCACCATCTTCCCCAACAACCGAATATCTGTTTTACCATTTTCTGGATTTCCAGAGCCTTTTCCAGCGGAATACTCTCTGAACTTCTCTGTCCAGAATCATCCCGAGGAAAGACAACCTTGTCGTCGGTTCCAACTGTGACTTTGGGTAATTTATGATCCACCCGTGTTGTTGGAGTATTGACAGGGAGAGGGATATGTTTTGTAATAACTGCTCCCTGGATCTCGCTTTTATCAGGAGGTCATCCAGATAAGGGATTATATTGACTCCTTTCTGACGAAGGAGGACCATCATCTCCGCCATCACCTTGGTGAATACCCTTGGCGCCATGAAGAGACCGAAAGGTAACAACTGGAATTGGTAATGGCAATCCTGAATCGCAAATCTCAGATAAGCCTGGTGAGGAGGATAAATGGGAACATGCAGGTAAGCATCCTTTATGTCCACCGACACCAAATAGTCCCCTTCCTCCAGACTGGCAATCACCACCCAAAGTGATTCCATCTTAAACTTGAACCTTTTCAGGAAGAAATTCAGATATTTTAGATTTAGGATGGGTCTGACCGAGCCGTCCGGCTTCGGAACAACATAGAGGCTTGAATAAAAACCCCGCCCTTGTTGTGACAACGGTACCAGGACTATGACCTGGTCTTGACATAATTTTTGGATTGCCGCTGTTACTGCTTCTCTCTCTGGCGGAGAAGCTGGCATGGTCGATTTGAAAAATCGGCATGTGGGAACGTCTTGAAACTCTAGTTTGTATCCCTGGGATACTATTTGCAACACCCAGGGGTCCAGGCCAGACAGAATCCAATCCTAGCTGAAGAGTTTGAGACGTGTCCCCACCGGAGCGGCCTCCCGCAAGGGAGTTCCAGCGTCATGCTGGGTATTTGTCAAAATTAGGGGTAGACTTTTGCTCTTGGGAACCTGGAGCCAGTGTGGGCTTCTTTCCCCTTCCCCTAACTGCAAAGAAGGGGGAACCTCTCGTCTTTTTGTGTTTATTGGGCCGAAAGGACTGCATTTGCAGATGATAGGTCTTTTTTACCGGTGCAGGCGCAGAGGGCAAAAACGTTCACTTACCTGCGGTAGCCGCCGAGACTAACGCATCCAGGCCATCGCCAAATAAGGCCTCACCTTTATATGGGAGAGCCTCCATGTTTCTTTTGGAATCTGCATCCGCGTTCCACTGGCGAATCCATAACGCCCGCCTAGCCGATACTGCCATGGTAGCGGCTTGTGAACTCAAGAGTCCAATATCCTTCATTGCTTCCAGCATGTAGGCGGCAGCGTTCTTGATATTCCCTAACTTAAGGAGTATCTCATCTTTATCAATCGTGTCAATTTCTGATGACACGCTTTCTGACCATTTTTCAATAGCGCGACTCACCCATGCGCAGGAAATAGTGGGCCTGAGCAGTGTACCATTGCCAACATAAATGGATTTCAATGTCGTTTCCATTTTGCGGTCTGCCGGCTCTTTAAGAGAAGCCATGCCAGGAGCAGGGAGAATTACCTTCTTTGTCAACCTGGAAAGTGCACTGTCTAACACAGGGGGTGACTCACATTTTTTCCTGTCTTCAACCGGGAAAGGATAAGCTATGTGAATTCTTTTGTGAATACAAATTTTTTTATCAGGATTCACCCACATCCCTTCAAACAGAGCATTTAGTTTGTGTGGAGGGAACGTGACTTTGGATTTCTTTTCCTTACATAAATAAGCTTTCTACTGAGGTACAGGAGTGCTTTCTGTAACCTCCAACACGTCCCTTATAGCCACAATCATATATTGTATACTTTTTGCCAATTTATGATCTATCTCTCTGGATTCATTATTGTCGACACAAGAATCAGAATCTGTGTCGGTATCAGTGTTTACAACATTTGCAAATGGTCTCTTATGTGACCCAGAGGGACCGCCCGCATAAGGAATAACAGCATTCTGAAAAATCACATCTTCCACAGATTTTCTCCAGCATGCAGCCTTAGATTCAGACTTATCCAATCTACGGTTAGTCAGATGTATACTGTCACGTAGCTCTTTCACCCATGCAGGCTCTTGGTGTGCCGGTAGCACCACCACATTACAACTCTGTTTCAATAAAATGGCTTCCTCCGGGGGGGAACTCCCTGCCTCAGACATGCCTCATACGTGTACACCACACTCACAGACACGCTGGGACTTATTTTGGGGACAGACCCACAGTAAAATCTGTCAGAGGGGCACAGGATAGGAGCAGCCAGTTCACAAACCCAGTGCCAGTATTGCCTGTGAACACAGTATGTCCCCTCCCCCGTGCCCTGCACCCTGCAATACCTGTGTGTGTGGGCAGCAAAGGCGCGTTGCGCTCCCGCTAGCAGCACCGCACCTCAGCCGTTACTTACTTGACTTACTAGACTTAGGGGCCACAAGGGACCCCCTGGCACCAATTTCCTGCTCAGGCCTGTTGTTTGTTAGACTGGGCACTAGATGTAGGGGCCTAAGGTGACCCCCTGGCACCAGTTCCAAACCCCGGCATGCTGTTTATTAGACTGGGCACTGGACGTAGGGGTCGCAAGGGACCGCTTGGCACCAGTTTCAGGCTCCGGACTGTTGTTTGTTAGACTGGGCTCTAGACGCAGAGGTCACAGGTGACCCCCTGGCACCAGTTTTGGGCCCGACCTGTTGTTTCTAAGACTGGGCTCTCGACACAGGGGTCACAGGTGAACCCCTTGCACCAGTTTCAGGCTCCGGCCTATTATTTGTTAGACTGGGCACTAGACGTAAAGGCCACAAGCGACCCCCTGGCACCAGTTTCAGGCTCCGGCCTATTATTTGTTAGACTGGTCACTAGACGTAGGGGCCACAAGGGACCCCCTGGCACCAGTTTCGGTCTCCAACCTTTTGTTTTATAGACTGGGCACTAGACCTCGGGGTCGCAGGTGACCCCCTGGCACCAGTTTCGTACTCAGGCATGTGATTAGTTAGACTGGGCACTATACGTAGAGGTCGAAAGGGACCCCCTGGCACCAATTTCAGCCTCCGTCCTTTTGTTTGTTAGATTGGGCACTAGACATCAGGGTCGCAGGTGACCCCCTTGAAACAATTTCCTGCTAAGGCCTGTTGTTTGTTAGACTGGGCACTAGATGTAGGGGCCGCAGGTGACCCCCTGGCACCAGTTCCGAGCTCCGGCCTGGTGTTTTTTAGACTGGGCACTGGACGTAGGTGTCGCACTGGACCTCCTGGCACCAGTTTCAGGCTCTGGCCTGTTGTTTGTTAGACTGGGCACTAGTTGTAGGGGCCACAAGGGACCTCCTGGTACCAGTTTCGGGCTCCGGCCTGTTGTTTCTTAGACTGGGCACTAGACACAGGTGTCGCAGGTGACCCCCTGGCACCAGTTTCAGGCTTCTGCCTATTATTTGTTAGACTGGGCGCTAGACGTAGGGGCCACAAGGGACCCCCTGGCACCAGTTTCAGTCTTCGGCCTGTTGTCTGTTAGACTGGGCTTTAGACGCAGGGGTAACAGGTGACCCCTTGGAACCAGTTTCAGGCTCCGGCCTGTTGTTTGTTAGACTGGGCACTAGATATAGGGGCCGCAGGTGACCCCCTGGCACCAGTTTCGTACTCAGGCATGTTGTTAGTTAGACTGGGCATTATACGAAGAGGTCGAAAGGGACAACCTGGCACTAGTGTCAGGCTCCGGCCTTTTGTTTGTTAGATTGGGCACTAGAGATCAGGGTCGCATGTGACCCCCTGGCACCAATTTCCTGCTCAGGCCTGTTGTTTGTTAGACTGGTTACTAGATGTAGGGGCCTAAGGTGACCCCCTGGCACCAGTTCCAAACCCCGGCCTGCTGTTTCTTAGACTGGGCACTGGACGTAGGGGTCGCAAGGGACCTCCTGGTACCAGTTTCAGGCTCCGGCCTGTTGTTTGTTGGACTGAGCTCTATACGCAGGGGTCGCAGGTGATCCCCTGGCACCAGTTTTGGGCCCGACCTGTTGTTTCTTAGACTGGGAACTAGACACAGGGGCCACAAAGGACCCCCTGGCACCAGTTTCAGGCTCCGGCCTGTTGTTTGTTAGACTGGGCTTTAGACGCAGGGGTAACAGGTGACCCCTTGGAACCAGTTTCAGGCTCCGGCCAGTTGTTTGTTATACTGGGCACTAGTTGTAGGGGCCACAAAGGACCAAATGGCATCAGTTCCAAACCCCGGCCTGCTTTTTTTTAGACTGGGCACTGGACGTAGGGGTCGCAAGGGACCTCCTGGCACCAGTTTCAGGCTCCGGCCTGTTGTTTGTTAGACTGGGCTCTAGACGCAAGGGTCGCAAGGGACCCCCTGGCACCAGTTTTGGGCCCGACCTGTTGTTTCTTATACTGGGCACTAGACACAGGGGTCACAGGTGACCCCCTGGCACCAGTTTCAGGCTCCGGCCTATTATTTGTTAGACTGGGCACTAGACGTAGGGGCCACAAAGGACCCCCTGGCACTAGTTTCAGGCTCTGGATTGTTGTTTGTTAGACTAGGCACTAGACACAGGGGTCACAGGTGACCCCCTTGCACCAGTTTCAGGCTCCGGCCTATTATTTGTTAGACTGGGCACTAGACGTAGAGGCCACAATGGACCCCCTGGCACCAGTTTTGGTCTCCAGCCTTTTGTTTTTAAGACTGGGCACTAAACATAGGGGTCGCAGGTGACCCCTGGCACCAGTTTCGTACTCAGGCATGTTGTTAGTTAGACTGGGCCCTATACGTAGAGGTCGAAAGGGACCCCCTGGCACCAGTTTCAGGCTCCGGCCTTTTGTTTGTTAGATTGGGCACTAGAGATCAGGGTCGCATGTGACCCCCTGGCACCAATTTCCTGCTCAGGCCTGTTGTTTGTTAGACTGGGCACTATGTGTAGGGGCCTAAGGTGACCCCCTGCTAATAGATATAAACCCCGGCCTGGTGTTTCTTAGACTGGGCACTTGATGTAGGGGTTGCAATAGACCTCCTGACGCCAGTTTCAGGCACCGGCCTGTTGTTTGTTAGACTGGGCTCTAGACGCAGAGGTCACAGGTGACCCCCTGGCACCAGTTTTGGGCCCGACCTGTTGTTTCTTAGACTGGGCACTAGACGCAGGGGTCCCAGGTGACCCCCTTGCACCAGTTTCAGGCTCCGGCCTATTATTTGTTAGACTGGGCACTAGACGTAGGGGCCACAAGGGACCCCCTGGCACCAGTTTCAGGCTCCGGCCTATTACTTGTTAGACTGGACACTAGATGTAGGGGCCACAAGGGACTCCCTGGCACCAGTTTCAGGCTCCGGCCTATTACTTGTTAGACTGAGCACTAGATGTAGGGGCCACAAGGGACCCCCTGGCACCAGTTTCGGTCTCCAGCCTTTTGTTTTTTAGACTGGGCACTAGACATAGGGGTCTCAGGTGACCCCCTGGCACCAGTTTCGTACTCAGGCCAGTTGTTAGACTGGGCACTAGATGTAGAGATTGAAAGGGACCCCCTGGCACCAGTATCGTACTCAGGCATGTTGTTAGTTAGACTGGGCACTATACGTAGAGGTCGAAAGGGACCCCCTGGCACCAGTTTCAGGCTCCGGCCTTTTGTTTGTTAGATTGGGCACTAGACACCAGGGTCGCATGTGACCCCCTGGCACCAATTTCCAGCTCAGGCCTGTTGTTTGTTAGACTGGGCACTAGATATAGGGGCCTAAGGTGACCCCCTGGCAGCAGTTCCAAACCCCGGCCTGCTGTTTCTTAGACTGGGCACTGGACGTAGGGGTCGCAAGTAGTGATGAGCGGGTTCGGTTCCTCGGAATCCGAACCCCCCCGAACTTCAGCCTTTTTACACGGGTCCGAGGCAGACTCGGATCTTCCCGCCTTGCTCGGTTAACCCGAGCGCGCCCGAACTTCATCATCCCGCTGTCGGATTCTCGCGAGACTCGGATTCTATATAAGGAGCCGCGCGTCGCCGCCATTTTCACACGTGCATTGAGATTCATAGGGAGAGGACGTGGCTGGCGTCATCTCCATTTAGATTAGAAGAGAGAGAGTGAGACACTTGATTTACTGGAGCTTAGGAGTACTACTCAGAGAGTGCAGAGTTTACTAGTGACTGACCACTGACCACCAGTGCAGTTTTATTTTATTATTATTTATATAATCCGTTCTCTGCCTGAAAAAAAACGATACAGTGACACAGTAACAGTATACCATATCTGTGCTCAGCCTCAGTGTGCTGCATCATCTATGTATATCTGACTGTGCTGAGTGCTCACACAGCTTAATTGTGGGGGAGACTGGGGAGCAGTAGCAGGAGTACATATTATTTCTCTAACGTCCTAAGTGGATGCTGGGGACTCCGTAAGGACCATGGGGAATAGCGGCTCCGCAGGAGACTGGGCACATCTAAAGAAAGCTTTAGGACTATCTGGTGTGCACTGGCTCCTCCCCCTATGACCCTCCTCCAAGCCTCAGTTAGATCTTTGTGCCCGAACGAGAAGGGTGCACACTAGGGGCTCTCCTGAGCTGCTTAGTGAAAGTTTTAGTTAGGTTTTTTATTTTCAGTGAGACCTGCTGGCAACAGGCTCACTGCATCGAGTGACTAAGGGGAGAAGAAGCGAACTCACCTGCGTGCAGAGTGGATTGGGCTTCTTAGGCTACTGGACATTAGCTCCAGAGGGACGATCACAGGCCCAGCCTGGATGGGTCCCAGAGCCGCGCCGCCGGCCCCCTTACAGAGCTAGAAGGCAGAAGAGGTCCGGAAAATCGGCGGCAGAAGACGTCCTGTCTTCAACAAGGTAGCGCACAGCACTGCAGCTGTGCGCCATTGCTCTCAGCCCACTTCACACTCCGGTCACTGAGGGTGCAGGGCGCTGGGGGGGGGGCGCCCTGAGACGCAATAAAAAACACCTTGGATGGCAAAAAATGCATCACATATAGCTCCTGGGCTATATGGATGCATTTAACCCCTGCCAGAATACATAGAAAAACGGGAGATAAAGCCGCCGATAAGGGGGCGGAGCCTATCTCCTCAGCACACTGGCGCCATTTTCCCTCACAGCTCCGTTGGAGGGAAGCTCCCTGTCTCTCCCCTGCAGTCACTACACTACAGAAAGGGTTAAAAAAAGAGAGGGGGGGCACTAATTACGCGCAGTATTAAAAGATACAGCAGCTATAAGGGGAAAAACACTTATATAAGGTTATCCCTGTATATATATATAGCGCTCTGGTGTGTGCTGGCAAACTCTCCCTCTGTCTCCCCAAAGGGCTAGTGGGGTCCTGTCCTCTATCAGAGCATTCCCTGTGTGTGTGCTGTATGTCGGTACGTTGGTGTCGACATGTATGAGGAGAAAAATGATGTGGAGACGGAGCAGATTGCCTGTAATAGTGATGTCACCCCCTAGGGGGTCGACACCTGAGTGGATGAACTGTTGGAAGAAATTACGTGACAGTGTCAGCTCTGTATAAAAGACAGTGGTTGACATGAGACAGCCGGCTACTCAGCTTGTGCCTGTCCAGACGTCTCATAGGCCGTCAGGGGCTCTAAAGCGCCCGTTACCTCAGATGGCAGATATAGACGCCGACACGGATACTGACTCCAGTGTCGACGGTGAAGAGACAAATGTGACTTCCAGTAGGGCCACACGTTACATGATTGAGGCAATGAAAAATGTTTTACACATTTCTGATAATACGAGTACCACCAAAAAGGGGTATTATGTTCGGTGAGGAAAAACTACCTGTAGTTTTCCTGAATCTGAGAAATTAAATGAGGTGTGTGATGATGCGTGGTTTTCCCCCGATAACAACTGATAATTTCTAAAATGTTATTGGCATTATATCCTTTCCCGCCAGAGGTTAGGGTGCGTTGGGAAACACCCCCTAGGGTGGATAAACCGCTCACACGCTTGTAAGGGCTCTACCCTCTCCTGAGATGGCCGCCCTTAAGGATCCTGCTGATAGAAAGCAGGAGGGTATCCTAAAATGTATTTACACACATACTGGTGTTATACTGCGACCAGCAATCGCCTCAGCCTGGATGTGCAGTGCTGGGTTGGCGTGGTCAGATTCCCTGACTGAAAATATTGATACCCTAGATAGGGACAGTATATTTTTGCCTATAGAGCATTTAAAAGACTATATATGCGTGATGCACAGCGGAATATTTGCCGAAAGGCATCAAGTCTAAGTGCGTTGTCCATTTCTACCAGTAGAGGGTTATGGACACGTCAGTGGTCAGGTGATGCGTATTCCAAACGGCATTTGGAAGTATTGCCTTATTAAAGGGAGGAGTTATTTGGGGTCGGTCTTTCAGACCTGGTGGCCACGGCAACAGCTGGGAAATCCACGTTTGTACCCCAGGTCGCCTCTGAACATGAGAAGATGCCGTATTATCAGGCGCAGTCTTTTCGTGGACAAGCGGGCAAAAGGTTCCTCATTTCTGCCCCGTGACAGAGGGAGAGGAAAAAGGCTGCAGAAATCAGCTAGTTCCCAGGAACAGAAACCCTCTCCCGCCTCTGCCAAGCCCTCAGTATGATGCTGGAGCTTTACAAGCAGAATCAGGCATGGTGGGGGGCCCGTCTCAATGAATTTCAGCGCGCAGTGGGCTCACTCGCAAGTAGACCCCTGGATCCTTCAGGTGATATCTCAGGGGTACAAATTAGAATTCGAGACGTCTCCCCCTCGCCGTTTCCTAAAGTCGGCTTTACCGATGTCTCCTTCTGACAGGGAGACAGTTTTGGAAGCCATTCACAAGCTGTATTCCCAGCAGGTGATAATCAAGGTACCCCTCCTGCAACAGGGAACGGGGTATTATTCCACACTGTTGTGGTACCGAAGCCGGACGGCTCGGTGAGACCGATTCTAAATCTAAAATCTTTGAACACTTACATACAGAGGTTCAAATTCAAGATTGAGTCACTCAGAGCAGTGATTGCGAACCTGGAAGAAGGGGACTTCATGATGTCTCGGGACATCAAGGATGCTTACCTTCATGTCAAAATTTACCCTTCTCATCAAGGGTACCTCAGGTTTATGGTACAGAACTGTCACTATCAGTTCAGACGCTGCCGTATGGATGGTCCACGGCACCCCGGGTCTTTACCAAGGTAATGGCCGAAATGATGATATTCCTTCGAAGGAAGGGAATTTTAGTTATCCCTTACTTGGACGATTCCCTGATAAGGGTAAGATCCAGGGAACAGTTGGAGGTCGGTGTAGCACTATCTCAGGTAGTGTTGCGGCAGCACGATTGGATTCTCAATATTCCAAAATCGCAGCTGGTTCCGACGACTTGTCTTCTGTTCCTAGGGATGATCCTGGACACAGTCCAGAAAAATTTCTCCCGGAGGAGAAAGCCAGGGAGTTATCCGAGCTAGTCAGGAACCTCCTAAAACCGAGCCAAGTCTCAGTGCATCAATGCACAAGGGTTCTGGGTAAAATGGTGGCTTCCTACGAAGCAATCCCATTCGGCAGATTCCACGCAAGAACTTTCCAGTGGGACCTGCTGGACAAATGGTCCGGGTCGCATCTTCAGATGCATCAGCGGATAACCCGGTCACCAAGGACAAGGGTGTCCCTCCTGTGGTGGTTGCAGAGTGCTCATCTTCTAGAGGGCCGCAGATTCGGCATTCAGGACTGGGTCCTGGTGACCACGGATGCCAGCCTGCGAGGCTGGGGAGCAGTCACACAGGGAAGGAATATCCAGGGCTTATGGTCAAGCCTGGAGACATCACTTCACATAAATATCCTGAAGCTAAGGGCCATTTACAATGCTCTAAGCTTAGCAAGACCTCTGCTTCAAGGTCAGCCGGTGTTGATCCAGTCGGACAACATCACGGCAGTCACCCACGTAAACAGACAGGGTGGCACAAGAAGCAGGAGGGCAATGGCAGAAGCTGCAAGGATTCTTCGCTGGGCGGAAAATCATGTGATAGCACTGTCAGCAGTATTCATTCCGGGAGTGGACAACTGGGAAGCAGACTTCCTCAGCACGACCTCCACCCGGGAGAGTGGGGACTTCACCCAGAAGTCTTCCACATGATTATAAACCGTTGGGAAAAACTCGACAGGTATTGCGCCAGGTCAAGGGACCCTCAGGCAATAGCTGTAGACGCTCTGGTAACACCGTGGGTGTACCAGTCAGTGTATGTGTTCCCTCCTCTGCCTCTCATACCCAAGGTACTGAGATTGATAAGATGGAGAGGAGTAAGCACTATATTCGTGGCTCCGGATTGGCCAAGAAGGACTTGGTAACCGGAACTTCAAGAGATGCTCACGGAGGATCCGTGGCCTCTACCTCTAAGAAGGGACCTGCTCCAGCAAGGACCCTGTCTGTTCCAAGACTTACCGCGGCTGCGTTTGACGGCATGGCGGTTGAACGCCGGATCCTGAAGGAAAAAAGGCATTCCGGATGAAGTCATCCCTATCCTGATCAAAGCCAGGAAGGATGTAACCGCAAAACATTATCACCGCATTTGGCGAAAATATGTTGCGTGGTGCGAGGCCAGTAAGGCCCGACGGAGGAAATTCAACTGGGTCGATTCCTACATTTCCTGCAAACAGGAGTGTCTATGGGCCTGAAATTGGGGTCCATTAAGGTTCAAATTTCGGCCCTGTCAATTTTCTTCCAAAAAGAACTAGCTTCAGTCCCTGAAGTTCAGACGTTTGTAAAAGGGGTACTGCATATACAGCCTCCTTTTGTGCCTCCAGTGGCACTTTGGGATCTCAATGTAGTTTTTGGGTTCCAAAAGTCACATTGGTTTGAACCACTTAAATCTGTGGAGTTAAAATATCTCACATGGAAAGTGGTCATGTTGTTGGCCCTGGCCTGGGCTAGGCGCGTGTCAGAATTGGCGGCTTTATCCTGTAAAAGCCCTTATCTGATTTTCCATTCGGACAGGGCGGAATTGAGGACTCGTCCTCAAGTTCTCCCTAAGGTGGTGTCAGCGTTTTCACCTGAACCAACCTATTGTGGTGCCTGCGGCTACTAGGGACTTGGAGGACTCCAAGTTGCTAGACGTTGTCAGGGCCCTGAAAATATATGTTTCCAGGACGGCTGGAGTCAGGAAAACTGACTCGCTGTTTATCCTGTATGCACCCAACAAGCTGGGTGCTCCTGCTTCTAAGCAGACTATTGCTCGTTGGATTTGTAGTACAATTCAGCTTGCACATTCTGTGGCAGGCCTGCCACAGCCAAAAATCTGTAAATGCCCACTCCACAAGGAAGGTGGGCTCATCTTGGGCGGCTGCCCGAGGGGTCTCGGCTTTACAACTTTGCCGAGCAGCTACTTGGTCAGGAGCAAATACGTTTGTAAAATTCTACAAAAATGATACCCTGGCTGAGGAGGACCTGGAGTTCTCTCATTTGGTGCTGCAGAGTCATCCGCACTCTCCCGCCCGTTTGGGAGCTTTGGTATATTCCCCATGGTCCTTACGGAGTCCCCAGCATCCACTTAGGACGTTAGAGAAAATAAGAATTTACTTACCGATAATTCTATTTCTCGTAGTCCGTAGTGGATGCTGGGCGCCCATCCCAAGTGCGGATTGTCTGCAATACTGGTACATAGTTATTGTTACCAAAAAATCGGGTTATTGCTGTAGTGAGCCATCTTTTCTAGAGGCTCCTCTGTTATCATGCTGTTAACTGGGTTCAGATCACAAGTTGTACGGTATGATTGGTGTGCCTGGTATGAGTCTTACCCGGGATTCAAGATCCTTCCTTATTGTGTACGCTCGTCCGGGCACAGTATCCTAACTGAGGCTTGGAGGAGGGTCATAGGGGGAGGAGCCAGTGCACACCAGATAGTCCTAAAGCTTTCTTTAGATGTGCCCAGTCTCCTGCGGAGCCGCTATTCCCCATGGTCCTTACGGAGTCCCCAGCATCCACTACGGACTACGAGAAATAGAATTATCGGTAAGTAAATTCTTATTTTAACAGTGCACACTTTTGCTGCCAGAGTGCCACTGCCAGTGTGACTGACCAGTGACCACTGACCACCAGTATATTGTGATTGTCTGCCTGAAAAAGTTAAACACTCGTCGTGTGGTGTTTTTATTCTATAAACGTATTCTGCTGACAGTGTCCAGCAGGTCCGTCATTAATTATATAATATATACCTGTCCGGCTGCAGTAGTGATATATATATATTTTTTATATCATTATCATCCAGTCTATATTTGCAGCAGACGCAGTACGGTAGTCCACGGCTGTAGCTACCTCTGTGTCGGCAGTCGCTCGTCCATCCATAATTGTATACCACCTACCTGTGGTGTTTTTTTATTCTTCTATCTTCTTGATACTACTAGTAGCTTACTTTAGGAGTCTGCAGTGCTGCTGACAGTGTCCAGCAGGTCCGTCATTATAATATATACCTGTCCGGCTGCAGTAGTGATATATATATATTTTTTATATCATTATCATCCAGTCTATATTAGCAGCAGACGCAATACGGTAGTCCACGGCTGTAGCTACCTCTGTGTCGGCAGTCGCTCGTCCATCCATAATTGTATACCACCTACCTGTGGTGTTTTTTTTTTTTTCTATCTTCTTGATACTACTAGTAGCTTACTTTAGGAGTCTGCAGTGCTGCTGACAGTGTCCAGCAGGTCCGTCATTATATAATATATACCTGTCCGGCTGCAGTAGTGATATATATATTTTTTTTATATCATTATCATCCAGTCTATATTAGCAGCAGACGCAGTACGGTAGTCCACGGCTGTAGCTACCTCTGTGTCGGCAGTCGCTCGTCCATCCATAATTGTATACCACCTACCTGTGGTGTTTTTTTTTTTTCTATCTTCTTGATACTACTAGTAGCTTACTTTTGGAGTCTGCAGTGCTGCTGACAGTGTCCAGCAGGTCCGTCATTATATAATATATACCTGTCCGGCTGCAGTAGTGATATATATATATTTTTTATATCATTATCATCCAGTCTATATTAGCAGCAGACGCAGTACGGTAGTCCACGGCTGTAGCTACCTCTGTGTCGGCAGTCGCTCATCCATCCATAATTGTATACCACCTACCTGTGGTGTTTTTTTTTTCTATCTTCTTGATACTACTAGTAGCTTACTTTAGGAGTCTGCAGTGCTGCTGACAGTGTCCAGCAGGTCTGTCATTATATAATATATACCTGTCCGGCTGCAGTAGTGATATATATATATTTTTTATATCATTATCATCCAGTCTATATTAGCAGCAGACGCAGTACGGTAGTCCACGGCTGTAGCTACCTCTGTGTCGGCAGTCGCTCGTCCATCCATAAGTATACTAGTATCCATCCATCTCCATTGTTTACCTGAGGTGCCTTTTAGTTGTGCCTATTAAAATATGGAGAACAAAAATGTTGAGGTTCCAAAAATAGGGAAAGATCAAGATCGACTTCCACCTCGTGCTGAAGCTTCTGCCACTAGTCATGGCCGAGACGATGAAATACCATCAACGTCGTCTGCCAAGGCCGATGCCCAATGTCATAGTACAGAGCATGTAAAATCCAAAACACCAAATATCAGTAAAAAAAGGACTCAAAAATCTAAACTAAAATTGTCGTCGGAGAAGCGTAAACTTGCCAATATGCCATTTACCACACGGAGTGGCAAGGAACGGCTGAGGCCCTGGCCTATGTTCATGGCTAGTGGTTCAGCTTCACATGAGGATGGAAGCACTCAGCCTCTCGCTAGAAAAATGAAAAGACTCAAGTTGGCAAAAGCACAGCAAAGAACTGTGCGTTCTTCGAAATCCCAAATCCACAAGGAGAGTCCAATTGTGTCGGTTGCGATGCTTGACCTTCCCAACACTGGACGTGAAGAGCATGCACCTTACACCATTTGCACGCCCCCTGCAAGTGCTGGAAGGAGCACCCGCAGTCCAGTTCCTGATAGTCAGATTGAAGATGTCAGTGTTGAAGTACACCAGGATGAGGAGGATATGGGTGTTGCTGGCGCTGGGGAGGAAATTGACCAGGAGGATTCTGATGGTGAGGTGGTTTGTTTAAGTCAGGCACCCGGGGAGACACCTGTTGTCCGTGGGAGGAATATGGCCATTGACATGCCTGGTGAAAATACCAAAAAAATCAGCTCTTCGGTGTGGAAGTATTTCACCAGAAATGCGGACAACAGGTGTCAAGCCGTGTGTTGCCTTTGTCAAGCTGTAATAAGTAGGGGTAAGGACGTTAACCACCTCGGAACATCCTCCCTTATACGTCACCTGCAGCGCATTCATCATAAGTCAGTGACAAGTTCAAAAACTTTGGGCGACAGCGGAAGCAGTCCACTGACCAGTAAATCCCTTCCTCTTGTAACCAAGCTCACACAAACCACCCCACCAACTCCCTCAGTGTCAATTTCCTCCTTACCCAGGAAAGCCAATAGTCCTGCAGGCCATGTCACTGGCAAGTCTGACGAGTCCTCTCCTGCCTGGGATTCCTCCGATGCATCCTTGAGTGTAATGCCTACTGCTGCTGGCGCTGCTGTTGTTGCTGCTGGGAGTCGATCGTCATCCCAGAGGGGAAGTCGGAAGACCACTTGTACTACTTCCAGTAAGCAATTGACTGTCCAACAGTCCTTTGCGAGGAAGATGAAATATCACAGCAGTCATCCTGCTGCAAAGCGGATAACTGAGGCCTTGACAACTATGTTGGTGTTAGACGTGCGTCCGGTATCCGCCGTTAGTTCACAGGGAACTAGACAATTTCTTGAGGTAGTGTGCCCCCGTTACCAAATACCATCTAGGTTCCACTTCTCTAGGCAGGCGATACCGAGAATGTACACGAACGTCAGAAAAAGACTCACCAGTGTCCTAAAAAATGCAGTTGTACCCAATGTCCACTTAACCACGGACATGTGGACAAGTGGAGCAGGGCAGACTCAGGACTACATGACTGTGACAGCCCACTGGGTAGATGTATTGCCTCCCGCCGCAAGAACAGCAGCGGCGGCACCAGTAGCAGGATCTCTCAAACGCCAGCTCGTTCCTAGGCAGGCTACGCTTTGTATCACCGCTTTCCAGAATACGCACACAGCTGAAAACCTCTTACGGCAACTGAGGAAGATCATCGCAGAATGGCTTGCCCCAAATGGACTCTCCTGTGGATTTGTGGCATCGGACAACGCCAGCAATATTGTGTGTGCATTAAATCTGGGCAAATTCCAGCACGTCCCATGTTTTGCACATACCTTGAATTTGGTGGTGCAGAATTATTTAAAAAACGACAGGGGCGTGCAAGAGATGCTGTCGGTGGCCAGAAGAATTGCGGGCCACTTTCGGCGTGCAGGTACCGCGTACAGAAGACTGGAGCACCACCAAAAAAACCTGAACCTGCCCTGCCATCATCTGAAGCAAGAGGTGGTAACGAGGTGGAATTCAACCCTCTATATGCTTCAGAGGATGGAGGAGCAGCAAAAGGCCATTCAAGCCTATACATCTGGCCACGATATAGGCAAAGGAGGTGGAATGCACCTGTCTCAAGCGCAGTGGAGAATGATTTCAACGTTGTGCAAGGTTCTGCAACCTTTTGAACTTGCCACACGTGAAGTCAGTTCAGACACTGCCAGCCTGAGTCAGGTCATTCCCCTCATCAGGCTTTTGCAGAAGAAGCTGGAGACATTGAAGGAGGAGCTAACACAGAGCGATTCCGCTAGGCATGTGGGACTTGTGGATGGAGCCCTTAATTTGCTTAACAAGGATTTACGGGTGGTCAATCTGTTGAAATCAGAGCACTACATTTTGGCCACCGTGCTCGATCCTAGATTTAAAACCTACCTTGGATCTCTCTTTCCGGCAGACACAAGTCTGCAGGTGTTCAAAGAAATGCTGGTGAGAAAATTGTCAAGTCAAGCGGAACGCGACCTGTCAACATCTCCTCCTTCACATTCTCCCGCAATTGGGGGTGCGAGGAAAAGGCTCAGAATTCCGAGCCCACCCGCTGGCGGTGATGCAGGGCAGTCTGAGGCTAACATCTGGTCTGGACTGAAGGACCTGCCAACGATTACTGACATGTCGTCTACTGTCACTGCATATGATTCTGTCACCATTGAAAGAATGGTGGAGGATTATATGAGTGACCGCATCCAAGTAGGCACGTCAGACAGTCCGTACGTATACTGGCAGGGAAAAGAGGCAATTTGGAGGCCCTTGCACAAACTGGCTTTATTCTACCTAAGTTGCCCTCCCTCCAGTGTGTACTCCGAAAGAGTGTTTAGTGCCGCCGCTCACCTTGTCAGCAATCGGCGTACGAGGCTACTTCCAGAAAATGTGGAGAAGATGATGTTCATTAAAATGAATTATAATCAATTACTCCTTGGAGACATTCACCAGCAGCAATTGCCTCCAGAAAGTACACGGGGATCTGAGATGGTGGATTCCAGTGGGGACGAATTAATAATCTGTGAGGAGGGGGATGTACACAGTGAAAGGGGTGATGAATCGGAGGATGATGATGAGGTGGACATCTTGCCTCTGTAGAGCCAGTTTGTGCAAGGGAAGATTGATTGCTTCGTTTTTGGTGGGGGTCCAAAACCAACCCGTCATTTCAGTCACAGGGGTTTATTTACTAAGATTCGTATTTTTCAGAATCATGTTCAAGTTCAATCGCGAATGACATCGACAGTGTAAACTTGCAACTTTTTGAATTGATTACGACTCATTTACTAAGCTTTCGTATTCGTATTTTCTGTATCTTCCGATGTCGATGTCATTCGTGCTTTTCTGCTGTAGATTGCGGCCGCGTTTGCTATTTCGCGGCCGCGTTGTGATGGTTTTTTACGACTGCGTCACAAGTCTGTTACGGCAGTGATTTGGATTTTGCTGCCGCGTTTTTACTTCTAAGTTTCGTTTACGTCACGCGGCCGTGATTGGTTGTATTTGTGATGGAGGAGTGTCTGTGCATGTTACTATAAAAACGCCACAAACACTCCGCACCTCGTGGGTTTAGCTAGTGGAGAGGAGAGAGGAAGGTGTATTTGGAGTTGGTGAGTTTGGTGGAGTTTTTGGTGGATTTGGAGAGGAGTTTGGTGATTGTTGAGTGCTGTACTGTGTGTGTTAGTAGTCTTGTGATCTTTGTAGTATTGTTTTTTCTCAGTTTGTAAAGTTTTTTGTCCTTGTATTTTTTTTACAGTCTTTTGTCATTGTTTGTGAGTGAGTGAGCGTGTGTGTTGGCTGTGTGGTGTGTAGTAGGAGTAGTGGAGGAGTGTGTTTTGTGTTTTTATTTTTCTGTGTTTTATGTTGTTTGTCATGTCCGACTCAGAGGTCAGTGTGGTGGTGGAGGTTAGTGAGGTGGAGGCTGGTAGTGAGGTGGAGGCTGGTAGTGAGGTGGAGGCTGGTAGTGAGGTGGAGGCTGGTAGTGAGGTGGAGGGGGGTAGTGAGAGGGAGGAGGTTAGTGAGGAGGAGGAGGAGGGGGTGCCTGTTGCTGGTTTTTCAAGTGATAGTGAGGGTGTTGTGGCTCCGCAGCCACGCACCACTACCAAGACTGGCAGGAATATAAAGTTCAGCTATGCTGAAAACATGGCGTTGGTGCGTGAGCTGATGAAGCACCATCGCCAATTGTTTGGTCAGGATGCTGCCAGGGTGTCCTCCCGCAGGAAGTCTGCCCTGTGGGGGCAAGTCAGACTTGCTGTGAATAGTGAGGGTGTGGTGAGGCGGACAGAGGACACGTGCCGCAAGCATTTTTACGATATTAAGCGGCGTGTCAAGGCCAAGATGGCCAAAGAGTCCAAATCTGCACGGCGAACCGGAGGTGGCCCACCTTTACGTGTAAGCTATCGGGACTGGGAGGAGCCTGTGCGGGCATTGATTCCTGGCGAAGTGGTGTCTGCTACTCATGTCCGGGATTCGGACCGACCCACGCAGGATGGTAAGTTTGAATTGTAATATTGTTCTTAAAATGTCAGTAAAATGTAGATAATCTCATTTTTAAAGTGTAAAGGATGCATTTTTTGGACCAAAACAGATTGCAGGCCTATGCTCCCTTAAGGTGTGTTTGTGTTTTTAATGTGCTTTTTTCGGCTTGTTTAAGCAATATTTTATATTTATTTTAGTTCCAAAACATGTGCAGTGTTTTTTCTTTTTTTTTTTGGATCAATTTTTGGAGATAATGCTTGAACATGTGTGTTTGTTTTAAATCATCAAAAGGTATTTTTTAGTAACTAATTGAAATGCGGGGCTATTTTTCAAACATTACATTATTTTAACTTTTGCAACTACTCAATCTCTGCAATATCTGAGGCAAATTAAATAATTAATATCCATTTATTGTGTGCCACATCAAGTACATTTTTAGAAACCTCTAAAAAACATGAATCTAGAAGCACTTAAGGCTAAAAAATTTTACGCAACAATACCTAATAGATGCTTACAGTACATTAATGCTTTTCAGTGGGTCATTTTTCAAAATACATGGTAATAATGTTGGGGTCACTTTTTCCACAGTCACCCAGACCAGCCGCCCAGACAGGCCTCAGACAAGTCAGGATGAGGCTGGGATTGCAGGTAAGTCTTCACTGTAGTCACATATTCTGTAAATACATAGAAGTACAAAATATTAATTCTTAATTTTGCACCTAGGTTCTGCTTCTGGAAGCCGAGCTCCTGTAAGGCGCCCATCACAGGGCTTGGGCCACTTACCCAGGAGGCCTACTAAGACACGGCGTCTTGGGACGGATTCCGCACCTCCATCATCCCCACCCAGGCGAAGACTTTCCGCAGTGTTACCCCAGCCACCAATGGCACTATTGGCGAGTTCGCAGAGTGATGAGCCCAGGTCACCTCAGTTATCTGGTGAGTTAAAAAATAAATTAAACACATAAGCAATAATATACACAGTACACTTAATATGTTGTTAGTTGGTTTGGAGTTTACATGTTTTCTAACAACAAGCAATGTGATGTAACGTCTTAAATAGCTAAAGGTGATTTAAACCAATTATATAAGGTCTTAGTGGATGGTCTCAACAACCTATTTGTAAGAAAAGATCAGATTATATTAAAAATTAAGCACACACACGTTCACATATTCCTAAATTATGAAGACAATTAATTTTTGACCCCAAAAAAACCACACCATTCTAGTGTTCACACATCGCCCCTGTCCATTATGTAGATGGCTTACTTGCTCTGCTCCTCTGGACTATACAGGTAAGTAGTCTATATCATGGTGAGGGGAGGGAATATAACAGTGTAATGGTGTGGAGGGGAGTTAGTTAGGTGAGGAATATGCAAATCTGTCTATGTTAGCGCCTGTGTTGGTATATTTATAACACTAGCTTTAAACTTGGTAAAGTAGCGAAAAACAAGTGTGAAAATTTCAAAAATGGAGTATTATGAATGTATTAATGTGTTGCATTAGCCATGCAAATATAAAATTACTAAAACATTGAATGTTGCCCACCCCATACAGAGCACAACTTGATGTCCGCCATGGACCAGCAGGGCCCAGACCAAGAGCCATCCATCACACTGCAACTGACAGCTGTTGAGCCAAGCATGCCAATACAGTTGCAGGATATACCCCAACCATCCCTCAGTCCCCAACTGGCACAAGCTCCGCCCCCAAGCCAAATTCCTGACGATTTCTGGGCCAGTTGGACAAGCCAACAGGCCCAAACCAATGCCAGCCTCACCCAACATACACAACACCTTGCCAGTCTGCCCCATCATCTACCGCGTATTAGTCGCAACTCGGGCAGACTGATAGTACAAGTAGGGCGAATGGCTACCGCAATGGAGCAAATTAGGGCAGAAAACAGCCAAATGAATGCACATTTAACCCGCATTATAGATGAGCAACAGCGCCATCAGCAGGCACTCGTTCAGCTCATTCAACACAATCAAGTGGTGAATGAGTCCTTATCCAGGATAGTAGCCAGCCACACTGCTACTAACACGCAGCTGATTGCAAGTTTAAATAATTTGAGCAGCAATATTTCGATGATGGGAGCTCAGCAAGTCACCTCCAGCTCGGGGACCACGACCCCTATCCAAACGCCAGTAACCTCCCCTGTTCGGCGTTCATCAAGAGCACGTGCCAGTGAGCCAGCACCCAGCACACACAAGAGAAAAAAATGATTTTGTTTTTGTAAAAATAAAAACAAAAATTGGTCTATAAAACACATTCCTGTGTCCGTCTCCAAAATTTATGAAGCTGGTGTGTATGTATGTATGTATGTATTTCAAGGGTAATGACTGTAAATGTTTTGTTAGCATCAACTAAGCACAATGGACACACCACTATAAACAACAAACAGTAAGTAACAAAACACACAATATAAAGTAGAGCAAAGTGTTTAGTGAAGGATAATTACAGCATAATAAAACTGACCTGTAAAATAACGCAGGATCACTTCTTGACGTACCTGCCTCCCTACATTTGTACTCACACTGTCACCAGATGGTTCTAACTCCTCTGCTTGCTGACTGCTTTCTCCCTCATCATGTGCCAGATGTTGACTTAAGCACAGATTATGGAGAAAACAGCAGCAGAACACAATTCTAGTCACCTTTGAGGGACTATACAACAAAAGGCCACCAGATTTATCCAGACACCGAAAACGTGACTTCAGCACCCCAAAACATCTTTCTATCACATTCCGCGTAGCCTTATGTGCATGATTATAACTGTGTTCAGCAGGAGAATCAGGTTGGGACAATGGAGTAAGGAGCCAAGAGTAGCAGCCGTAACCCCCATCACCTGAAAAACATATATAGTCAACATTAGGACATATGTTAGAATATTCTTTCACCTCCTCCAAACTCTAGGTTGTGGTTAAAAGACAGACACACAAAACATTTTCAACATACCCAACAGCCAGCCATCAGGCATTTGTCCCTCCTCAAATTTATCGAAGAGCGAGGACTGACTGAGGATGAAGGAGTCATGGCAGGCACCAGGGTAACCTGCAACAACACTCATAATTTTTAATTTTGCATCACAGACCACCTGGACATTAGTTGATTGATCCATATGCCTATTAGTATATATATACTGGCGGCCCTTAGGTGATCTCAGCTGAACGTGTGTGCAATCTATGGCCCCCAGCACATTGGGCATGCCAGCAAGCTCATAGAAAGCTACCCTGACAGCACTCCACTCCGACTCCTCAGTAGGGAAGCAGATTGAGGCTTTAATGTGTGGCTCCAACACATCCAAAACCTGAGTGGACATTAAAGAAGCTAAGGTGAGTGTCATGTTAGGTATTCTCTACAATACTGTGGTGTTTAAACTTACACAAGCAACACTTAGCCATAACCGCATATGTATTTTTAGACTCACCTGCATCAAATATCTTGAAAAGGTGGGCTGTGAGATCCCAATGACGTCGCCTGCCACAGCCTGGAAGCTCCCAGTAGCCATAAAGTGTAACACAGCCAGGAGTTTGTGTAGGCCTGAGACAGAGCGAGAGCGTGCTGTCTCAGGGTCTATGCCCAGTTTGACAAGGTCATACAGGTGGAAAATGTTGTTTCTATTTAGGCGGAACATCTGTATGACCCTATCATCGGACAATGCATTTAAGTTTAAACGCCCTCTAAAAAAACGAGGCTGGCGCAGCCTCCGCGGTACCTGGACAACCTGTTGGCCATGTTCACTTACCTGGTCCTGATTCCTGGAAGCCTCATGGAGCAGTCTAACGTATCCCACAGCCAACAAAAAACCATTGCCACACACCACAGCAGCCATTTCAGAGTGAGAGAAGTTCAGAATGTGCCTGAAACACTTTTATAGGCCCAAAAAATCAGGTGTGAGTAATGGATAATTAAGTACACATGTAAACGCGGTTTCAAAAGGCTGGCGCGTTTTTTTTTAGGAAAAAAATGCGAATCGTAATTTTTCGCGGCCGCGAAGGCACTTTCGCGGCAGCAAATACAATTACGAATGGTTAGTAAATGACCGAGATTCACATCTAAACAGGCGTAATTTGACCGATGGTGTATTCATTCGTAATTTTGCACTTGGACTATGAAAAAAATACGAATGCCCTCATCACTGCCGTGAATACTGTTTAGTAAATGACCGAGATGCCACTTAGAAGAAAAAACGCAATCACGGTCAAAATCGGGAGCTTAGTAAATATACCCCACAGTCGTGTGGCAGACCCTGTCACTGAAATGATGGGTTGGTTAAAGTGTGCATGTCCTGTTTATACAACATAAGGGTGGGTGGGAGGGCCCAAGGACAATTCCATCTTGCACCTCTTTTTTCTTTTTTTCTTCTTTGCGTCATGTGCTGTTTGGGGAGTGTTTTTTTGAAGGGCCAGCCTGCGTGACACTGCAGTGCCACTCCTAGATGGGCCAGGTGTTTGTGTCGGCCACTAGGGTCGCTTATCTTAGTCACACAGCTACCTTATTGCGCCTCTTATTTTCTTTGCGTCATGTGCGGTTTGGGGAGTAGTTTTTTGAAGGGCCAGCCTGCGTAACACTGCAGTGCCACTCCTAGATGGGCCAGGTGTTTGTGTCGGCCACTAGGGTCGCTTATCTTAGTCACACAGCTACCTCATTGCGCCTCTTTTTTTCTTTGCATCATGTGCTGTTTGGGGAGTGTTTTTTTGGAAGGGCCATCCTGCGTGACACTGCAGTGCCACTCCTAGATGGGCCAGGTGTTTGTGTCGGCCACTTGGGTCGCTTATCTTACTCACACAGCTACCTCATTGCGCCTCTTTTTTTCTTTGCGTCATGTGCTGTTTGGGGAGTGTTTTTTGGAAGGGCCATCCTGCGTGACACTGCAGTGCCACTCCTAGATGGGCCAGGTGTTTGTGTCGGCAACTTGGGTCGCTGAGCTTAGTCATCCAGCGACCTCGGTGCAAATTTTAGGACTAAAAATAATATTGTGAGGTGTGAGGTGTTCAGAATAGACTGAAAATGAGTGGAAATTATGGTTATTGAGGTTAATAATACTTTGGGATCAAAATGACCCCCAAATTCTATGATTTAAGCTGTTTTTTAGGGTTTTTTAAAAAAAACCACCCGAATCCAAAACACACCCGAATCCGACAAAAAAAATTCGGTGAGGTTTTGCCAAAACGCGTTCGAACCCAAAACACGGCCGCGGAACCGAACCCAAAACCAAAACACAAAACCCGAAAAATTTCAAGTGCACATCCCTAGTCGCAAGGGACATCCTGGCACCAGTTTCAGGCTCCGGCCTATTATTTGTTAGATTAAGCTCTAGACGCAGGGGTCGCAGGTGACCCCCTGGAACCAGTTTCAGGCTCCGGCCTTTTAGTTTTTAAACTGGGCATTAGACATAGGGGTCACAGGTGACCCCCTGGCACCAGTTTCGTACTCAGGCATGTAACTAGTTAGACTGGGCACTATACGTAGACGTCGAAAGCGACCCCCTGGCACCAGTTTCAAGCTACGCCTTTTGTTTGTTAGATTGGGCACTACAGATCAGGGTCGCAGGTGTCCCACTGGCACCAATTTCCTGCTCAGGCCTGTTGTTTGTTAGACTGGGCACTAGATGAAGGCGTCGCAAGGGACCCCCTGGCACCAGTTTCAGGCTCCGGCCTGTTGTTTGTTAGACTGGGCTTTAGACACAGGGGTCGCAAGGGACCTCCTGGCACCAGTTTCAGGCTCCGGCCTGTTGTTTGTCAGACTGGGCTCTAGACGCAGGGGTCGCAGGTGACCCCCTGGCACCAGTTTGGGGCCCAACCTGTTGTTTCTCAGACTGGGCACTAAACACAGGGGTCACAGGTGACCCCCTGGCACCAGTTTCAGGCTCCGGCCTATTATTTGTTAGACTGGGCACTAGACGTAAGAGCCACAGGTGACCTCCTGGCACTAGTTTCAGGCTCCGGCCTATTATTTGTTGTAGGGGCCACAAAGGACCAAATGGCACCAGTTCCAAATCCCGGCCTGCTGTTTCTTAGACTGGGCACTGGACGTAGGGGTCGCAAGGGACCTCCTGGCACCAGTTTCAGTCTCCGGCCTGTTGTTTGTTAGACTGGGCTCTAGACGCAGGGGTCGCAGGTGACCCCCTGGCACCAGTTTTGGGCCCGACCTGTTGTTTCTTAAACTGGGCACTAGACACAGCAGTCACAGGTGACCCCCTGGCACCAGTTTCAGGCTCAGGCCTATTATTTGTTAGACTGGGCACTAGACGTAGGGGCCACAAAGGACCCCCTGGCACCAGTTTCAGGCTCCGGCCTGTTGTTTGTTAGACTGGGCTTTAGACACAGGGGTAACAGGTGACCCCTTTAAACCAGTTTCCGGCTCCGGCCTGTTGTTTGTTAGACTGGGCACTAGTTGTAGGGGCCACAAGGGACCACCTGGCACCTGTTTCGGTCTCCAGCCTTTTGTTTTTTAGACTGGGCATTAGACATAGGGGTTGCAGGTGACCCCTGGCACCAGTTTCGTACTCAGGCATGTGATTAGTTAGACTGGGCACTATACGTAGAGGTCGAAAGGGACCCCCTGGAACCAGTTTCGGGCTCCGGCCTGTTCTTTCTTAGACTAGGCACTAGACACAGGGGTCACAGGTGACCCCCTTGCACCAGTTTCAGGCTTCGGCCTATTATTTGTTAGACTGGGCACTAGACGTAGGGGCCACAAGGGACCCCCTGGCACCAGTTTCAGGCTCCGGCTTATTATTTGTTAGACTGGGCACTAGATGTAGGGGCCACAAGGGACCCCCTGGCAGCAGTTTCGTACTCAGGCATGTGATTAGTTAGACTGGGCACTATACGAAGAGATCGAAAGGGACCCCCTGGCACCAGTTTCAGCCTCCGTCCTTTTGTTTGTTAGATTGGACACTAGACATCAGGGTCGCAGGTGACCCCCTGGAACCAATTTCCTGCTCAGGCCTGTTGTTTGTTAGACTGGGCACTAGATGTAAGGGCCGCAGGTGACCCCCTGGCACCAGTTCCGAGCTCCGGCCTGGTGTTTTTTAGACTGGGCACTGGACGTAGGTGTCGCACTGGACCTCCTGGCACCAGTTTCAGGCTCTGGCCTGTTGTTTGTTAGACTGGGCACTAGTTGTAGGGGCCACAAGGGACCCCCTGGCACCAGTTTCGGGCTCCGGCCTGTTGTTTCTTAGACTGAGCATTAGACACAGGGGTCGCAGGTGACCCCCTGGCACCAGTTTC
This sequence comes from Pseudophryne corroboree, assembly GCF_028390025.1. NCBI lineage: Eukaryota > Metazoa > Chordata > Amphibia > Anura > Myobatrachidae > Pseudophryne > Pseudophryne corroboree. Next base: position 64,191,106 of record NC_086446.1, on the reverse strand, counting down.
AGGCTCCTGCCTATTATTTGATCGACTGGGCACTAGACGTAGGGGCCACAAGGGACCCCCTGGCACCAGTTTCAGTCTTCGGCCTGTTGTTTGTTAGACTGGGCTTTAGACGCAGGGGTAACAGGTGACCCCTTGGAACCAGTTTCAGGCTCCGGCCTGTTGTTTGTTAGACTGGGCACTAGATATAGGGGCCGCAGGTGACCCCCTGGCACCAGTTTCGTACTCAGGCATGTTGTTAGTTAGACTGGGCACTATAAGCAGAGGTCGAAATGGACCCCCTGGCACCAGTTTCAGGCTCCGGCCTTTTGTTTGTTAGACTGGGCTCTAGACGCAGGGGTCGCAGGTGACCCCCTGGCACCAGTTTTGGGCCCGTGTTGTTTCTTAGACTGGGCACTAGACACAGGGGTCACAGGTGACCCCCTGGCACCAGTTTTAGGCTCCGGCTTGTTATTTGTTAGACTGGGCACTAGACATAGGGGCCACAAAGGACCCCCTGGCACCAGTTTCAGGCTCCGGCCTGTTGTTTGTTAGACTGGGCTTTAGACACAGGGGTAACAGGTGACCCCTTTGAACCAGTTTCAGGCTCTGGCCTGTTCTTTGTTAGACTGGGCACTAGTTGTAGGGGCCACAAGGGACCACCTGGCACCTGTTTCGGTCTCCAGCCTTTTGTTTTTTAGACTGGGCATTAGACATAGGGGTCGCAGGTGACCCCCTGGCACCAGTTTTGTACTCAGGCATGTGATTAGTTAGACTGGGCACTATACGTAGAGGTCGAAAGGAACCCCCTGGAATCAGTTTCGGGCTCCGGCCTGTTCTTTCTTAGACTAGGCACTAGACACAGGGGTCACAGGTGACCTCCTTGCACCAGTTTCAGGCTCCGGCCTATTATTTGTTAGACTGGGCACTAGACGTAGGGGCCACAAAGGACCCCCTGGCACCAGTTTCAGGTTCCGGCCTATTATTTGTTAGACTGGGAACTACTTGTAGGGGCCACAAGGGACCCCCTGGCACCAGTTTCGGTCTCCAGCCTTTTGTTTTTTAGACTAGGCCCTAGACATAGGGGTCGCAGGTGACCCCCTGGCACCAGTTTCATACTCAGGAATGTTGTTAGTTAGATTGGGCACTATACGTAGAGGTCGAAAGGGACCCCCTGGCACCAATTTCCTGCTCAGGCCTGTTGTTTGTTAGACTGGGCAGTAGATGTAGGGGTCTAATGTGACCCCATGGCACCAGTTCCAAACCCTGGCCTGGTGTTTCTTAGACTGGGCACTAGACATAGGGGTCGCAAGGGACCTCCTGTCACCAGTTTCAGGCTCCAGCCTGTTGTTTGTTAGTCTGGGCTCTAGACGCAGGGGTCGCAGGTGACCCCCTGGCACCAGTTATGGGCCCGACCTGTTGTTTCTTAGACTGGGCACTAGACACAGCAGTCACAGGTGACCCCCTGGCACCAGTTTCAGGCTCCGGCCTATTATTTGTTAGACTGGGCACTAGACGTAGAGGCCACAAAAGACCCCCTGGCACCAGTTTCAGGCTCCGGCCTGTTGTTTGTTAGACTGGGCTTTAGACACAGGGTTAACAGGTGACCCCTTTGAACCAGTTTCCGGCTCCGGCCTGTTGTTTGTTAGACTGGGCACTAGTTGTAGGGGCCACAAGGGACCACCTGGCACCTGTTTCGGTCTCCAGCCTTTTGTTTTTTAGACTGGGCATTAGACATAGGGGTCGCAGGTGACCCCCTGGCACCAATTTTGTACTCAGGCATGTGATTAGTTAGACTGGGCACTATACGTAGAGGTCGAAAGGAACCCCCTGGAACCAGTTTCGGGCTCCGGCCTGTTCTTTCTTAGACTAGGCACTAGACACAGGGGTCACAGGTGACCCCCTTGCACCAGTTTCAGGCTCCGGCCTATTATTTGTTAGACTGGGCACTAGACATAGGGGTCGCAGGTGACCCCCTGGCACCAGTTTCGTACTCAGGCATGTTGGTAGTTAGACTGGGCACTATACGTAGAGGTCGAAAGCGACCCCCTGGCACCAGTTTCAGGCTCCGGCCTTTTGTTTGTTAGATTGGGCACAAGAGATCAGGGTCGCATGTGACCCCCTGGCACCAATTTTCTGCTTAGGCCTGTTGTTTGTTAGACTGGGCACTATGTGTAGGGGCCTACGGTGACCCCCTACTAATAGATACAAACCCCGTCCTGGTGTTTCTTAGACTGGGAACATTTATGTAGGTGTCGCAAGGGACCGCCTGGCACCAGTTTCAGGCTCCGTCCTGTTGTTTGTTAGACTGGGCTCTAGACGCAGAGGTCACAGGTGACCCCCTGGCACCAGTTTTGGGCCCGACCTGTTGTTTCTTAGACTGGGCTCTAGACACAGGGGTCACAGGTGACCCCCTGGCACCAGTTTCAGACTCCGGCCTATTATTTGTTAGACTGGGCACTAGACGTAGGGGCCACAAGGGACACCCTGGCACCAGTTTCAGGCTCCGGCCTATTATTTGTTAGACTGGGCACTAGATGTAGGGGCCACAAGGGACCCCCTGGCACCAGTTTTGGTCTCCAACCTTTTGTTTTATAGACTGGGCACTAGACCTCGGGGTCGCAGGTGACCCCCTGGAAGCAGTTTCGTACTCAGGCATGTGATTAGTTAGACTGGGCACTATACGTAGAGGTCGAAAGGGACCCCCTGGCACCAGTTTCAGCCTCCGTCCTTTTGTTTGTTAGATTGGGCACTAGACATCAGGGTCGCAGGTGACCCACTTGAACCAATTTCCTGCTCAGGCCTGTTGTTTGTTAGACTGGGCACTAGATGTAGGGGCCGCAGGTGACACCCTGGCACCAGTTCCGAGCTCCGGCCTGGTGTTTTTTAGACTAGGCACTGGACGTAGGTGTCGCACTGGACCTCCTGGCACCAGTTTCAGGCTCTGGCCTGTTGTTTGTTAGACTGGGCACTAGTTGTAGGGGCCACAAGGGACCCCCTGGCACCAGTTTCGGGCTCCGGCCTGTTGTTTGTCAGACTGGGCACTAGACACAGGGGACGCAGGTGACCCCCTGGCACCAGTTTCAGGCTTCTGCGTATTATTTGTTAGACTGGGCACTAGACGTAGGGGCCACAAGGGACCCCCTGGCACCAGTTTCAGTCTTCAGCTGTTGTTTGTTAGACTGGGCTTTAGACGCAGGGGTAACAGGTGACCCCTTGGAACCAGTTTCTGGCACCGGCCTGTTGTTTTTTAGACTGGGCACTAGATATAGGGGCCGCAGGTGACCCCCTGGCACCAGTTTCGTACTCAGGCATGTTGTTAGTTAGACTGGGCACTATACGTAGAGGTCGAAAGGGACCCCCTGGCACTAGTTTCAGGCTCCGGCCTTTTGTTTGTTAGATTGGGCACTAGAGATCAGGGTCGCATGTGACCCCCTGGCACCAATTTCCTGCTCAGGCCTGTTGTTTGTTAGACTGGGTACTAGATGTAGGGGCCTAATGTGACCCCCTGGCACCAGTTACAAACCCCGGCCTGCTGTTTCTTAGACTGGGCACTAGACGTAGGGGTCGCAAGGGACCTCCTGGCACCAGTTTCAGGCTCCGGCCTGTTGTTTGTTAGACTGGGCTCTAGACGCAGGGGTCGCAGGTGACCCCCTGGCACCAGTTTTGGGCCCGACCTGTTGTTTCTTAGACTGGGCACTAGATACAGGGGTCACAGGTGACCCCCTGGCACCAGTTTCAGGCTCCGGCCTATTATTTGTTAGACTGGGCACTAGATGTAGGGGCCACAAGGGTCCCCCTGGCACCAGTTTCGGTCTCTAACCTTTTGTTTTATAGACTGGGCACTAGACCTCGGAGTCGCAGGTGACCCCCTGGAAGCAGTTTCGTACTCAGGCATGTGATTAGTTAGACTGGGCACTATATGTAGAGGTCGAAAGGGACCCCCTGGCACCAGTTTCAGCCTCCGTCCTTTTGTTTGTTAGATTGGGCACTAGACATCAGGGTCGCAGGTGACCCCCTTGAACCAATTTCCTGCTCAGGCCTGTTGTTTGTTAGACTGGGCACTAGATGTAGGGGACGCAGGTGACCCCCTGGCACCAGTTCCGAGCTCCGGCCTGGTGTTTTTTAGACTGGGCACTGGACGTAGGTGTCGCACTGGACCTCCTGGCACCAGTTTGAGGCTCTGGCCTGTTGTTTGTTAGACTGGGCACTAGTTGTAGGGGCCACAAGGGACCCCCTGGCACCAGTTTCGGGCTCCGGCCTGTTGTTTGTCAGACTGGGCACTAGACACAGGGGACGCAGGTGACCCCCTGGCACCAGTTTCAGGCTTCTGCCTATTATTTGTTAGACTGGGCACTAGACGTAGGGACCACAAGGGACCCCCTGGCACCAGTTTAAGTCTTCGGCTGTTGTTTGTTAGACTGGGCTTTAAACGCAGGGGTAACAGGTGACCCCTTGGAACCAGTTTCTGGCTCCGGCCTGTTGTTTGTTAGACTGGGCACTAGATATAGGGGACGCAGGTGACCCCCTGGCACCAGTTTCGTACTCAGGCATGTTGTTAGTTAGACTGGGCACTATACGTAGAGGACGAAAGGGACCCCCTGGCACTAGTTTCAGGCTCCGGCCTTTTGTTTGTTAGATTGGGCACTAGAGATCAGGGTCGCATGTGACCCCCTGGCACCAATTTCCTGCTCAGGCCTGTTGTTTGTTAGACTGGGTACTAGATGTAGGGGCCTAATGTGACCCCCTGGCACCAGTTACAAACCCCGGCCTGCTGTTTCTTAGACTGGGCACTAGACGTAGGGGTCGCAAGGGACCTCCTGGCACCAGTTTCAGGCTCCGGCCTGTTGTTTGTTAGACTGGGCTCTAGACGCAGGGGTCGCAGGTGACCCCCTGGCACCAGTTTCAGGCTCCAGCCTATTATTTGTTAGACTGGGCACTAGACGTAGGGGCCACAAGGGCCCCTTGGAACCAGTTTTGGGCTCCGGCCTGTTGTTTGTGAGACTGTGCACTAGTTGTAGGGGCCACAAGGGACCCCCTGGCACCAGTTTCGGCCTCCGGCCTTTTGTTTTTCAGACTGGGCATTAGACACAGGGTAACAAGTGACACCTTGGAACCAGTTTCAGGATCCGGCCTGTTGTTTGATAGACTGGGCACTAGTTGTAGGGGCCACAAGGGACCCCCTGGCACCAGTTTCGGTCTCCAGCCTTTTGTTTTTTAGACTGGGCCCTAGACATAGGGGTCGCAGGTGACCCCCTGGCACCAGTTTCATACTCAGGAATGTTGTTAGTTAGACTGGGCACTATACGTAGAGGTCGAAGGGGACCCCCTGGCACCAATTTCCTGCTCAGGCCTGTTGTTTGTTAGACTGGGCACTAGATGTAGGGGTCTAATGTGACCCCATGGCACCAGTTCCAAACCCTGGCCTGGTGTTTCTTAGACTGGGCACTAGACATAGGGGTCGCAAGGGACCTCCTGTCACCAGTTTCAGGCTCCAGCCTGTTGTTTTAGTCTGGGCTCTAGACGCAGGGGTTGCAGGTGACCCCCTGGCACCAGTTATGGGCCCGACCTGTTGTTTCTTAGACTGGGCACTAGACACAGCAGTCAGAGGTGACCCCCTGGCACCAGTTTCAGGCTCCGGCCTATTATTTGTTAGACTGGGCACTAGACGTAGGGCCACAAAAGACCCCCTGGCACCAGTTTCAGGCTCCGGCCTGTTGTTTGTTAGACTGGGCTTTAGACACAGGGTTAACAGGTGACCCCTTTGAACCAGTTTCCGGCTCCGGCCTGTTGTTTGTTAGACTGGGCACTAGTTGTAGGGGCCACAAGGGACCACCTGGTACCTGTTTCGGTCTTCAGCCTTTTGTTTTTTAGACTGGGCATTAGACATAGGGGTCGCAGGTGACCCCCTGGCACCAGTTTGTACTCAGGCATGTGATTAGTTAGACTGGGCACTATACGTAGAGGTCGAAAGGGACCCCCTGGAACCAGTTTCGGGCTCCTGCCTGTTCTTTCTTAGACTAGGCACTAGACACAGGGGTCACAGGTGACCCCCTTGCACCAGTTTCAGGCTCCGGCCTATTATTTGTTAGACTGGGCACTAGACGTAGGGGCTACAAGGGACCCCCTGGCACCAGTTTCATTCTCCAGCCTTTTGTTTTTTAGACTGGGCACTAGACATAGGGGTCGCAGGTGACCCCCTGGCACCAGTTTCGTACTCAGGCATGTTGGTAGTTAGACTGGGCACTATACGTAGAGGTCGAAAGCGACCCCCTGGCACCAGTTTAAGGCTCCGGCCTTTTGTTTGTTAGATTGGGCACAAGAGATCAGGGTCGCATGTGACCCCCTGGCACCAATTTTCTGCTTAGGCCTGTTGTTTGTTAGACTGGGCACAATGTGTAGGGGCCTACGGTGACCCCCAACTAATAGATACAAACCCCGTCCTGGTGTTTCTTAGACTGGGAACTTTTATGTAGGGGTCGCAAGGGACCGCCTGGCACCAGTTTCAGGCTCCGGCCTGTTGTTTGTTAGACTGGGCTCTAGACGTAGAGGTCACAGGTGACCCCCTGGCACCAGTTTTGGGCCCGACCTGTTGTTTCTTAGACTGGGCTCTAGACACAGGGGTCACAGGTGACCCCCTTGCACCAGTTTCAGGCTCCGGCCTATTATTTGTTAGACTGGGCACTAGACGTAGGGGCCACAAGGGACCCCCTGGCACCAGTTTCAGGCTCCGGCCTATTATTTGTTAGACTGGGCACTAGATGTAGGGGCCACAAGGGACCCCCTGGCACCAGTTTCGGTCTCCAACCTTTTGTTTTATAGACTGGGCACTAGACCTCGGGGTCGCAGGTGACCCCTTGGAAGCAGTTTCGTACTCAGGCATGTGATTAGTTAGACTGGGCACTATATGTAGAGGTCGAAAGGGACCCCCTGGCACCAGTTTCAGCCTCCGTCCTTTTGTTTGCTAGATTGGGCACTAGACATCAGGATCGCAGGTGACCCCCTTGAACCAATTTCCTGCTCAGGCCTGTTGTTTGTTAGACTGGGCACTATGTGTAGGGGCCGCAGGTGACCCCCTGGCACCAGTTCCAAACCCCGGCCTGCTGTTTCTTAGACTGGGCACTAGACATAGGGGTCGCAAGGGACCTCCTGGCACCAGTTTGAGGCTCCGGCCTGTTGTTTGTTAGACTGGGCTCTAGACACAGGGGTCACAGGTGACCCCCTGGCACCAGTTTCAGGCTCCGGCCTATTATTTGTTAGACTGGGCACTAGACGTAGGGGCCACAAAGGACCCTCTGGCACCAGTTTCAGGCTCCGGACTGTTGTTTGTTAGACAAGGCACTAGACACAGGGGTCACAGGTGACCCCCTTGCACCAGTTTCAGGCTCCGGCCTATTATTTGTTAGACTGGGCACTAGATGTAGGGGCCACAAGGGACCCCCTGGCACCAGTTTCGATCTCCAGCCTATTGTTTTTTAGACTGGGCACCAGACATAGTGGTCGCAGGTGACCCCCTGGCAGCAGTTTCGTACTCAGGCATGTTGTTAGTTAGACTGGGCAATATACGTAGAGGTCGAAAGGGACCCCCTGGCACCAGTTTCAGGCTCCGGCCTTTTGTTTGTTCGATTTGGCACTAGAGATCAGGGTCGTATGTGACCCCCTGGCACCAATTTCCTGCTCAGGCCTGTTGTTTGTTAGACTGGGCACTATGTGTAGGGGCCTACGGTGACCCCCTGCCAATAGATACAAACACCGGCCTGGTGTTTCTTAGACTGGGTACTTGACGTAGGGGTCGCAAGGGACCTCCTGGCACCAGTTTCAGGCACCGGCCTGTTGTTTGTTAGACTGGGCTCTAGACGCAGAGGTCACAGGTGACCCCCTGGCACCAGTTTTGGGCCCGACCTGTTGTTTCTTAGACTGGGCACTAGACACAGGGGTCACAGGTGACCCCCTTGCACCAGTTTCAGGCTCCGGCCTATTATTTGTTAGACTGGGCACTAGACGTAGGGGCAACAAGGGACCCCCTGGCACCAATTTCAGGTTCCGGCCTATTATTTGTTAGACTGGGCACTAGATGTAGAGGCCACAAGGGACCCCCTGGCACCAGTTTCGGGCTCTGGCCTGTTGTTTCTTAGACTGGGCACTAGACACAGGGGTCGCAGGTGACCCCCTGGCACCAGTTTCAGGCTTCTGCCTATTATTTGTTAGACTGGGCACTAGACGTAGGGGCCACAAGGGACCCCCTGGCACCAGTTTCAGGCTCCGGCCTGTTGTTTGTTAGACTGGGCACTAGACATAGGGGTCGCAGGTGACCCCCTGGCACCAGTTTCGTACTCAGGCATGTTGTTAGTTAATCTGGGCACTATATGTAGAGGTCGAAAGGGACCCCCTGGCACCAGTTCCAGGCTCCGGCCTTTTGTTTGTTAGATTGGGCACTAGAGATCAGGGTCGCATGTGACCCCCTGGCACCAATTTCCTGCTCAGGCCTGTTGTTTGTTAGACTGGGCTCTAGATGTAGGGGCCTAAGGTGACCCCCCTGGCACCAGTTCCAAACCCCGGCCTGCTGTTTCTTAGACTGGGCACTGGATGTAGTGGTCGCAAGGGACCTCCTGGCACCAGTTTCAGGCTCCGGCCTGTTGTTTGTTAGACTGGGCTCTAGACACAGGGGTCACAGGTGACCCCCTTGCACCAGTTTCAGGCTCCGGCCTATTATTTGTTAGACTGGGCACTAGACGTAGGGGCCACAAGGGACCCCCTGGCACCAGTTTCAGTCTCCGGCCTATTATTTGTTAGACTGGGCACTAGATGTAGGGGCCACAAGGGACCCCCTGGCACCAGTTTCGGTCTCCAGCCTTTTGTATTATAGACTGGGCACTAGACCTCGGGGTCGCAGGCAGGGCCGGTGCTAAGGTGTTCGGCGCCCTCCTGCAAACTATAAATTTTGCGCCCTCCTAAAAATACAGATGTGGCCAATCTTATCTTACCTGCTAGCAGCCGCATCGTAAGCTGCGTCCTGTTTGCGAGAGCGTACACACCATATGATCCTATGGATCACGGATACATGCACACCACGGGCATGCTTATTGCGAATAACGAGTTGTGTTAGCCGCAATTAGTCTTTAAACTGAAAAGGGACACATCAGTACGTATTTTTGACATGTCTCTTTACAATGGCCCTCATTCCGAGTTGATCGCTCGCTAGAGTGGATGGGGAAAGGGTAGCGGCAGGGAGAGGTATACTTTAGATCCTGTGCGCCGGCATTACATACTAAGGCCTGATACCAAAATTATTTTTTCATGCCGTGTAAGTGTGTTGGCACTTACACCCCCCAAAAAAATGTAATAGCCCCAAATTACTGTCCTTAATGTATGAGGAGAGTATAGGCATAAAAAAAAAATATAAGAATTTACTTACCGATAATTCTATTTCTCGGAGTCCGTAGTGGATGCTGGGGTTCCTGAAAGGACCATGGGGAATAGCGGCTCCGCAGGAGACAGGGCACAAAAAGTAAAGCTTTAGGATCAGGTGGTGTGCACTGGCTCCTCCCCCTATGACCCTCCTCCAAGCCTCAGTTAGGATACTGTGCCCGGACGAGCGTACACAATAAGGAAGGATTTTGAATCCCGGGTAAGACTCATACCAGCCACACCAATCACACTGTACAACCTGTGATCTGAACCCAGTTAACAGTATGATAACAGCGGAGCCTCTGAAAAGATGGCTCACAACAATAATAACCCGATTTTTGTAACTATGTACAAGTATTGCAGATAATCCGCACTTGGGATGGGCGCCCAGCATCCACTACGGACTCCGAGAAATAGAATTATCGGTAAGTAAATTCTTATTTTCTCTATCGTCCTAGTGGATGCTGGGGTTCCTGAAAGGACCATGGGGATTATACCAAAGCTCCCAAACGGGCGGGAGAGTGCGGATGACTCTGCAGCACCGAATGAGAGAACTCCAGGTCCTCCTTAGCCAGGGTATCAAATTTGTAGGATTTTACAAACGTGTTTGCCCCTGACTAAGTAGCCGCTCGGCAAAGTTGTAAAGCCGAGACCCCTCGGGCAGCCGCCCAAGATGAGCCCACCTTCCTTGTGGAATGGGCATTTACATATTTTGGCTGTGGCAGGCCTGCCACAGAATGTGCAAGCTGAATTGTATTACACATCCAACTAGCAATAGTCTGCTTAGAAGCAAGAGCACCCAGTTTGTTGGGTGCATACAGGATAACAGCAAGTCAGTTTTCCTGACTCCAGCCGTCCTGGAACCTATATTTTCAGGGCCCTGACAACATCTAGCAACTTGGAGTCCTCCAAGTCCTTAGTAGGCGCAAGGCACCACAATAAGCTGGTTCAGGTGAAACACTGACACCACCTTAGGGAGAGAACTGGGGACGAGTCCGCAGCTCTGCCCTGTCCGAATGGACAAACAGATATGGGCTTTTTTGAGAAAAAAACCACCAATTTGACACTCGCCTGGCCCAGGCCAGGGCCAAGAGCATGGTCACTTTTCATGTGAGATGCTTCAAATCCACAGATTTGACTGGTTTTAAACCAATGTGATTTGAGGAATCCCAGAACTACGTTGAGATCCCACAGTGCCACTGGAGGCACAAAAGGGGGTTGTATATGCAATACTCCCTTGACAAACTTCTGGACTTCAGGAACTGAAGCCAATTCTTTCTGGAAGAAAATCGACAGGGCCGAAATTTGAACCTTAATGGACCCCAATTTGAGGCCCATAGACACTCCTGTTTGCAGGAAATGCAGGAATCGACCGAGTTGAAATTTCTTCGTGGGGCCTTCCTGGCCTCACACCACGCAACATATTTTCGCCCCATGTGGTGATAATGTTGTGCGGTCACCTCCTTCCTGGCTTTGACCAGGGTAGGAATGACCTCTTCCGGAATGCCTTTTTCCCTTAGGATCCGGCGTTCCACCGCCATGCCGTCAAACGCAGCTGCGGTAAGTCTTGGAACAGACATGGTACTTGCTGAAGCAAGTCCCTTCTTAGCGGCAGAGGCCATAAGTCCTCTGTGAGCATCTCTTGAAGTTCCGGGTACCAAGTCCTTCTTGGCCAATCCGGAGCCATGAGTATAGTTCTTACTCCTCTACGTCTTATAATTCTCAGTACCTTAGGTATGAGAAGCAGAGGAGGGAACACATACACCGACTGGTACACCCACGGTGTTACCAGAACGTCCACAGCTATTGCCTGAGGGTCTCTTGACCTGGCGCAATACCTGTCCCGTTTTTTGTTCAGATGGGACGCCATCATGTCCACCTTTGGTATTTCCCAACGGTTCACAATCATGTGGAAAAACTTCCCGATGAAGTTTCCACTCTCCCGGGTGGAGGTCGTGCCTGCTGAGGAAGTCTGCTTCCCAGTTTCCATTCCCGGAATGAAACACTGCTGACAGTGCTATCACATGATTTTCCGCCCAGCGAAAAGTCCTTGCAGTTTTTGCCATTGCCCTCCTGCTTCTTGTGCCGCCCTGTCTGTTTACGTGGGCGACTGCCGTGATGTTTTTCCCACTGGATCAATACCGGCTGACCTTGAAGCAGAGGTCTTGCTAAGCTTAGAGCATTATAAAATTACCCTTAGCTCCAGTATATTTATGTGGAGAAAAATCTCCAGACTTGATCACACTCCCTGGAAATTTTTTCCTTGTGTGACTGCTCCCCAGCCTCTCGGGCTGGCCTCCGTGGTCACCAGCATCCAATCCTGAATGCCGAATCTGCGGCCCTCTAGAAGATGAGCACTCTGTAACCACCACAGGAGAGACACCCTTGTCCTTGGATATAGGGTTATCCGCTGATGCATCTGAAGATGTGATCCGGACCATTTGTCCAGCAGATCCCACTGAAAAGTTCTTGCGTGAAATCTGCCGAATGGAATTGCTTCGTAGGAAGCCTCTTTTCCTGGTTTTAGGAGGTTCCTGACTAGCTCGGATAACTCCCTGGCTTTCTCTTCCGGGAGAAACACCTTTTTCTGGACTGTGTCCAGAATCATCCCTAGGCACAGCAGACGTGTCGTCGGGAACAGCTGCGATTTTGGAATATTTAGAATCCACCCGTGCTGTTGTAGCAGTATCCGAGATAGTGCTACTCCGACCTCCAACTGTTCCCTGGACTTTGCCCTTATCAGGAGATCGTCCAAGTAAGGGATAATTAAGACGCCTTTTCTTTGAAGAAGAATCATAATTTCGGCCATTACCTTGGTAAAGACCCGGGGTGCCGTGGACAATCCAAACGGCAGCGTCTGAAACTGATAGTGACAGTTCTGTACCACGAACCTGAAGTACCCTTAGTGAGAAGGGCAAATTTGGGACATGGAGGTAAGCATCCCTGATGTCCCGGGACACTATATAGTCCCCTTCTTCCTGGTTCGTTATCACTGCTCTGAGTGACTCCATCTTGATTTGAACCTTTGTAAGTGTTCAAATTTTTTTAGATTTAGAATAGGTCTCACCTAGCCTTCTGGCTTCAGTACCACAATATAGTGTGGAATAATACCCCTTTCCTTGTTGTAGGAGGGGTAATTTGATTATCACCTGCTGGGAATACAGCTTGTGAATTGTTTCCCATACTGCCTCCTTGTCGGAGGGAGACCTTGGTAAAGCAGACTTCAGGAGCCTGCGAGGGGGAAACGTCTCGACATTCCAATCTGTACCCCTGGGATACTACTTGTAGGATCCAGGGGTCCTGTACGGTCCCAGCGTCATGCTGAGAGCTTGGCAGAAGCGGTGGAAGGCTTCTGTTCCTGGGAATGGGCTGCCTGCTGCAGTCTTCTTCCCTTTCCTCTATCCCTGGGCAGATATGACTCTTATAGGGACGAAAGGACTGAGGCTGAAAAGACGGTGTCTTTTTCTGCAGAGATGTGACTTAGGGTAAAAACGGTGGATTTTCCAGCAGTTGCCGTGGCCACCAGGTCCGATGGACCGACCCCAAATAACTCCTCTTCCTTTATACGGCAATACACCTTTGTGCCGTTTGGAATCTGCATCACCTGACCACTGTCGTGTCCATAAACATCTTGTGGCAGATATGGACATCGCACTTACTCTTGATGCCAGAGTGCAAATATCCCTCTGTGCATCTCGTATATATAGAAATGCATCCTTTAAATGCTCTATAGTCAATAAAATACTGTCCCTGTCAAGGGTATCAATATTTTTAGTCAGGGAATCCGACCAAGCCACCCCAGCTCTGCACATCCAGGCTGAGGCGATCGCTGGTCGCAGTATAACACCAGTATGTGTGTATATACTTTTTATGATATTTTCCAGCCTCCTGTCAGCTGGCTCCTTGAGGACGGCCCTATCTATAGACGGTACCGCCACTTGTTTTGATAAGCGTGTGAGCGCCTTATCCACCCCAAGGGGTGTTTCCCAACGCGCCCTAACTTCTGGCGGGAAAGGGTATACCGCCAATAACTTTCTATCGGGGGGAACCCACGCATCATCACACACTTCCTTTAATTTATCTGATTCAGGAAAAACTACAGGTAGTTTTTTCACATCCCACATAATACCCTCTTTTGTGGTACTTGTAGTATCTGAAATATGTAACACCTCCTTCATTGCCCTTAACATGTAACGTGTGGCCCTAAAGGGAAATACGTTTGTTTCTTCACCGTCGACACTGAAATCAGTGTCCGTGTCTGTGTCTGTCGACCGACTGAGGTAAAAGGACGTTTTAACGCCCCTGACGGTGTTTGAGACGCCTGGACAGGTACTAATTTGTTTGCCAGCCGTCTCATGTCGCCAACCGACCTTGCAGCGTGTTGACATTATCACGTAATTCCATAAATAAGCCATCCATTCCGGTGTCGACTCCCTAGAGAGTGACATCACCATTACAGGCAATTTGCTCCGCCTCCTCACCAACATCGTCCTCATACATGTCGACACACACGTACCGACATATAGCACACACACACAGGGAATGCTCTGATAGAGGACAGGACCCCACTAGCCCCTTGGGGAGACAGAGGGAGAGTTTGCCAGCACACACCAAAGCGCTATATTTTACAGGGATAGCCTTATAATAAGTGCTCCCTTATAGCTGCTTTTATAAAATCACAATTTCGCCAAATTTTGCCCCCCCTCTCTTGATTTAACCCTGTTTCTGTAGTGCAGTGCAGGGGAGAGCCTGGGAGCCTTCCTGACCAGCGGAACTGTGTGAGGAAATGGCGCTGTGTGCTGAGGAGATAGGCCCCGCCCCCTTTTCGGCGGGCTCGTCTCCCGCTTAAAAATGGATTCTGGCAGGGGTTAAATATCTCCATATAGCCCCGGAGGCTATATGTGAGGTATTTTTTGCCAAAAAAAGGATTTTCATTGCTGCCCAGGGCGCCCCCCCCCAGCGCCCTGCACCCTCAGTGACTGCCGTGTGAAGTGTGCTGAGAGCAATGGCGCACAGCTGCAGTGCTGTGCGCTACCTTAAGAAGACTGAGGAGTCTTCTGCCGCCGATTCTGGACCTTCTTCTCTTTTCAGCATCTGCAAGGGGGCCGGCGGCGAGGCTCCGGTGACCATCCAGGCTGTACCTGTGATCGTCCCTCTGAAGCTAATGTCCAGTAGCCAAAGAAGCCAATCCATCCTGCACGCAGGTGAGTTCACTTCTTCTCCCCTAAGTCCCTCGATGCAGTGATCCTGTTGCCAGCAGGACTCACTGTAAAATAAAAAACCTAAGCTAAACTTTTCTAAGCAGCTCTTTAGGAGAGCCACCTAGATTGCACCCTTCTCGGCCGGGCACAAAAACCTAACTGAGGCTTGGAGGAGGGTCATAGGGGGAGGAGCCAGTGCACACCACCTGATCCTAAAGCTTTACTTTTTGTGCCCTGTCTCCTGCGGAGCCGCTATTCCCCATGGTCCTTTCAGGAACCCCAGCATCCACTAGGACGATAGAGAAAAACCCATTTAATAATACATATTGCATATACAATTCTAAATGAAAACACACATGGCAATGTGTAAAGTGGCAACAGTGCAGGTATACTTTAGTCCAAAAGCAGGGTCTCTCACCGTCTAGGGGTGCTGTTGTAGTGTTAGTAAAGCAAAAGAAGGTCCTGGGCTGGAGAGCACGGCACCACCACAGGTAGTATAAAAGCCTTTAGCACTGGCTCCTGCTGGCAGGGCAAAGACAGAGGTCTCAGATGGGGAATGGCTGCCAGCGGTGAGTGACAGGGGAGACGGCCACTGAGGAAGGAGCAGGTCCTGCAAGACGCGCAGCGAGTCAGAGTCCTGTGTGCGCCCCAGCCAATAGCATTTCAGTAGTGGCTGAGATGCACAGTTGCACACAGGTCTCTGACTCACAGCGCCTCCTGCAGGACCCACTCATTTTTAAAAAGTGAGTCCCACGAGCGCTGTAGCGCGTATTTTACGATCACTGAGCACACACTAAAATAAGCAGCACACACTAATATACTCACCCCCCTTCCCCAGCACACACTAATATACTCACCCCCCATCCCCAGCACACACTGATATACTCACCCCCCCTCCCCAGCACACACTAATGTACTCACCCCCCCCCTCCCCAGCACACACTAATATACTCACCCCCCCTCCCCAGCACACACTAATATACTCACCCCCCCAGCACACACTAATATACTCACCCCCCCAGCACACACTAATATACTCACCCCCCCTCCCCAGCACACACTAATATACTCACCCCCCCCCAGCACACACTAATATACTCACCCCCCCTCCCCAGCACACACTAATATACTCACCCCCCCTCCCCAGCACACTCTAATATACTCACCCCCTCCCCAGCACACACTGATATACTCACCCCCCCTCCCCAGCACACACTAATATACTCACCCCCATCCCCAGCACACTCTAATATACTCACCACCACCCCTTCCCAGCACACACTAATATACTCAAACCCCCCCCCCCCCCCCCCAGCACACACTAATATACTCAAACCCCCCCCCCCCCCAGCACACACTAATATACTCAAACCCCCCCCCAGCACACACTATTATACCCCTCCCCCGTGTGTCAGCTGCAGAATGTACCTGAAGACACTGCTCCTCGATATGGGATGCCTGCTGCTGCTGGACCTTCTGGGCTGCTGCTGCTCCTCATGTCTGAGCGATCCTCCAGTGCAGTCACATGTTGTGCACTACCTTCCTGTTCCTGCCTAATCAGGAAGCAGGCTCAGCAGAGTGTCGGGAGGTGGATGCCCGGCTTTGCTATGAGGACAAATTAAAAAATAAAAGTGCCCTGGCCCCAGAAATGACACGGGGGGGAGAGAAGGGGGATAGGGGAGGGAGCGGGCAGCTACTTAAGACTGCTGTGTCGAAGGGGATGGGGGCTATGCTGCTGCCTGTGTTATCTATCTTGACAGGAGGTGTGGGGAGGAGCCGGGAGTAGAGGGAAGGGGGGAAGGCCCTGATACCAACCAGATCAGCTTCTGATTATGCTGCCGGCGCTGCTGCTGCTGTCATACATCAGTGTGACAGGCGCGCTGCGGCGGCCAGCAGCAAGTTGTACTAGCAGAGCAGGGAAAGCGCCTCATGAGTCCGGCGCCTACCTGCTTTGCTGAGCGGGTAGCGCCGGCACTGGTCGCAGGTGACCCCCTGGCAGCAGTTTCGTACTCAGGCATGTGATTAGTTAGACTGGGCACTATATGTAGAGGTCGAAAGGGACCCCCTGGCACCAGTTTCGAGCTCCGGCCTGGTGTTTTTTAGACTGGGCACTGGACGTAGGTGTCGCACTGGACCTCCTGGCATCAGTTTAAGGCTCTGGCCTGTTGTTTGTTAGACTGGGCAATAGACACAGGGGTCGCAGGTGACCCCCTGGCACCAGTTTCATGCTCCTGCCTATTATTTGTTAGACTGGGCACTAGACGTAGGGGCCACAAGGGACCCCCTGGCACCAGTTTCAATCTTCGGCCTGTTGTTTGTTAGACTGGGCTTTACACGCAGGGGTAACAGATGACCCCTTAGAACCAGTTTCTGGCTCCAGCCTGTTGTTTCTTAGACTGGGCACTAGATATAGGGGCCGCAGGTGACCCCCTGGCACCAATTTCCTGCTCAGGCCTGTTGTTTGTTAGACTGGGTACTAGATGTAGGGGCCTAATGTGACCCCCTGGCACCAGTTCCAAACTCCGGCCTGCTGTTTGTTAGACTGGGCTCTAGACGCAGGGGTCGCAGGTGACCCCCTGGAACCAGTTTTGGGCCCGACCTGTTGTTTCTTAGACTGGGCACTAGACACAGGGGTCACAGGTGACCCCCTTGCACCAGTTTCAGGCTCCGGCCTATTATTTGTTAGACTAGGCACTAGACGTAGGGGCCACAAAGGACCCCCTGGCACCAGTTTCAGGCTCCGGACTGTTGTTTGTTAGACTGGGCACTAGACACAGGGGTCACAGGTGACCCCCTTGCACCAGTTTCAGGCTCCGCCCTATTATTTGTTAGACTGGGCACTAGACGTAGGGGCCACAAGGGACCCCCTGGCACCAGTTTCGGTCTCCAGCCTATTGGTTTTTAGACTGGGCACCAGACATAGGGGTCGCAGGTGACCCCCTGGCACCAGTTTTGTACTCAGGCATGTTGTTAGTTAGACTGGGCACTATACGTAGAGGTCGAAAGGGACCCCCTGGCACCAGTTTCAGGCTCCGGCCTTTTGTTTGTTAGATTTGGCACTAGAGATCAGGGTCGTATGTGACCCCCTGGCACCAATTTCCTGCTCAGGCTTGTTGTTTGTTAGACTGGGCACTATGTGTAGGGGCCTACGGTGACCCCCTGCCAATAGATACAAACACCGGCCTGGTGTTTCTTAGACTGGGTACTTGACGTAGAGGTCACAGGTGACCCCCTGGCACCAGTTTTGGGCCCGACCTGTTGTTTCTTAGACTGGGCACTAGACAGAGGGGTCACAGGTAACCCCCTTGCACCAGTTTCAGGCTCCGGCCTATTATTTGTTAGACTGGGCACAAGACGTAGGGGCCACAAGGGACCCCCTGGCACCAGTTTCAGGCTCCGGCCTATTATTTGTTAGACTGAGCACTAGACTTAGGGGCAACAAGGGACCCCCTGGCACCAGTTTCAGGTACCGGCCTATTATTTGTTAGACTGGGCACTAGATGTAGGGGCCACAAGGGACCCCCTGGCACCAGTTTCGGGCTCTGGCCTGTTGTTTCTTAGACTGGGCACTAGACACGGGTCGCAGGTGACCCCCTGGCACCAGTTTCAGGCTTCTGCCTATTATTTGTTAGACTGGGCAGTAGACGTAGGGGCCACAAGGGACCCCCTGGCACCAGTTTCAGTCTTCGGCCTGTTGTTTGTGAGACTGGGCTTTAGACGCAGGGGTAACAAGTGACCCCTTGGCACCAGTTTCAGGCTCCGGCCTGTTGTTTGTCAGACTGGGCACTAGACACAGGGGACGCAGGTGACCCCCTGGCACCAGTTTCAGGCTTCTGCCTATTATTTGTTAGACTGGGCACTAGACGTAGGGGCCACAAGGGACCCCCTGGCACCAGTTTCAGTCTTCGGCTGTTGTTTGTTAGGCTGGGCTTTAGACGCAGGGGTAACAGGTGACCCCTTGGAACCAGTTTCTGGCTCCGGCCTGTGTTTTTTTAGACTGGGCACTAGATATAGGGGCCGCAGGTGACCCCCTGGCACCAGTTTCGTACTCAGGCATGTTGTTTGTTAGACTGGGCACTATACGTAGAGGTCAAAAGGGACCCCCTGGCACTAGTTTCAGGCTCCGGCCTTTTGTTTGTTAGATTGGGCACTAGAGATCAGGGTCGCATGTGACCCCCTGGCACCAATTTCCTGCTCAGGCCTGTTGTTTGCTAGACTGGGTACTAGATGTAGGGGCCTAATGTGACCCCCTGGCACCAGTTACAAACCCCGGCCTGCTGTTTCTTAGACTGGGCACTAGACGTAGGGGTCGCAAGGGACCTCCTGGCACCAGTTTCAGGCTCCGGCCTGTTGTTTGTTAGACTGGGCTCTAGACGCAGGGGTCGCAGGTGACCCCCTGGCACCAGTTTTGGGCCGACCTGTTGTTTCTTAGACTGGTCACTAGACACAGGGGTCGCAGGTGACCCCCTGGCACCAGTTTCAGGCTCCGGCCTATTATTTGTTAGACTGGGCACTAGATGTAGGGGCCACAAGGGACCTCCTGGCACCAGTTTTGGTCTCCAACCTTTTGTTTTATAGACTGGGCACTAGACCTCGGGGTTGCAGGTGACCCCCTGGAAGCAGTTTCATACTCAGACATGTGATTAGTTAGACTGGGCACTATATGTAGAGGTCGAAAGGGACCCCCTGGCACCAGTTTCAGCCTCCGTCCTTTTGTTTGCTAGATTGGGCACTAGACATCAGGATCGCAGGTGACCCCCTTGAACCAATTTCCTGCTCAGGCCTGTTGTTTGTTAGACTGGGCACTAGATGTAGGGGCCGCAGGTGACCCCCTGGCACCAGTTCCAAACCCCGGCCTGCTGTTTCTTAGACTGGGCACTAGACGTAGGGGTCACAAGGGACCTCCTGGCACCAGTTTGAGGCTCCGGCCTGTTGTTTGTTAGACTGGGCTCTAGACACAGGGGTCACAGGTGACCCCCTGGCACCAGTTTCAGGCTCCGACCTATTATTTGTTAGACTGGGCACTAGACGTAGGGGCCACAAAGGACCCTCTGGCACCAGTTTCAGGCTCCGGACTGTTGTTTGTTAGACAAGGCACTAGACACAGGGGTCACAGGTGACCCCCTTGCACCAGTTTCAGGCTCCGGTCTATTATTTGTTAGACTGGGCACTAGATGTAGGGGCCACAAGGGACCCCCTGGCACCAGTTTCGGTCTCCAGCCTATTGTTTTTTAGACTGGGCACCAGACATAGGGGTCGCAGGTGACCCCCTGGCAGCAGTTTCGTACTCAGGCATGTTGTTAGTTAGACTGGGCAATATACGTAGAGGTCGAAAGGGACCCCCTGGCACCAGTTTCAGGCTCCGGCCTTTTGTTTGTTAGATTTGGCACTAGAGATCAGGGTCGTATGTGACCCCCTGGCACCAATTTCCTGCTCAGGCCTGTTGTTTGTTAGACTGGGCACTATGTGTAGGGGCCTACGGTGACCCCCTGCCAATAGATACAAACACCGGCCTTGTGTTTCTTAGACTGGGTACTTGACGTAGGGGTCGCAAGGGACCTCCTGGCACCAGTTTCAGGCACCGGCCTGTTGTTTGTTAGACTGGGCTCTAGACGCAGAGGTCACAGGTGACCCCCTGGCACCAGTTTTGGGCCCGACCTGTTGTTTCTTAGACTGGGCACTAGACACAGGGGTCACAGGTGACCCCCTTGCACCAGTTTCAGGCTAAGGCCTATTATTTGTTAGACTGGGCACTAGACGTAGGGGCCACAAGGGACCCCCTGGCACCAGTTTCAGGCTCCGGCCTATTATTTGTTAGACTGGGCACTAGACTTAGGGGCAACAAGGGACCCCCTGGCACCAATTTCAGGTTCCGGCCTATTATTTGTTAGACTGGGCACTAGATGTAGGGGCCACAAGGGACCCCCTGGCACCAGTTTCGGGCTCTGGTCTGTTGTTTCTTAGACTGGGCACTAGACACAGGGGTCGCAGGTGACCCCCTGGCACCAGTTTCAGGCTTCTGCCTATTATTTGTTAGACTGGGCACTAGACGTAGGGGCCACAAGGGATCCCCTGGCACCAGTTTCAGGCTCCGGCCTGTTGTTTGTTAGACTGGGCACTAGACATAGGGGTCGCAGGTGACCCCCTGGCACCAGTTTCGTACTCAGGCATGTTGTTAGTTAATCTGGGCACTATACGTAGAGGTCGCAGGTGACCCCCTGGAACCAGTTTCAGGCTCCAGCCTGTTGTTTGTTAGACTGGGCACTAGTTGTAGGGGCCACAAGGGACCCCCTGGCACCAGTTTCGGTCTCCAGCCTTTTGTTTTTTAGACTGGGCATTAGACATAGTGGTCGCAGGTGACCCCCTTGCACCAGTTTCGTACTCAGGCATGTGAGTAGTTAGACTGGGCACTATACGTAGAGGTCGAAAGGGACCCCCTGGCACCAGTTTCAGGCTCCGGCCTTTTGTTTGTTAGATTGGTCACTAGACACAGGGGTCGCAGGTGATCCCCTTGCACCAGTTTCAGGCTCCGGCCTATTATTTGTTAGACTGGGCACTAGACGTAGGGGCCACAAGGGACCCCCTGGCAACAGTTTCAGTCTCGGGCCTGTTGTTTGTTAGACTGGGCTTTAGACGCAGTGGTAACAGTGACCCTTTCAGGTTTCGGCCTGTTGTTTGTTAGACTGGGCACTAGACATAGGAGTCGCAGGTGAACCCCTGGCACCAGTTTCGTATTCAGGCATGTTGTTCGTTAGACTGGGCACTAGACGTAGAGGTCGAAAGGGACCCCCTGGCACCAGTTTCAGGCTCTGGCCTGTTGTTTGTTAGACTGGGCTCTAGAAGCAGGGGTCGCAGGTGACCCCCTGGCACCAGTTTTGGGCCCGACCTGTTGTTTCTTAGACTGGACACTAGACACAGGGGTTGCAGGTGACCCCTTTGCCCCAGTTTCAGGCTCCAGCCTATTATTTGTTAGACTGGGCACTAGACGTAGGGGCCACAAGGGCCCCTTGGAACCAGTTTTGGGCTCCGGCCTGTTGTTTGTTAGACTGGGCACTAGTTGTAGGGGCCACAAGGGACCCCCTGGCACCAGTTTCGGCCTCCAGCCTTTTGTTTTTTAGACTGGGCATTAGACACAGGGTAACAGGTGACACCTTGGAACCAGTTTCAGGCTCCGGCCTGTTGTTTGTTAGACTGGGCACTAGTTGTAGGGGCCACAAGGGACCCCCTGGCACCAGTTTCGGTCTCCAGCCTTTTGTTTTATAGACTGGGCCCTAGACATAGGGGTCGCTGGTGACCCCCTGGCACCAGTTTCATACTCAGGAATGTTGTTAGTTAGACTGGGCACTATACGTAGAGGACGAAAGGGACCCACTGGCACCAGTTTCAGGCTCCGGCCTTTTGTTTGTTAGATTGGACACTAGAGATCAGGGTCGTATGTGACCCCCTGGCACCAATTTCCTGCTCAGGCCTGTTGTTTGTTAGACTGGGCACTAGATGTAGGGGTCTGATGTGACCCCATGGCACCAGTTCCAAACCCTGGCCTGGTGTTTCCTAGACTGGGCACTAGACGTAGGGGACGCAAGGGACCTCCTGTCACCAGTTTCAGGCTTCGGCCTGTTGTTTGTTAGACTGGGCTCTAGACGCAGGGGTCGCAAGTGACCCCCTGGCACCAGTTTTGGGCCCGACCTGTTGTTTCTTAGACTGGGCACTAGAAACAGCAGTCACAGGTGACCCCCTGGCACCAGTTTCAGGATCCGGCCTATTATTTGTTAGACTGGGCACTAGACGTAGGGGCCACAAAGGACCCCCTGGCACCAGTTTCAGGCTCCGGCCTGTTGTTTGTTAGACTGGGCTTTAGACACAGGGGTAACAGGTGACCCCTTTGAACCAGTTTCCGGCTCCGGCCTGTTGTTTGTTAGACTGGGCATTAGACACAGGGGTAACAGGTGACCCCTTTGAACCAGTTTCAGGCTCCGGCCTGTTGTTTGTTATACTGGGCACTAGTTGTAGGGGCCACAAAGGACCAAATGGCATCAGTTCCAAACCCCGGCCTGCTGTTTTTTAGACTGGGCACTGGACGTAGGGGTCGCAAGGGACCTCCTGGCACCAGTTTCAGGCTCCGGCCTGTTGTTTGTTAGACTGGGCTCTAGACGCAAGGGTCGCAGGTGACCCCCTGGCACCAGTTTTGGGCCCGACCTGTTGTTTCTTATACTGGGCACTAGACACAGGGGTCACAGGTGACCCCCTGGCACCAGTTTCAGGCTCCGGCCTATTATTTGTTAGACTGGGCACTAGACGTAGGGGCCACAAAGGACCCCCTGGCACGAGTTTCAGGCTCCGGATTGTTGTTTGTTAGACTAGGCACTAGACACAGGGGTCACAGGTGACCCCCTTGCACCAGTTTTAGGCTCCGGCCTATTATTTGTTAGACTGGTCACTAGACGTAGGGGCCACAAGGGACCCCCTGGCACCAGTTTCGGTCTCCAGCCTATTGTTTTTTAGACTGGGCACTAGACATAGGGGTCGCAGGTGACCCCCTGGCACCAGTTTCGTACTCAGGCATGTTGTTAGTTAGACTGGGCACTATACGTAGAGGTCGAAAGGGACCCCCTGGCACCAGTTTCAGGCTCCGGCCTTTTGTTTGTTAGATTTGGCACTAGAGATCAGGGTCGTATGTGACCCCCTGGCACCAATTTCCTGCTCAGGCCTGCTGTTTTTTAGACTGGGCACTATGTGTAGGGGCCTACGGTGACCCCCTGCCAATATGTACAAACCCCGGCCTGGTGTTTCTTAGAATGGGCACTGGACGTAGGGGTCGCAAGGGACCTCCAGGCACCAGTTTCAGGCTCCGGCCTGTTGTTTGTTAGACTGGGCTCTAGACGCAGGGGTCGCAGGTGACCCCCTGGCACCAGTTTTGGGCCCGACCTGTAGTTTCTTAGACTGGGCACTAGACACAGGGGTCACAGGTGACCCCCTTGCACCAGTTTCAGGCTCCGGCCTATTATTTGTTAGACTGGGCACTAGACGTAGGGGCCACAAGGGACCCCCTGGCACCAGTTACAGGTTCCGGCCTATTATTTGTTAGACTGGGCACTAGATGTAGGGGCCACAAGGGACTCCCTGGCACCAGTTTCGGGCTCTGGCCTGTTGTTTCTTAGACTGGGCACTAGACACAGGGGTCGCAGGTGACCCCCTGGCACCAGTTTCAGGCTTCTGCCTATTATTTGTTAGACTGGGCACTAGACGTAGGGGCCACAAGGGACCCCCTGGCACCAGTTTCAGGCTCCGGCCTGTTGTTTGTTAGACTGGGCTTTAGACACAGGGGTAACAGGTGACCCTTTTGAACCAGTTTCAGGCTCCGGCCTGTTGTTTGTTAGACTGGTCACTAGTTGTAGGGGCCACAAGGGACCACCTCGCACCAGTTTCGGTCTCCAGCCTTTTGTTTTTTAGACTGGGCACTAGACATAGGGGTCGCAGGTGACCCCCTGGCACCAGTTTCATACTCAGGCATGTTGTTAGTTAGACTGGACACTATACGTAGAGGTCGAAAGGGACCCCCTGGCACCAGTTTCAGGCTCCGGCCTTTTGTTTGTTAGATTGGGCACTAGAGATCAGGTTTGCATGTGACCCCCTGGCACTAGTTTCCTGCTCAGGCCGGTTGTTTGTTAGACTGGGCACTATGTGTAGGGGCCTACGGTGACCCCCTGGCACCAGTTCCATACCCCGGCCTGCTGTTTCTTAGACTGGGCACTGGACGTAGGGGTCGCAAGGGACCTCTTGGCACCAGTTTCAGGCTCCGGCCTGTTGTTTGTTAGACTGGGCTCTAGACGCAGGGGTCGCAGGTGACCCCCTGGCACCAGTTTTGGGCCCGACCTGTTGTTTCTTAGACTGGGCACTAGACACAGGGGTCACAGGTGACCCCCTTGCACCAGTTTCAGGCTCCGGACTATTATTTGTTAGACTGGGCACTAGATGTAGGGGCCACAAGGGACCCCCTGGCACCAGTTTCGGTCTCCAGCCTATTGTTTTTTAGACTGGGCACTAGACATAGGGGTCACAGGTGACCCCCTGGCACCAGTTTCGTACTCAGGCATGTTGTTAGTTAGACTGGGCACTATACGTAGAGGTCGAAAAGGACCCCCTGGCACCAGTTTCAGGCTCCGGCATTTTGTTTGTTAGATTTGGCACTAGAGATCAGGGTCGTATGTGACCCCCTGGCACCAATTTCCTGCTCAGGCCTGTTGTTTGTTAGACTGGGCACTATGTGTAGGGGCCTATGGTGACCCCCTGCCAATAGATACAAACCCCGGCCTGGTGTTTCTTAGACTGGGCACTTGACGTAGGGGTCGCAAGGGACCTCCTGGCACCAGTTTCAGGCTCCGGCCTGTTGTTTGTTAGACTAAGCTCTAGACGCAGAGGTCACAGGTGACCCCCTGGCACCACTTTTGGCCCGACCTGTAGTTTCTTAGACTGGGCACTAGACACAGGGGTCACAGGTGACCCCCTTGCACCAGTTTCAGGCTCCGGCCTATTATTTGTTAGACTGGGCACTAGACTTAGGGACCACAATGGACTCCCTGGCACCAGTTTCAGGTTCCGGCCTATTATTTGTTAGACTGGGCACTAGATGTAGGGGCCACAAGGGACCCCCTGGCACCAGTTTCGGGCTCTGGCCTGTTGTTTCTTAGACTGGGCACTAGACACAGGGGTCGCAGGTGACCCCCTGGCACCAGTTTCAGGCTTCTGCCTATTATTTGTTAGACTGGGCACTAGACGTAGGGGCCACAAGGGACCCCCTGGCACCAGTTTCAGTCTTCAGCCTGTTGTTTGTTAGACTGGGCTTTAGACGCAGGGGTAACAGGTGACACCTTGGCACCAGTTGCAGGCTCCGGCCTGTTGTTTGTTAGACTGGGCACTAGATATAGGGGCCGCAGGTGACCCCCTGGCACCAGTTTCATACTCAGGCATGTTGTTAGTTAGACTGGGCACTATACGTAGAGGTCGAAAGGGACCCCCTGGCACCAGATTCAGGCTCCGGCCTTTTGTTTGTTAGATTGGGCACTAGAGATCAGGGTCGCATGTGACCCCCTTGCACCAATTTCCTGCTCAGGCCTGTTGTTTGTTAGACTGGGCACTAGATGTAGGGGCCTAAGGTGATCCCCTGGCACCAGTTTTGGGCCCGACCTGTTGTTTCTTAGACTGGGCACTAGACACAGGGGTCACAGGTGACCCCCTTGCACCAGTTTCAGGCTCCGGCCTATTATTTGTTAGACTGGGCACTAGACTTAGGGGCCACAAGGGACCCCCTGGCACCAGTTTCAGGTCTCGGCCTATTATTTGTTAGACTGGGCACTAGATGTAGGGGCCACAACGGACCCCCTGGCACCAGTTTTGGGCCCGACCTGTTGTTTCTTAGACTGGGCACTAGACACAGGGGTCACAGGTGACCCCCTTGCACCAGTTTCAGGCTCCGGACTATTATTTGTTAGACTGGGCACTAGACGTAGGGGCCACAAGGGACCCCCTGGCACCAGTTTCGGTCTCCAGCCTATTGTTTTTTAGACTGGGCACTAGACATAGGGGTCGCAGGTGACCCCCTGGCACCAGTTTCGTACTCAGGCATGTTGTTAGTTAGACTGGGCACTATACGTAGAGGTCGAAAGGGACCCCCTGGCACCAGTTTCAGGCTCCGGCATTTTGTTTGTTAGATTTGGCACTAGCGATCAGGGTCGTATGTGACCCCCTGGCACCAATTTCCTGCTCAGGCCTGTTGTTTGTTAGACTTGGCACTATGTGTAGGGGCCTACGGTGACCCCCTGCCAACAGATACAAACCCCGGCCTGATGTTTCTTAGACTGGGCACTTGACGTAGGGGTCGCAAGGGACCCCCTGGCACCAGTTTCAGTCTTCGGCCTGTTGTTTGTCAGACTGGGCTTTAGACGTAGGGGTAACAGGTGACCCCTTGGCACCAGTTTCAGGCTCCGGCCTGTTGTATGTTAGACTGGGCACTAGATATAGGGGCCGCAGGTGACCCCCTGGCACCAGTTTCGTACTCAGGCATGTTGTTAGTTAGACTGGACACTATACGTAGAGGTCGAAAGGGACCCCCTGGCACCAGATTCAGGCTCCGGCCTTTTGTTTGTTAGATTGGGCACTAGAGATCAGGGTCGCATGTGACCCCCTGGCACCAATTTCCTGCTCAGGCCTGTTGTTTGTTAGACTGGGCACTAGATGTAGGGGCCTAAGGTGACCCCCTGGCACCAGTTCCAAACCCCGGCCTGCTGTTTCTTAGACTGGGCACTGGACGTAGGGGTCGCAAGGGACCTCCTGGCACCAGTTTCAGGCTTTGGCCTGTTGTTTGTTAGACTGGGCTCTAGACGCAGGGGTCGCAGGTGACCCCCTGGCACCAGTTTTGGGCCCGACCTGTTGTTTCTTAGACTGGGCACTAGACACAGGGGTCACAGGTGACCCCCTTGCACCAGTTTCAGGCTCCGGCCTATTATTTGTTAGACTGGGCACTAGACGTAGGGGCCACAAGGGACCCCCTGGCACCAGTTACAGGTTCCGGCCTATTATTTGTTAGACTGGGCACTAGATGTAGGGGCCACAAGGGACCCCCTGGCACCAGTTTCGGGCTCTGGCCTGTTGTTTCTTAGACTGGGCACTAGACACAGGGGTCGCAGGTGACCCCCTGGCACCAGTTTCAGGCTTCTGCCTATTATTTGTTAGACTGGGCACTAGACGTATGGGCCACAAGGGACCCCCTGGCACCAGTTTCAGGCTCCGGCCTGTTGTTTGTTAGACTGGGCTTTAGACACAGGGGTAACAGGTGACCCCTTTGAACCAGTTTCAGGCTCCGGCCTGTTGTTTGTTAGACTGGTCACTAGTTGTAGGGGCCACAAGGGACCACCTCGCACCAGTTTCGGTCTCCAGCGTTTTGTTTTTTAGACTGGGCACTAGACATAGGGGTCGCAGGTGACCCCCTGGCACCAGTTTCATACTCAGGCATGTTATTAGTTAGACTGGGCACTATACGAAGAGGTCGAAAGGGACCCCCTGGCACCAGTTTCAGGCTCCGGCCTTTTGTTTGTTAGATTGGGCACTAGAGATCAGGTTTGCATGTGACCCCCTGGCACTAGTTTCCTGCTCAGGCCGGTTGTTTGTTAGACTGGGCACTATGTGTAGGGGCCTACGGTGACCCCCTGGCACCAGTTCCATACCCCGGCCTGCTGTTTCTTAGACTGGGCACTGGACGTAGGGGTCGCAAGGGACCTCTTGGCACCAGTTTCAGGCTCCGGCCTGTTGTTTGTTAGACTGGGCTCTAGACGCAGGGGTCGCAGGTGACCCCCTGGCACCAGTTTTGGGCCCGACCTGTTGTTTCTTAGACTGGGCACTAGACACAGGGGTCACAGGTGACCCCCTTGCACCAGTTTCAGGCTCCGGACTATTATTTGTTAGACTGGGCACTAGACTTAGGGGCCACAAGGGACCCCCTGGCACCAGTTTCAGGTTCCGGCCTATTATTTGTTAGACTGGGCACTAGATGTAGGGGCCACAAGGGACCCCCTGGCACCAGTTTTGGGCCCGACCTGTTGTTTCTAAGACTGGGCACTAGACACAGGGGTCACAGGTGACCCCCTTG
Source organism: Pseudophryne corroboree (assembly GCF_028390025.1). NCBI lineage: Eukaryota > Metazoa > Chordata > Amphibia > Anura > Myobatrachidae > Pseudophryne > Pseudophryne corroboree. Next base: position 64,162,879 of record NC_086446.1, on the reverse strand, counting down.
CACCAGTTTCAGGCTCCGGACTATTATTTGTTAGACTGGGCACTAGACGTAGGGGCCACAAGGGACCCCCTGGCACCAGTTTCGGTCTCCAGCCTATTGTTTTTTAGACTGGGCACTAGACATAGGGGTCGCAGGTGACCCCCTGGCACCAGTTTCGTACTCAGGCATGTTGTTAGTTAGACTGGGCACTATACGTAGAGGTCGAAAGGGACCCCCCTGGCACCAGTTTCAGGCTCCGGCATTTTGTTTGTTAGATTTGGCACTAGAGATCAGGGTCGTATGTGACCCCCTGGCACCAATTTCCTGCTCAGGCCTGTTGTTTGTTAGACTGGGCACTATGTGTAGGGGCCTACGGTGACCCCCTGCCAATATATACAAACCCCGGCCTGGTGTTTCTTAGACTGGGCACTTGACGTAGGGGTCGCAAGGGACCTCCTGGCACCAGTTTCAGGCTCCGGCCTGTTGTTTGTTAGACTGGGCTCTAGACGCAGAGGTCACAGGTGACCCCCTGGCACCAGTTTTGGGCCCGACCTGTAGTTTCTTAGACTGGGCACTAGATACAGGGGTCACAGGTGACCCCCTTGCACCAGTCTCAGGCTCCGGCCTATTATTTGTTAGACTGGGCACTAGACTTAGGGGCCACAAGGGACCCCCTGGCACCAGTTTCAGGTTCCGGCCTATTATTTGTTAGACTGGGCACTAGATGTAGGGGCCACAAGGGACCCCCTGGCACCAGTTTCGGGCTCTGGCCTGTTGTTTCTAAGACTGGGCACTAGACACAGGGGTCGCAGGTGACCCCCTGGCACCAGTTTCAGGCTTCTGCCTATTATTTGTTAGACTGGGCACTAGACGTAGGGGCCACAAGGGACCCCCTGGCACCAGTTTCAGGCTCCGGCCTGTTGTTTTTTAGACTGGGCTTTAGACACAGGGGTAACAGGTGACCCCTATGAACCAGTTGCAGGCTCCGGCCTTTTGTTTGTTAGACTGGGCACTAGATATAGGGGCCGCAGGTGACCCCCTGGCACCAGTTTCGTACTCAGGCATGTTGTTAGTTAGACTGGGCACTATACGTAGAGGTCGAAAGGGACCCCCTGGCACCAGATTCAGGCTCCGGCCTTTTGTTTGTTAGATTGGGCACTAGAGATCAGGGTCGCATGTGACCCCCTGGCACCAATTTCCTGCTCAGGCCTGTTGTTTGTTAGACTGGGCACTAGATGTAGGGGCCTAAGGTGACCTCCTGGCACCAGTTCCAAACCCCGGCCTGCTGTTTCTTAGACTGGGCACTGGACGTAGGGGTCGCAAGGGACCTCCTGGCTCCAGTTTCAGGCTCCAGCCTGTTGTTTGTTAGACTGTTCTCTAGACGCAGGGGTCGCAGGTGACCCCCTGGCACCAGTTTTGGGCCCGACCTGTTGTTTCTTAGACTGGGCACTAGACACAGGGGTCACAGGTGACCCCCTTGCACCAGTTTCAGGCTCCGGCCTATTATTTGTTAGACTGGGCACTAGACTTAGGGGCCACAAGGGACCCCCTGGCACCAGCTTCAGGTTCCGGCCTATTATTTGTTAGACTGGGCACTAGATGTAGGGGCCACAAGGGACCCCCTGGCACCAGTTTCGGGCTCTGGCCTGTTGTTTCTTAGACTGGGCAGTAGACACAGGGGTCACAGGTGACCCCCTGGCACCAGTTTCAGGCATCTGCCTATTATTTATTAGACTGGGCACTAGACGTAGGTGCCACAAAGGACCCCCTGGCACCAGTTTCAGGCTCCGGCCTGTTGTTTGTTAGACTGGGCTTTAGACACAGGGGTAACAGGTGACCCCTTTGAACCAGTTTCAGGCTCCGGCCTGTTGTTTGTTAGACTGGTCACTAGTTGTAGGGGCCACAAGGGACCACCTGGCACCAGTTTCGGTCTCCAGCCTTTTGTTTTTTAGACTAGGCACTAGACATAGGGGTCGCAGGTGACCCCCTGGCACCAGTTTCATACTCAGGCATGTTGTTAGTTAGACTGGGCACTATACGTAGAGGTCGAAAGGGACCCCCTGGCACCAGTTTCAGGCTCCGGCCTTTTGTTTGTTAGATTGGGCACTAGAGATCAGGTTTGCATGTGACCACCTGGCACTAGTTTCCTGCTCAGGCCGGTTGTTTGTTAGACTGGGCAAGGGTCGGTTCAAGGGCGCATAGCACCCCGGGCAGGAAAGGGGGCGTGGCCTAACACAGGGGGCGTGGTCAGTTACGCCCCCTGTACATTCTAGCGCCGCTTGAATGCTGAGCGATGCGCAATGACGTCATCGCGCACCGCACAGCAAAAGGTCCTCTCCACGAAGGGAAACTAGACGCATAGCGTCTAGTTCCCTTCGTGGAGAGGACCTTTGCTGTGCGGTGCGCGATGACGTCATCGCGCACCGCTCAGCAAAGTTACTCTCCACGAAGGGAAACTAGACGCATAGCGTCTAGTTCCCTTCACAGGGGACGGCAGCGGGCAGCGGGCATTTGAGGCGGACGGGGGACACAGCGGGCAGCAGTGGCGGATCTTGCCACGGTGCGGCGCCCTCCGGAAGGCGCCAGCGCCCTCCGGATGGCGGCGCCCCGGGCAAAAGTCCTGCTTGCCCGTGGCAAGATTTGCTACTGGAATGGGCACTATGTGTAGGGGCCTACGGTGACCCCCTGGCACCAGTTCCATACCCCGGCCTGCTGCTTCTTAGACTGGGCACTGGACGTAGGGGTCGCAAGGGACCTCTTGGCACCAGTTTCAGGCTCCGGCCTTTTGTTTGTTAGACTGGGCTTTAGACACAGGGGTAACAGGTGACCCCTTTGAACCAGTTTCAGGCTCCGGCCTGTTGTTTGTTCAACTGGGCACTAGTTGTAGGGGCCACAAAGGACCAAATGGCATCAGTTCCAAACCCCGGCCTGCTGTTTCTTAGACTGGGCAGTGGACGTAGGGGTCTCAAGGGACCTCCTGGCACCAGTTTCAGGCTCCAGCCTGTTGTTTGTTAGACTGGGCTCTAGAAGCAGGGGTCGCAGGTGACCCCCTGGCACCAGTTTTGGGCCCGACCTGTTGTTTCTTATACTGGGCACTAGACACAGGGGTCACAGGTGAACCCCTGGCATCAGTTTCAGGCTCCGGCCTATTATTTGTTAGACTGGCCAATAGACGTAGGGGCCACAAGGGACCCCCTGGCACCAGATTCGGTCTCCAGCCTTTTGTTTTATAGACTGGGCACTAGACCTCGGGGTCGCAGGTGACCCCCTGGCAGCAGTTTCATACTCAGGCATGTGATTAGTTAGACTGGGCACTATACGTAGAGGTCGAAAGGGACCCCCTGGCACCAGTTTCATCCTCCGTCCTTTTGTTTGTTAGATTGGGCACTAGACATCAGGGTCGCAGGTGACCGCCTGGAACCAATTTCCTGCTCAGGCCTGTTGTTTGTTAGACTGGGCACTAAATGTAGGGGCCACAGGTGACCCCCTGGCCCCAGTTCCGAGCTCCGGCCTGGTGTTTTGTAGACTGGGCACTGGACGTAGGTGTCGTACTGGACCTCCTGGCACCAGTTTCAGGCTTTGGCCTGTTGTTTGTTAGACTGGGCATTAGACACAGGGGTCGCAGGTGACCCCCTGGCACCAGTTTCGTACTCAGGCATGTTGTTAGTTAGACTGGGCACTATACGTAGAGGTCGAAAGGGACCCCCTGGAACCCGTTTTGGGCTCCGGCCTGTTCTTTCTTAGACTAGGCATTAGAGATCAGGTTTGCATGTGACCACCTGGCACTAGTTTCCTGCTCAGGCCGGTTGTTTGTTAGACTGGGCAAGGGTCGGTTCAAGGGCGCATAGCGCCCCGGGCAGGAAAGGGGGCGTGGCCTAACACAGGGGGCGTGGTCAGTTACACCCCCTGTACATTCTAGCGCCGCTTGAATGCTGAGCGATGCGCAATGACGTCATCGCGCACCGCACAGCAAAAGGTCCTCTCCACGAAGGGAAACTAGACGCATAGCGTCTAGTTCCCTTCGTGGAGAGGACCTTTGCTGTGCGGTGCGCGATGACGTCATCGCGCACCGCTCAGCAAAGTTACTCTCCACGAAGGGAAACTAGACGCATAGCGTCTAGTTCCCTTCACAGGGGACGGCAGCGGGCAGCGGGCATTTGAGGCGGACGGGGGACACAGCGGGCAGCAGTGGCGGATCTTGCCACGGTGCGGCGCCCTCCGGAAGGCGCCAGCGCCCTCCGGAAGGCGGCGCCCCGGGCAAAAGTCCTGCTTGCCCGTGGCAAGATCCGCTACTGGAATGGGCACTATTTGTAGGGGCCTACGGTGACCCCCTGGCACCAGTTCCATACCCCGGCCTGCTGCTTCTTAGACTGGGCACTGGACGTAGGGGTCGCAAGGGACCTCTTGGCACCAGTTTCAGGCTCCGGCCTTTTGTTTGTTAGACTGGGCTTTAGACACAGGGGTAACAGGTGACCCCTTTGAACCAGTTTCAGGCTCCGGCCTGTTGTTTGTTCAACTGGGCACTAGTTGTAGGGGCCACAAAGGACCAAATGGCATCAGTTCCAAACCCCGGCCTGCTGTTTCTTAGACTGGGCAGTGGACGTAGGGGTCTCAAGGGACCTCCTGGCACCAGTTTCAGGCTCCAGCCTGTTGTTTGTTAGACTGGGCTCTAGAAGCAGGGGTCGCAGGTGACCCCCTGGCACCAGTTTTGGGCCCGACCTGTTGTTTCTTATACTGGGCACTAGACACAGGGGTCACAGGTGAACCCCTGGCATCAGTTTCAGGCTCCGGCCTATTATTTGTTAGACTGGCCAATAGACGTAGGGGCCACAAGGGACCCCCTGGCACCAGATTCGGTCTCCAGCCTTTTGTTTTATAGACTGGGCACTAGACCTCGGGGTCGCAGGTGACCCCCTGGCAGCAGTTTCATACTCAGGCATGTGATTAGTTAGACTGGGCACTATACGTAGAGGTCGAAAGGGACCCCCTGGCACCAGTTTCATCCTCCGTCCTTTTGTTTGTTAGATTGGGCACTAGACATCAGGGTCGCAGGTGACCGCCTGGAACCAATTTCCTGCTCAGGCCTGTTGTTTGTTAGACTGGGCACTAAATGTAGGGGCCACAGGTGACCCCCTGGCCCCAGTTCCGAGCTCCGGCCTGGTGTTTTGTAGACTGGGCACTGGACGTAGGTGTCGTACTGGACCTCCTGGCACCAGTTTCAGGCTTTGGCCTGTTGTTTGTTAGACTGGGCATTAGACACAGGGGTCGCAGGTGACCCCCTGGCACCAGTTTCGTACTCAGGCATGTTGTTAGTTAGACTGGGCACTATACGTAGAGGTCGAAAGGGACCCCCTGGAACCCGTTTTGGGCTCCGGCCTGTTCTTTCTTAGACTAGGCATTAGACACAGGGGTCACAGGTGACCCCCTTGCTCCAGTTTCAGGCTCCGGCCTATTATTTGTTAGACTGGGCACTAGACGTAGGGGCCACAAAGGACCCCCTGGCACCAGTTTCAGGCTCCGGCCTTTTGTTTGTTAGACTGGGCTTTAGACACAGGGGTAACAGGTGACCCCTTTGAACCAGATTCAGGCTCCCGCCTGTTGTTTGTTATACTGGGCACTAGTTGTAGGGGCCACAAAGGACCAAATGGCACCAGTTCCAATCCCCGGCCTGCTGTTTCTTAGACTGGGCACTGGACGTAGGGGTCGCAAGGGACCTCCTGGCACCAGTATCAGTCTCTGGCCTGTTGTTTGTTAGACTAGGCACTAGACACAGGGGTCGCAAGTGACCCCCTGGCACCAGTTTTGGGCCCTACCTGTTGTTTCTTAGACTGGGCACTAGACACAGGGGTCACAGGTGACCCCCTTGCACCAGTTTCAGGCTCCGGCCTATTATTTGTTAAACTGGGCACTAGACGTAGGGGCCACAAGGGACCCCTGGCACCAGTTTCGGTCTCCAGCCTTTTGTTTTTTAGACTGGGCACTATACGTAGAGGTCGAAAGGGACCCCCTGGCACCAGTTTCAGTCTCCGGCCTTTTGTTTGTTAGATTTGGCACTAGAGATCAGGGTCGCATGTGACCCCCTGGCACCAATTTCCTGGTCAGGCCTGTTGTTTGTTAGACTGGGCACTATGTGTAGGGGCCTAAGTTGACCCCCTGCCAATAGATACAAACCCCGGCCTGATGTTTCTTAGACTGGGCACTTGACGTAGGGGTCGCAATGGACCTCCTGACACCAGTTTTGGGCCCGACCGGTTGTGTCTTAGACTGGGCCCTAGACGCAGGGGTCACAGGTGACCCCCTTGCACCAGTTTCAGGCTCCGGACTATTATTTGTTAGACTGGGTACTATACGTAGGGGCTAAAAGGGACCCCCTGGCACCAGTTTCAGGCTCCAGCCTATTATTTGTTAGACTGGGCACAAGATGTAGGGGCCACAAGGGACCCCCTGGCACCAGTTTCGGTCTCCAGCCTTTTGTTTTTTAGACTGGGCACTAGACATAGGGGTCTCAGGTGACCCCCTGGCACCAGTTTCGTACTCAGGACAGTTGTTAGACTGGGCACTAGATGTAGAGATTGAAATGGACCCCCTGGCACCAGTTTCGTACTCAGGCATGTTAGTTAGACTGGGCACTATACGTAGAGGTCGAAATGGACTCCCTGGCACCAGTTTCTGGCTCCGGCCTTTTGTTTGTTAGATTGGGCACTAGACATCAGGGTCGCATGTGACCCCCTGGCACCAATTTCCTGCTCAGGCCTGTTGTTTGTTAGACTGGGCACTAGATATAGGGGCCTAAGGTGACCCCCTGGCAGCAGTACCATACCCCGGCCTGGTGTTTCTTAGACTGGGCACTGGATTTAGGGGACGCAAGGGACATCCTGGCACCAGTTTCAGGCTTCGGCCTATTATTTGTTAGATTAAGCTCTAGACGCAGGGGTCGCAGGTGACCCCCTGGAACCAGTTTCAGGCTCCGGCCTGTTGTTTGTTAGACTGGGCACTAGTTGTAGGGGCCACAAGGGACCCCCTGGCACCCGTTTCGGTCTCCAGCCTTTTGTTTTTTAGACTGGGCATTAGACATAGGGGTCGCAGGTGACCCCCTGGCACCAGTTTCGTACTCAGGCATGTGAGTAGTTAGACTGGGCACTATACGTAGAGGTCGAAAGCGACCGCCTGGCAACAGTTTCGTACTCAGGCATGTTGTTAGTTAGACTGGGCACTATACATAGAGGTCAAAATTGACACCCTGGCACCAGTTTCAAGCTACGCCTTTTGTTTGTTAGATTGGGCACTACAGATCAGGGTCGCAGGTGTCCCACTGGCACCAATTTCCTGCTCTGGCCTGTTGTTTGTTAGACTGGGCACTAGAGGAAGGGGTCGCAAGGGACCCCCTGGCACCAGTATCAGGCTCTGGCCTGTTGTTTGTCAGACTGGGCTTTAGACGCAGGGGTCGCAAGGGACCTCCTGGCACCAGTTTTAGGCTCCGGCCTGTTGTTTGTCAGACTGGGCTCTAGACGCAGGGGTCGCAGGTGACCCCCTGGCACCAGTTTGGGGCCCGACCTGTTGTTCTCAGACTGGGCACTAAACACAGGGGTCACAGGTGACCCCCTGGCACCAGTTTCAGGCTCCGGCCTATTATTTGTTAGACTGGGCACTAGACGTAGGGGACACAGGTGACCCCCTGGCACCAGTTTCAGGCTCCGGCCTATTATTTGTTAGACTGGGCACTAGATGTAGGGGCCACAAGGGACCCCCTGGCACCAGTTTCGGTCTCCAGACTTTTGTTTTTTAGACTGGGCACTAGACATAGGGGTCGCAGATGACCTCCTGGCACCAGTTTCGTACTCAGGCATTTTCTTAGTTAGACTGGGCACTATACGTAGAGGTCGAAAGGGACCCCCTGGCACCAGTTTCAGTCTCCAGCCTTTTGTTTGTTAGATTGGTCACTAGACACAGGGGTCGCAGGTGACCCCCTTGCACCAGTTTCAGGCTCCGGCCTATTATTTGTTAGACTGGGCACTAGACGTAGGGGCCACAAGGGACCCCCTGGCAACAGTTTCAGTCTCGGGCCTGTTGTTTGTTAGACTGGGCTTTAGACGCAGTGGTAACAGGTGACCCTTTGGAACCAGTTTCAGGTTCCGGCCTGTTGTTTGTTAGACTGGGCACTAGATATAGGAGTCGCAGGTGAACCCCTGGCACCAGTTTCGTATTCAGGCATGTTGTTCGTTAGACTGGGCACTAGACGTAGAGGTCGAAAGGGACCCCCTGGCACCAGTTTCAGGCTCCGGCCTGTTGTTTGTTAGACTGGGCTCTAGAAGCAGGGGTCGCAGGTGACCCCCTGGCACCAGTTTTGGGCCCGACCTGTTGTTTCTTAGACTGGACACTAGACACAGGGGTTGCAGGTGACCCCTTTGCACTAGTTTCAGGCTCCAGCCTATTATTTGTTAGACTGGGCACTAGACGTAGGGGCCACAAGGGCCCCTTGGAACCAATTTCGGGCTCCGGCTTGTTGTTTGTTAGACTGGGCACTAGTTGTAGGGGCCACAAAGGACCCCCTGGCACCAGTTTCGGTCTCCAGACTTTTGTTTTTTAGACTGGGCAGTAGACGTCGGGGTCGCAGATGACCTCCTGGCACCAGTTTCGTACTCAGGCATGTTCTTAGTTAGACTGGGCACTATACGTAGAGGTCGAAAGGGACCCCCTGGCACCAGTTTCAGTCTCCGGCCTTTTGTTTGTTAGATTGGTCACTAGACACAGGGGTCGCAGGTGACCCCCTTGCACCAGTTTCAGGCTCCGGCCTATTATTTGTTAGACTGGGCTTTAGACGCAGTGGTAACAGGTGACCCTTTGGAACCAGTTTCAGGTTCCGGCCTGTTGTTTGTTAGACTGGGCACTAGACACAGGGGTTGCAGGTGACCCCTTTGCACCAGTTTCAGGCTCCAGCCTATTTTCTCTGACGTCCTAGTGGATGCTGGGAACACCGTAAGGACCATGGGGAATAGCGGGCTCCGAAGGAGGCTGGGCACTCTAGAAAGATTTATGACTACCTGGTGTGCACTGGCTCCTCCCACTTTGACCCTCCTCCAAGCCTCAGTTAGATTTCGTGCCCGGCCGAGGTTGGATGCACACTAGGGGCTCTCCTGAGCCCTTAGAAAGAAAGTATAGTTTAGGTTTTTTATTTTCAGTGAGACCTGCTGGCAACAGGCTCACTGCAGCGAGGGACTAAGGGGAGAAGAAGCGAACTCGCCTGCTTGCAGCCGGATTGGGCTTCTTAGGCTACTGGACACCATTAGCTCCAGAGGGATCGACCGCAGGCCCAGTCCTTGGTGTTCGGTCCCGGAGCCGCGCCGCCGTCCCCCTTACAGAGCCAGAAGCAAGAAGAGGTCCGGAAAAACGGCGGCAGAAGACATCAGTCTTCACCAAGGTAGCGCACAGCACTGCAGCTGTGCGCCATTGCTCCTCATGCACACTTCACACTCCGGTCACTGAGGGTGCAGGGCGCTTGGGGGGGGCGCCCTGAGCAGCAATAAAAAACACCTTGGCTGGCAAAAATACCACAATATATAGCCCCAGAGGCTATATATGTGGTAAATACCCCTGCCAGAATCCAGGAAAAAGCGGGAGAATAGGCCGCGGAAAAGGGGCGGAGCTATCTCCCTCAGACACACTGGCGCCATTTCTCCTTCACAGATCCGCTGGAAGGAAGCTCCCTGGCTCTCCCCTGCAGTCTACACTTCAGAACAGGGTAAAAACAGAGAGGGGGGGCACTAAATTTAGGCGCAATATATATATATAATAAAAAAGCAGCTATAGGGGACATAACTCAGTTAGTCCCTGCATTATATAGTGCTCTGGTGTGTGCTGGCATACTCTCACTCTGTCCCCCCAAAGGGCTTTTGTGGGTCCTGTCCTCATTCGGAGCATTCCTTGTGTGTGTGCGGTGTGTCGGTACGGCTGTGTCGACATGTTTGATGAGGATAATGATGTGGAGGCGGAGCAGATGCCTTTAGAAGGGATGTCACCCCCTGCGGGGCAGACACCTGAGTGGATGGGCTTATGGAAAGTAATGAGTGCACGTATAGACTCCTTAAATAAGAAAATCGACGACATGCCAAATGTGGGACAGCCGACTTCTCAGCTCGTGCCTGTCCAGGCGTCGCATGGGTCGTCAGGGGCTCTAAGCAGACCCAGATACCCGTACTTGGACGATCTCCTAATAAAAGCGAGGTCCAAGGAACAGTTGTTGGTGGGAGTAGCACTATCTCAGGAGGTGCTGCACCAGCACGGCTGGATTCTGAATATCCCAAAGTCACAGCTGGTTCCGACGACACGGCTACTGTTCCTGGGTATGATTCTGGATACTGTCCAGAAGAAAGTGTTTCTCCCGGAGGAGAAAGCCAGGGAGTTGTCATCTCTAGTCAGAGACCTCCTGAAACCAAAACAGGTATCAGTGCATCGCTGCACGCGGGTCCTGGGAAAGATGGTGGCTTCTTACGAAGCAATTTCCTTCGGCAGGTTCCATGCCAGAATCTTTCAGTGGGACCTGTTGGACCAGTGGTCCGGATCGCATCTTCAGATGCATCGCTTGATAACCCTGTCTCCAAGAACCAGGGTGTCTCTACTGTGGTGGCTGCAGAGTGCCCATCTTCTAGAGGGCCGCAGGTTCGGCATACAGGACTGGGTCCTGGTGACCACGGATGCCAGCCTTCGAGGCTGGGGGCCAGTCACACAGGGAAGAAACTTCCAAGGACTATGGTCGAGTCAGGAGACTTCCCTTCACATAAATATTCTGGAACTAAGGGCCATCTACAATGCCCTAAGTCAAGCAAAATCCCTGCTTCTACACCAGCCGGTGCTGATCCAGTCAGACAACATCACGGCAGTCGCCCATGTAAATCGACAGGGCGGCACAAGAAGCAGGATGGCGATGGCAGAAGCCACAAGAATTCTCCGATGGGCGGAGAATCATGTACTAGCACTGTCAGCAGTGTTCATTCCGGGAGTGGACAACTGGGAAGCAGACTTCCTCAGCAGACACGACCTCCACCCGGGAGAGTGGGGACTTCATCCAGAAGTCTTCCAGATGCTGGTAAACCGTTGGGAAAAACCACAGGTGGACATGATGGCGTCCCGCCTCAACAAAAAGTTAAAAAGATATTGCGCCAGGTCAAGGGACCATCAGGCGGTAGCTGTGGACGCTCTAGTGACACCGTGGGTGTACCAGTCGGTTTATGTGTTCCCTCCTCTGCCTCTCATACCAAAGGTATTGAGAATAATAAGAAAGAGAGGAGTAAACACCATTCTCGTGGTTCCGGATTGGCCAAGACGAGCGTGGTACCCGGAACTTCAAGAGATGCTCTCAGAGGACCCGTGGCCTCTACCGCTCAGACAGGACCTGCTACAGCAGGGGCCCTGTCTGTTCCAAGACTTACCGCGGCTGCGTTTGACGGCATGGCGGTTGAACACCGGATCCTAAAGGAAAAGGGTATTCCGGAAGAAGTCATTCCTACGCTTATTAAGGCCAGGAAAGATGTTACGGCAAAGCATTATCACCGCATATGGCGGAAATATGTTGCATGGTGCGAGGCCAAAAAGGCCCCAACAGAGGAATTTCAACTAGGTCGACTTCTGCATTTCCTGCAAGCAGGAGTGAATATGGGCCTAAAACTAGGCTCCATTAAAGTACAGATCTCGGCTCTGTCGATTTTCTTTCAAAAAGAACTAGCTTCAGTACCTGAAGTTCAGACATTTGTGAAAGGAGTGCTGCATATTCAGCCCCCATTTGTGCCTCCTGTGGCACCTTGGGATCTCAACGTGATGTTGAGCTTCTTAAAATCACATTGGTTTGAGCCACTAAAAACCGTGGATCTGAAATATCTCACGTGGAAAGTGGTCATGTTATTGGCCTTGGCTTCAGCCAGGCGAGTGTCAGAATTGGCGGCTTTATCATGTAAAAGCCCTTATCTAATTTTCCATATGGATAGGGCAGAATTGAGGACTCGTCCCCAATTTCTCCCTAAGGTGGTGTCAGCGTTTCACCTGAACCAGCCTATTGTGGTGCCTGCGGCTACTAAGGATTTGGAGGACTCCAAGTTACTAGACGTTGTCAGGGCCCTGAAAATATATGTTTCCAGGACGGCTGGAGTCAGAAAATCTGACTCGCTGTTTATCCTGTATGCACCCAACAAGCTGGGTGCTCCTGCTTCTAAGCAGTCTATTGCTCGCTGGATTTGTAGTACAATTCAGCTTGCACATTCTGTGGCAGGCCTGCCACAGCCAAAATCTGTGAATGCCCATTCCACAAGGAAGGTGGGCTCATCTTGGGCGGCTGCCCGAGGGGTCTCGGCTTTACAACTTTGCCGAGCAGCTACTTGGTCAGGGGCAAACACGTTTGCAAAATTCTACAAATTTGATACCCTGGCTGAGGAGGACCTGGAGTTCTCTCATTCGGTGCTGCAGAGTCATCCGCACTCTCCCGCCCGTTTGGGAGCTTTGGTATAATCCCCATGGTCCTTACGGTGTTCCCAGCATCCACTAGGACGTCAGAGAAAATAAGAATTTACTCACCGGTAATTCTATTTCTCGTAGTCCGTAGTGGATGCTGGGCGCCCATCCCAAGTGCGGATTGTCTGCAATACTTGTAAATAGTTATTGTTAACTAAAGGGTTATTGTTGAGCCATCTGTTGAGAGGCTCAGTTGTTTTCATACTGTCAAACTGGATATAGTATCACGAGTTGTACGGTGTGATTGGTGTGGCTGGTAAGAGTCTTACCCGGGATTCTAAATCCTTCCTTATTATGTCTGCTCGTCCGGGCACGGTGTCCTAACTGAGGCTTGGAGGAGGGTCATAGTGGGAGGAGCCAGTGCACACCAGGTAGTCATAAATCTTTCTAGAGTGCCCAGCCTCCTTCGGAGCCCGCTATTCCCCATGGTCCTTACGGTGTTCCCAGCATCCACTACGGACTACGAGAAATAGAATTACCGGTGAGTAAATTCTTATTATTTGTTAGACTGGGCACTAGACGTAGGGGCCACAAGGGCCCCTTGGAACCAGTTTCGGGCTCCGGCCTGTTGTTTGTTAGACTGGGCACTAGTTGTAGGGGCCACAAGGGACCCCCTGGCACCAGTTTCGGCCTCCAGCCTTTTGTTTTTTAGACTGGGCATTAGACACAGGGTAACAGGTGACACCTTGGAACCAGTTTCAGGCTCCGGCCTGTTGTTTGTTAGACTGGGCACTAGTTGTAAGGGCCACAAGGGACCCCCTGGCACCAGTTTCGGTCTCCAGCCTTTTGTTTTTTAGACTGGGTCCTAGACATAGGGGTCGCTGGTGAACCCCTGGCACCAGTTTCATACTCAGGACTGTTGTTAGTTAGACTGGGCACTATACGTAGAGATCGAAAGGGACCCCCTGGCACCAGTTTCAGACTCCGGCCTTTTGTTTGTTAGATTGGACACTAGAGATCAGGGTCGCATGTGACCCCCTGGCACCAATTTCCTGCTCAGGCCTGTTGTTTGTTAGACTGGGCACTAGATGTAGGGGTCTAATGTGACCGCATGGCACCAGTTCCAAACCCTGGCCTGGTGTTTCTTAGACTGGGCACTAGAGTAGGGGTCGCAAGGAACCTCCTGTCACCAGTTTCAGGCTCCGGCCTGTTGTTTGTTAGACTGGGCTCTAGACGCAGGGGTCGCAGGTGACCCCCTGGCACCAGTTTTGGGTCCGACTTGTTGTTTCTTAAACTGGTCACTAGACACAGCATTCACAGGTGACCCCCTGGCACCAGTTTCAGGCTCCGGCCTATTATTTGTTAGACTGGGAACTAGACGTAGGGGCCACAAAGGACCCCCTGGCACCAGTTTCAGGCTCCGGCCTGTTGTTTGTTAGACTGGGCATTAGACACAGGGGTAACAGGTGACCCCTTTGAACCAGTTTCCGGCTCTGGCCTGTTGTTTGTTAGACTGGGCATTAGACACAGGGGTAACAGGTGACCCCTTTGAACCAGTTTCAGGCTCCGGCCTGTTGTTTGTTATACTGGGCACTAGTTGTAGGGGCCACAAAGGACCAAATGGCATCAGTTCCAAACCCCGGCCTGCTGTTTTTTAGACTGGGCACTGGACGTAGGGGTCGCAAGGGACCTCCTGGCACCAGTTTCAGGCACCGGCCTGTTGTTTGTTAGACTGGGCTCTAGACGCAGGGGTCGCAGGTGACCCCCTGGCACCAGTTTTGGGCCCGACCTGTTGTTTCTTGTACTGGGCACTAGACACAGGGGTCACAGGTGACCCCCTGGCACCAGTTTCAGGCTCCGGCCTATTATTTGTTAGACTGGGCACTAGACGTAGGGGCCACAAAGGACCCCTGGCACCAGTTGCAGGCTCCGTCCTGTTGTTCGTTAGACTAGGCACTAGACACAGGGGTCACAGGTGACCCCCTTGCACCAGTTTCAGGCTCCGGCCTATTATTTGTTAGACTGGGCACTAGACGTAGGGGTCACAAGGGACCCCCTGGCACCAGTTTCGGTCTCCAGACTTTTGTTTTTTAGACTGGGCACTAGACATAGGGGTCGCAGGTGACCCCCTGGCACCAGTTTCGTAACTCAGGCATGTTGTTAGTTAGACTGGGCACTATACGTAGAGGTCGAAAGGGACACCCTGGCACCAGTTTCAGGCTCCGGCCTTTTGTTTGTTAGATTGAGCACTAGAGATCAGGGTCGCATGTGACCCCCCTGGCACCAATTTCCTGCTCAGGCCTGTTGTTTGTTAGACTGGGCACTATGTGTAGGGGCCTACGGTGACCCCCAGCCAATAGATACAAACACCGGCCTGGTGTTTCTTAGACTGGGCACTTGACGTAGGGGTCGCAAGGGACCCCCTGGCACCAGTTTCAGGCTCCGGCCTGTTGTTTGTTAGACTGGGCTCTAGACGCAGGGGTCGTAGGTGACCCCCTGGCACCAGTTTTGGGCCCGACCTGTTGTTTCTTAGACTGGGCACTAGACACAGGGTCACAGGTGACCCCCTTGCACCAGTTTCAGGCTCCGGCCTATTATTTGTTAGACTGGGCACTAGACTTAGGGGCCACAAGGGACCCCCTGGCACCAGTTTCAAGTTCCGGCCTATTATTTGTTAGACTGGGCACTAGACTTAGGGGCCACAAGGGACCCCCTGGCACCAGTTTCAGGTTCCGGACTATTATTTGTTAGACTGGGCACTAGATGTAGGGGCCACAAGGGACCCCCTGGCACCAGTTTCGGGCTCTGGCCTGTTGTTTCTTAGACTGGGCACTGGACACAGGGGTTGCAGGTGACCGGTGGTCATAATAATGCGACTCGACCGCGTATATCTAGTGTATACGACGACTACAAATCAAAGAAGACCTACAGGGTGTAACCACTGTGTCCAACGGAGAACTGTGGATGATCGTGGACAGTGTCATCTCGCAGATTGTGGTACAGTAGCCAATGGTCACTCGTGTCCGATTGCAGACCCACGGCACAATGCTCTGGGCATTGCCTGGCCTCGTAAACACCACCACTGCGCACAAGAGGACTGGAAACGTGTAGCCTGGTCTGACGAGTTGAGGTTTCAAACATTTAACGCAGATGGATGAGAAAACCCCACAAGGCAATGATGGCTTCATCCCAACAAAGGAAACTCGAGGGAGACAATGGCTGTTACGTTGTGGAGTCTTTTATTATTTATTACCAGTTCGTTATAAAGCATACACATATTCCACAGAACATTACAAAGGACACTTGTCCATTCACATCAGTCCCTGCTCCTGTGGAGATTACAATCTATATAGCTAACCTCATACATCTTCATGTGTATATGTACAAACACCTATATGTAACATATAGAAATAAAGACTACGGCGCTTAGGTGCGGCTTTGTGTTATCTATACCTTAAATTTTAAAAATAACCTTTTTGTAAGAAATAGAAAAACACTTCTCACAATATTAAGTGAGTGGCAGCTTATAATACAAGAAAATGTGCTTGGCATGCACACATAAAAATTATAGGAATTGGTGACAATAAGCGCCCAAGAGTGTGATTTATATAACAAGGTAAGTATAAATGAAGGTATCAAGGGTGGGTATATTGAAACTAGTTAAAATAACTTATCTGAAAACCAGAGAAGCTAATTTCAGGCGATGCTTCTTGGATGCTTAATACATGTTGAAAAAAAAGAAGAGCAAACATAGTGTGTACTGTTTTGTACAATATCAAAGTAAAACACTGACAATAAAATCCTTAGGCTTAATTAGGGAAATAGCATATTCCCAAGTATGTAATCAGTATAAAGCCTAGGCAGTGTATATATAAAAACTTAAATTATTTAATACAGAAAATGACATAAAAATACATAAAAATGCATAAAAATATGTGAATAGCTGTCTATCATGCGTACAGAATGAAAGATTATATCTAGCTTATCTGTCCATAAACAACTGGAATGCATGCGTACAGAATTCAAATTGATGAAATGGCTTATCTGTCCATAAGAGGAAGTGTCAGCAGGTAATCCCAACGCGTTTCGTCCGTCTTCAACAGGACTTCATCAAGGGAATAGACAAACAGAGCAAGCATGCTTTATTTATACCATGCTTGGGCAATTTATGATGACATCACTTCCTGTGATGTCATGTACTGAGAAATTGTTGTAGAATAAAAATGGGGATTTTAATTGCGCTCAAAAAGTGACAATATATAATAGTGAGGTGGAGAGATAAAAGGAAGGAAGAACTAGGAAAAAACGAGGTGGAGAAGTGACTTAAAAACGCCAAAGACGCGTCCGGATTTACTGTGGAACGCATGTGGAACGCATGCGTCATTTCCGCGTATGGCGCAGACGTGACTTCCGGTCGGCGTATTCCGATTGGAATCGGTTAAACCATAAAGTGACCAGGTTAAGTGTGTGTGGCCTTATTAAAATGATGTGTAGGGATGAATAACTAGGCTGGTTAGTGGTTATAGGTGACCGTAAAAGATGTGTTGATCCGTCATAGTTTAGCGGTCACGTGACTTCCGATATATCGCGGAAGTAAGTGTGTGGAACGCAAACAAATGACGTAACTTTCGCTAACAAGTACTGCGCAGCATAAATATGATATGACTATGCTTCTTTGATGAAGGAAACCACCAATTAACTACAACATTGCCACTTAAAATACTTTCCATGTGTCAATGTGTAATCAGTTCATATCCCGCCTTTTATGATCCTACCTTATGATATAGACTATCTGTATTGCACTCAAAAAATTACACATTAATTGCACTTTTTTAAAAATTAATTACTGTTTTTTTTTAAAATAATATTAATTAATTTTATAGAGATAAGTTACAAAGACGGTGCTTTATATAGCTATTATTCACTTTAATCTCACTAGTCACAATAATATTTTTGACAAATAGCATCACAGTGGTGCAATATTTATTGGTCCCCCTTTTTTAATGGAAGATATGTCACTTTATAGTGTCTATCACTTTTTTAATGGATGCCACACGACGGATCACAAATATCCATTAATATCACTTCTCACTTCTGGCCTTGTAGTATATACTCTTAAGTGCCTATATGGATATTAATCCTGACGATCCGTCCGTAACCCCGGTTTTAGCGAAAGTTACGTCATTTGTTTGCGTTCCACACACTTACTTCCGCGATATATCGGAAGTCACGTGACCGCTAAACTATGACGGATCAACACATCTTTTACGGTCACCTATAACCACTAACCAGCCTAGTTATTCATCCCTACACATAATTTTAATAAGGCCACACACACTTAACCTGGTCACTTTATGGTTTAACCGATTCCAATCGGAATACGCCGACCGGAAGTCACGTCTGCGCCATACGCGGAAATGACGCATGCGTTCCACATGCGTTCCACAGTAAATCCGGACGCGTCTTTGGCGTTTTTAAGTCACTTCTCCACCTCGTTTTTTCCTAGTTCTTCCTTCCTTTTATCTCTCCACCTCACTATTATATATTGTCACTTTTTGAGTGCAATTAAAATCCCCATTTCTCTAACGTCCTAAGTGGATGCTGGGGACTCCGTCAGGACCATGGGGTTTAGCGGCTCCGCAGGAGACAGGGCACAATAATAAAAGCTTTAGGATCAGGTGGTGTGCACTGGCTCCTCCCCCTATGACCCTCCTCCAAGCCTCAGTTAGATTTTTGTGCCCGGCCGAGAAGGGTGCAATCTAGGTGGCTCTCCTGAGCTGCTTAGAATAAAAGTTTAAGTTAGGTTTTTTATTTTCAGTGAGTCCTGCTGGCAACAGGCTCACTGCTACGAGGGACTTAGGGGAGAGAAGTAAACTCACCTGCGTGCAGGATGGATTTGCTTCTTAGGCTACTGGACACCATTAGCTCCAGAGGGAGTCGGAACACAGGTCTCACCCTGGGGTTCGTCCCGGAGCCGTGCCGCCGACCCCCCTTGCAGATGCCGAAGTTGAAGAGGTCCAGAGGTCCAGAAACAGGCGGCAGAAGACTTTCAGTCTTCATAAGGTAGCGCACAGCACTGCAGCTGTGCGCCATTGTTGTCAGCACACTTCATACCAGCGGTCACTGAGGGTGCAGGGCGCTGGGGGGGGCGCCCTGGGCAGCAATGTATTATACCTTTTTTATGGCTAAAATACATCACATATAGCCCTTGAGGCTATATGGATGTATTTAACCCCTGCCAGATCTCACAAACTCCGGGAGAAGAGCCCACCGTTTTAGGGGGCGGGGCCTATTCTCCTCAGCACACGGCGCCATTTTCCTGCTCAGCTCTGCTGTGAGGAAGGCTCCCAGGCTCTCCCCTGCACTGCACTACAGAAACAGGGTTAAAACAGAGAGGGGGGGCACTTATTTGGCGATATGATTACATATGTGAAAATGCTATAAGGGAAAACACTTGTATAAGGGGTTGTCCCTGTATAATTATAGCGTTTTTGGTGTGTGCTGGCAAACTCTCCCTCTGTCTCCCCAAAGGGCTAGTGGGGTCCTGTCCTCTATCAGAGCATTCCCTGTGTGTGTGCTGTGTGTCGGTACGTGTGTGTCGACATGTAGAAGGACGATGTTGGTGAGGAGGCGGAGCAAATTGCCTGTATTGGTGATGTCACTCTCTAGGGAGTCGACACCGGAATGGATGGCTTATTTAGGAATTACGTGATAATGTCAACACGATGCAAGGTCGGTTGACGACATGAGACGGCCGGCAAACAAATTAGTACCTGTCCAGGCGTCTCAGACACCGTCAGGGGCTTGTAAAAACGCCCATTTACCTCAGTTGGTCGACACAGACACGGACACTGACTTCAGTGTCGACGGTGAAGAAACAAACGTATTTTCCTTTAGGGCCACACGTTACATGTTAAGGGCAATGAAGGAGGTGTTACATATTTCTGATACTACAAGTACCACAAATAAGGGTATTATGTAGGGTGGGAATAATCTACTTGTAGTTTTTCCTGAATCAGATAAATTAAAGTGTGTGATGATACGTGGGTTTCCTCCGATAGAAAATTATTTGAGGTATACCTTTTCCCGCCAGAAGTGAGGGCGAGTTGGGAAACACACCTTAGGGTGGATAAGGCGCTCACACGCTTATAAAAACAAGTGGCGTTACCTTCTCCAGATACGGCCGCCCTCAAGGAGCCAGCTGATAGGAAGCTGAAAAATATCCTAAAAAGTATATACACACATACTGGTGTTATACTACGACCAGCAATCGCCTCAGCCTGGATGTGCAGCGCTGGGGGGGCTTGGTCGGATTTCCTGACTGAAAATATTGATACCCTTGACAGGAACAATATTTTATTGACTATAGAGCATTTTAAGGATGCATTTCTATATATGCGAGATGCGCAGAGGGATATTTGCATTCTGGCATCAAGAGTAGATGTGATGTCCATATCTGCCAGACGATGTTTATAGACA
Organism: Pseudophryne corroboree; assembly: GCF_028390025.1. Classification (NCBI taxonomy): domain Eukaryota; kingdom Metazoa; phylum Chordata; class Amphibia; order Anura; family Myobatrachidae; genus Pseudophryne; species Pseudophryne corroboree. The sequence continues at coordinate 64,142,983 of NC_086446.1, read as the reverse complement.
CGACAGTGGTCAGGTGATGCAGATTCCAGACGGCACATGGAAGTATTGCCGTATAAAGGGGCGGTCCATCGGACCTGGTGGCCATGGCAACAGCTGGAAAATCCACTTTTGTTACCCCAAGTCACATCTCAGCAGAAAAGGACACAGTCTTTTCAGTCTCAGTCCTTTCGTACCCATAAAGGCAGGCGGGCAAAAGGCCAGTCATATCTGCCCAGGGTTAGAGGAAAGGGAAGAAGACTGCAGCAGGCAGCCCATTCCCAGGAACAGAAGTCCTCCACAGCTTCTGCCAAGTCCGCAGCATGACGCTGGGGCCATACAAGCGGACTCAGGTGCGGTGGGGGGTCATCTCAAGAGTTTCAGCACGCAGTGGGCTCACTCGCAAGTGGACTCCTGGATCCTACACGTAGTATCCCAGGTGTACATTGGAAATTCGAGACGTCTTCCCCTCACAAGTTCCTGAAGTCTGCTTTACCAATGTCTCCCTCCGACAGGGAGGCAGTATTGGGAAAAAATTCACAGGCTGTATTCCCAGCAGGTGATAATCAAAGTACCCCTCCTACAACAAGGGAAGGGGTATTATTCCACACTATATTGTGGTACTGAAGCCAAACGGCTCGGTGAGATCTAAAAGATTTGAACAATTACATACAAGGGTTCAAATCAAGATGGAGTCACTCAGAGCAGTGATAGCGAACCAGGACGATATGGTGTCACTGGATATCAGGGACGCTTACCTACATGTCCAAATTTTGCCCTTCTCACCAAGGGTATCTCAGGTTCGTGGTACAGAACTGTCACTATCAGTTCAGACGCTGCCGTTTGGATTGTCCACGGCACCCCGGGTCTTTACCATGGTAATGGCCGAAATGATGATTCTTCCTAAAAGAAATATGGACGCTTTCCTGATAAGGGCAAGGTCCAGAGAACAGTTGGCGGTCGGAGTAGCACTATCTCATGTAGTTCTACGACAGCACGAGTGGATTCTAAATATTCCAAAATCGCAGCTTTTTCCGACGACACGTCTAATGTTCCTAGGAATGATTCTGGACACAGTCCAGAAAAGGATGTTTTCTCCCGGAGAAGAAGGCCAGGGAGTTATCCGAGCTAGTCAGGAACCTCCTAAAACCAGGAAAAGTATCAGTGCATCATTGCACAAGGGTCCTGTGAAAAATGGTGGTTTCTTACAAAGCGATCCCATTCGGTAGATTTCACGCAAGAACCTTTCAGTGGAATCTGCTGGGAAAATAGTCCGGATCGCATCTTCAGATGCATCAGCGGATAACCCTGTCTCCAAGGACAAGGGTGTTTTCTTCTGCGGTGGCTGCAGAGTGCTCATCTATGAAAGGGCCGCAGATTCGACATTCAGGACTGGGTCCTGGTGACCACGGATGCCAGCCTGAGTGGCTGGGGAGCAGTCACACAAGGAAAAAATTTCCAGGGAGTGTGATCAAGTCTGGAGACTTCTCTCCACATAAATATACTGGAGCTAAGGGCAATTCACAAGGCTCTAAGCTTAGCAAGACCTCTGCTTCAAGGTCAGCCGGTATTGATCCAGTGGGACAACATCACGGCAGTCGCCCACGTAAACAGACAGGGCGGCACATGAAGCAGGAGGGAAATGGCAGAAACTGCAAGGATTCTTCGCTGGGCGAAAAATCATGTGATAACACTCTCAGCAGTGTTAATTCCGGGAGTGGAAAACTGGGAAGCAGACTTCCTCAACAGGCATAACCTCCACCCGGGAGAGTGGGGACTTCAGCGGGAAGTCTTCCACATGATTGTAAACCGTTGGGAAAAACCAAAGGTGGACATGATGGCGTCCCGCCTGAACAAAAAACTAGACAGATATTGCGCCAGGTCAAGGGACCCTCAGGCAATAGCGGTGGACGCTCTGGTAACACTGTGGGTGTACCAGTCAGGGTATGTGTTCCCTCCTATGCATCTCATACCAAAAGTACTGAGAATCATAAGAAGGAGATGAGTAAGAACGATACTCGTGGTTCCGGATGGGTCAAGAAGGACTTGGTACCCGGAACTTCAAGAGATGCTCACGGAACCGTGGCCTCTACCTTTAAGAGAGGACCTGCTCCAGCAGGGGCCTTGTCTGTTCCAAGACTTACCGCGGCTGCGTTTGACGGCATGGCAGTTGAACGCCGGATCCTGAAAGGGCATTCCAGATGAAGTCATCCCTACCCTGGTCGAAGCCAGGAAGGATGTAACCGCAAAACATTTTCACCGCATTTGGCGAAAATATGTTGCGTGGTGTGAGGCCAAGAAGGTCCCTACAGAGGAATTCCAACTGGGTCGTTTCCTACATTTCCGGAAAACAGGACTGTCTATGGGCCTAAAATTAGGGTCCATTAAGGTTCAAATTTCGACCCTGTCGAATTTCTTCCAGAAAGAACTGGCTTCAGTGCCTGAAGTTCAGACGTTTGTAAAAGGGGTACTGCATATACAGCCTCCTTTTGTGCCCCAGTGGCACCTTGGGATCTCAATGTTGTTTTGAGTTTCCTAAAGTCACATTGGTTTGATCCACTCACCACTGTGGAATTAAAATATTTCACATGGAAGGTGAAGATTCTATTAGCCCTGGCTTCAACCAGGCGTGTGTCAGAATGGGCGGCTTTATCATATAAAAGCCCTTACTTAATTTTTCATTCTGACAGGGCAGAATTGAGGACTCGTCCTCAATTTCTCCTTAAGGTGTTTTCTGTTTTTCACATGAACCAACCTATTGTGGTACCTGCGGCTACTAGGGACTTGGAGGACTCCAAGTTACTTGACGTTGTCAGGGCCCTGAAAATATATGTTTCCAGGACGACAGAAAATCTGACTCGCTGTTTAGCCTGTATGCACCCAACAAGATGGGTGTTCCTGCTTCTAAGCAGACGATTGCTCGCTGGATTTGTAGTACAATTCAGCTTGCACATTCTGTGGCAGGCTTGCCACAGCCAAAATCAGTAAAAGCCCATTCCACAAGGAAGTGGGCTCATCTTGGGCGGCTGCCCGAGGGGTCTCGGCTTTACAACTTTGCCGAGCTGCTACTTGGTCAGGGGCACACCCTGACTGAGGAGGACCTGGAGTTCTCTCATTCGGTGCTGCAGAGTCATCCGCACTCTCCCGCCCGTTTGGGAGCTTTGGTATAATCCCCATGGTCCTGACGGAGTCCCCAGCATCCACTTAGGACGTTAGAGAAAATAAGAATTTACTTACCGATAATTCTATTTCTCGTAGTCCGTAGTGGATGCTGGGCGCCCATCCCAAGTGCGGATTGTCTGCAATACTTGTACATAGTTATTGTTACAAAAATCGGGTTATTCTTGTTGTGAGCCATCTTTTCAGAGGCTCTTTCGTTGTTATCATACTGTTAACTCGGTTCAGATCACAGGTTGTACGGTGTGATTGGTGTGGCTGGTATGAGTCTTACCCGGGATTCAATATCCTTCCTTATTATGCACGCTCGTCCGGGCACAGTATCCTAACTGAGGCTTGGAGGAGGGTCATAGGGGGAGGAGCCAGTGCACACCACCTGATCCTAAAGCTTTTATTATTGTGCCCTGTCTCCTGCGGAGCCGCTAAACCCCATGGTCCTGACGGAGTCCCCAGCATCCACTACGGACTACGAGAAATAGAATTATCGGTAAGTAAATTCTTATTTTTTATTCTACAACAATTTCTCAGTACATGACATCACAGGAAGTGATGTCATCATAAATTGCCCAAGCATGGTATAAATAAAGCATGCTTGCTCTGTTTGTCTATTCCCTTGATGAAGTCCTGTTGAAGACGGACGAAACGCGTTGGGATTACCTGCTGACACTTCCTCTTATGGACAGATAAGCCATTTCATAAATTTGAATTCTGTACGCATGCATTCCAGTTGTTTATGGACAGATAAGCTAGATATAATCTTTCATTCTGTACGCATGATATACAGCTATTCACATATTTTTATGCATTTTTATGTCATTTTCTGTATTAAATAATTTAAGTTTTTATATATACACTGCCTAGGCTTTATACTGATTACATACTTGGGAATATGCTATTTCCCTAATTAAGCCTAAGGATTTTATTGTCAGTGTTTTACTTTGATATTGTACAAAACAGTACACACTATGTTTGCTCTTCTTTTTTTCAACATGTATTAAGCATCCAAGAAGCATCGCCTGAAATTAGCTTCTCTGGTTTTCAGATAAGTTATTTTAACTAGTTTCAATATACCCACCCTTGATACCTTCATTTATACTTACCTTGTTATATAAATCACACTCTTGGGCGCTTATTGTCACCAATTCCTATAACCTATATGTAACAGTTCGATTTTCATTGGGAGACATCTAACCTACCAGTATATTTTGGAATATGGGATGAAACCAGAGTACCTGGACAAAAACCATGCAGGCACAAGGATGAATATACAAAATCCACAGTTAGGCCCATGGAGGGAATCTAACCTAAGACCTCAGTCATGTGAGGGAGCAGTGCTAAATATTTTAACAACTGTGCTGTCCATTAGGACCCACATAGATCTGCAGACATCACTGCCCGAAGGACACTACTGTATGTAACCATCATTGTGGATCAGTTACACCCATACATGGCATGCAGTCACTCAGATGGGAGTGGGCACAACAATGTGCCACCGCACAGATCCCTAGCCAACATATTATGGCTGGTGGAGCGTTCCTGAGTCAGCCGCTCTCATTCCCCAGATATATACCCAATATAACACACGTGGGATACAGTACAATATGCCATCAATGGCATGGAATGATCACTGGTGAATATTAGGGAATTGCGGAGCATCCCTCAGGAGGCATGGTGTACAGAACACAGTACTACAGAGAGCTTGTGGTGTCCATGCTCCGTTGTGCTGTTGCTATAATCTGAGTGGAAGGACCTACACGTTACTAGATGGTGTCTGTATGTATGGTGGCACAGTGGTCAGTGTTGCAGACTCGCTGTGCTGGGATGCCAGATATGATTCACAAGGCGCTAATTGTGTGCATCTGCATGTTCTCTTCATGCTTGTGTAACGCCTTATATGAGTTTATCAATGTTTGGTTTACAGTCAGAAAAATATATACATTACATATGTAAACATGTGAAAGGAGGTATATACAAAGTTGGGGGATACAGATGAAAATATGTGATCCGTTTAACATTATTATAGTATTTTTCCTATGAAATAAAGGTCACTATGTGACTGGTGCCTGACTTAATAACTTTAAGGCCCCCCTTATGAGCTGCAACTATGAAAAAGCTGTTGGAGATTGAGAGCGGGGCAGCAAACATCCTGGGTAGAAAAACAAACAAACCCAGCCCCTCCCCTCATCAAGGAGGTCAGTCAGAGAAAAGCCAGAGTGGGTGGGGCTTACCTTAGGCGGGAAGCCCTGACAGAAACAGCTGTGAGGAGAATAGTGAGGCACTGACAGGGGCTGCTGTGTGGTAAACGCAGCGCCATCTCTCACTAGTGAAAGGACAGATTTGGAGGATGAGGCATTATCTGAGGAGGCTGTAGTGACATCTGGTTGACAGGGAAGCAGTGAGGTGCATCCAGCTGAGGAGAAGGTCCCGATCCACACCCTTTATCTGCCTGATTGTAGCAGCTGTTCAGTCCTAAAATCATTACCAGAGCCAGTATACAGTGACTGAGTTTGTGAGGCCGAGTCTGGAGGAGAGACTGTGAGTGTGGCTGCCCGCAGAGAGATATTCCTGAGGTGACAAGAGGATCTTAAAGGTCACCCTCACAACACAGCACACTGGCTAGGGTTTTATCAGCAGTCTCTTCTACCAACAAGACTGTTAGCCATCCCTCTGTCTATGTAGACTGTTCATTCACATATAGAGCTTTCTCTAACGTCCTAGTGGATGCTGGGGACTCCGTCAGGACCATGGGGAATAGCGGGCTCCGCAGGAGACAGGGCACATCTAAAAAGCTTTTTAGGTCACATGGTGTGTACTGGCTCCTCCCCCCATGACCCTCCTCCAAGCCTCAGTTAGGTTTTTGTGCCCGTCCGAGAAGGGTGCAAACTGGATGGCTCTCTTAAGGAGCTGTTTAGTAAAGTTTTTTTTTAGGTTTCTAATCAGTGATTCCTGCTGGCGACAGGATCACTGCAACGAGGGACTTAGGGGAGAGACTTGCAACTCACCTGCGTGCAGGAGGATTGAAGTTTTAGGCTACTGGACACTGAGCTCCAGAGGGAGTCGGAACACAGGTCAGCCTGGGGTTCGTCCCGGAGCCGCGCCGCCGATCCCCCTTACAGACGCTGAAGAAAGACGGCGGAACGGAGGTCCGGAAACAGGCGGCAGAAGACTTCACAGTCTTCAGAGAGGTAGCGCACAGCACTGCAGCTGTGCGCCATTGTTGCTACACGGCTCACTGACACGGTCACGGAGGGTGCAGGGCGCTGCTGGGGGCGCCCTGGGCAGCAATATAAATACCTATTTGGCAAATAAATACATCACATATAGCCATTAAGGCTATATGTATGTATTTAACCCAGGCCAGTTTTCCTAATAACCGGGAGAAAAGCCCGCCGTGAAAGGGGCGGAGCTTATTCTCCTCAGCACTCAGCGCCATTTTCCTGACCAGCTCCGCTGGTGAGGAAGGCTCCCACTCTCCCCTGCACTACAGAAACAGGGTTAAAGAGAAGGGGGGCATAAATTGGCGATATAATTATATATTAAGAGCCCATATATAGAAACAACACCTTCTAGGGTTGTTATATACATTATGGCGCTTTTGGTGTGTGCTGGCAAACTCTCCCTCTGTCTCCCCAAAGGGCTAGTGGGTCCTGTCCTCTATCAGAGCATTCCCTGTATGTGTGTGCTGTAGGTCGGTACGTGTGTGTCGACATGTATGAGGAAAATGTTGGTGAGGAGACGGAGAAAATTGCCTGTAATGGTGATGTCACTCTCTAGGGAGTCGACACCAGAATGGATGGCTTACTTATGGAATTACGTGATAATGTCAACACGCTGCAAGCCGGTTGACGACATGAGACAGCCGGCGGACAAATTAGTATCGGTCCAGGCGTCTCAGACACCGTCAGGGGCTTGTAAAAACGCCCATTTACCTCAGTCGGTCGACAGACACTGACACGGACACTGACCCCAGTGTCGACGGTGAAGAAACAAACGTATTTTTCCTTTAGGGCCACAAGTTACATGTTAAGGGCAATGAAGGAGGTGTTACGTATTTCTGATACCACAAGTACCACAAATAAGGGTATTTTGTAGGGTGGGAATAAACTACTTGTAGTTTTGCCTGAATCAGATAAATTAAATGAAGTGTGTGATGATACGTGGGGTTCCTCCGACAGAAAGTTATGGGCGGTATACCCTTTTTCCCGCCAGTAGTAAGGGCGAGTTGGAAAACACACCTTAGGGTGGACAAGGCGCTCACACGCTTATAAAAAACATGGCGTTACCGTTTCCAGATACGGCCGCCCTCAAGGAGCCAGCTGATAGGAAGCTGGAAAAATATCATAACAGTATATACACACATACTGGTGTTATACTACGACCAGCAATCGCCTCAGCCTGGATGTGCAGCGCTGAGGGGGCTTGGTCGGATTTCCTGACTGAAAATTTTGATACCCTTGACAGGGACAGGATTTTATTGTCTATAGAGCATTTTAAGGATGCATTTCTATATATGTGTGATGCGCAGAGGCATATTTGCATTCTGGCATCAAGAGTAAATGTGATGTACATATCTGCCAGACGAAGACACGACAGTGGTCAGGTGAGGCAGATTCCAGACGGCATATGGAAGTATTGCCGTATAAAGGGGCGGTCCATTGGACCTGGTGGCCATGGCAACAGCTGAAAAATCCACCTTTTGTTACCCCGAGTCACATATTGGCAGAAAAGGACACAGTCTTTTCAGTCTCAGTCCTTTCGTCCCCATACGGGCAGGCGGGCGAAGGCCAGTCATATCTGCCCAGGGGGAGAGGAAAGGGAAGAAGACTGCAGCAAGCAGCTCATTCCCAGGAACAGAAGCTCCTCACGGCTTCTGCCAAGTCCGCAGCATAACGCTGGGGCCGTACAAGCGGACTCAGGTGCGGTAGGGGGTCATCTCAAGAGTTTCAGCAACACTCGCAAGGGAACTCCGGGATCCTACATGTAATATCCCAGGTGTACATTGGAAATTCGAGACGTCTCCCCCTCACACAATTCACAGGCTGTATTCCCAGCAGGTGATAATCAAAGTACCCATCTTACAACAAGGAAGGGGGTAGTATTCCACACTATATTGTGGTACTGAAGCCAACCGGCTCGGTGAGATCTGAAATATTTGAACACTTACATACAAGCGTTCAAATCAAGATGGAGTCACTCGGAGCAGTGATAGCGAACCAGGAAGAAGGGGACGATATGATGTCACTGGATATCAGGGACGTTTACCTACAGGTCCAAATTTGCCCTTCTCACCAAGGGTACTTCAGGTTCCTGGTACAGAACTGTCACTATCAGTTCAGACGCTGCCGTTTGGATTGTCCACGGCGCCCCGGGTCTTTACCAAGGTAATGGCCGGAATGATGATTTTTCTTAAAAGAAACATGGACGCTTTCCTGATAAGGGCAAGGTCCAGAGAACAGTTGGAGGTCGGAGTAGCACTATCTTAAGTAGTTCTACGACAGCACGAGTGGATTCTAAATATTCCAAAATCGCAGCTTTTTCCGACGACACGTCTACTGTTCCTAGGGAAGATTCTGGACACAGTCCAGAAAAACGTGTTTCTCCCAGTGGAGAAAACCAGGGAGTTATCCGAGCTAATCGGGATCCTCCTAAAACCAGGAAAAGTGTCAGTGCATCATTGCACAAGAGTCCTGGTAAAAATGGTGGCTTATTACGAAGCAATTCCATTCGGCAGATTTCCCGCAAGAACTCTTCAGTGGGATCTGCTGGACAAATGGTCCGGATCGCATCCTCAGATGCATCAGCGGATAACCCTATATCCAAGGAAAAGGGTGTCTCTCCTGTGGTGATTACAGAGTGCTCATCTTCTAGAGGGCCGCAGATTCGGCATTCAGGATTGGATGCCGGTGACCACGGAGGCCAGCCTGAGAGGCTGGGGAACAGTCACACAGGGAAAAAATTTCCAGGGAAGTGTGATTAAGTCTGGAGAATTCTCTCCGCATAAATAAGCTTAGAGCAATTTTATAATGCTCTAAACTTAGCTAGACCTCTGCTTCAAGGTCAGCCGGTATTGATCCAGTGGGATAACATCACGGCAGTCGCCCACGTAAACAGAAGGGCGGCACAAGAAGCAGGAGGGCAGTGAAAACTGCAAGGATTTTTCGCTAGGCGGAAAATCACGTGATAGCACTGTCAGCAGTGTTCTTTCCGGGAGTGGACGACTGGGAAGCAGACTTCCTCAGCAGGCATGACCTCCACCCGGGAGAGTGGAAACTTCATAGGGAAGTTTTTCAACATGATTGTGGACCGTTGGCAAAGACCAAAGGTGGACATGATGGCGTCCCGCCCGAACAAAAAACGGGACAGGTATTCCGCCAGGTCATGAGACCTTCAGGCGATAGCTGTGGATGTTCTGGTAACACCGTGGGTGTACCAGTCTGTGTATGTGTTCCCTCCTCTGTTTCTCATAACCAGGGTATTGAGAATTATAAGACATAGAGGAGTATGAACTATACTAGTGGCTCCGGATTGGCCAAGAGGGACTTGGTACCCGGAACTTCAAGAAATGCTCACAGAGGACTAAGGGCCTGGGGAGCTAAGAAGGGACTTGATTCAGCAAGTACCATGTCTATTCCAAGACTTACCGCGGCTGCGTTTGACGGCATGGCGGTTGAATGCCGGATCCTGAGGGGAAAAGGCATTCCATAAGAGGTCATACCTACCCTGGTCAAAGCCAGGAAGGAGGTGACCGCACAACGTCATCACCACATGTGGTGAAAATATGTTGCGTGGGTGAGGCCAGGAAGGCTCCACGACGGAAATTCAACTAGGTCGATTTCTACACTTCCTGAAAACAGGAGTGTTTTGGACCTCAAACTGGGGTTCATTAACATTTAAATTTCGGCCCTGTAGATTTTCTTCCAGAAAGAATTGACTTCAGTTCCTGAAGTCCAGATTGTAAAGGATGTATTGCATATACAGCTTTTTTGTGCCCCTAGGGGCACCGTGAGATCTCAACATAGTGTTGGGATTTCTTAAAATCATATTGGTTTGAACCGCTCAAATCTGTGGATTTGAAATATCTCACATGGAAAGTGACCATGCTGTTGACAAATATCTCACATGGGAAGCTTACAAAAGCCCATATTAAAATTTTCCATTTGAACAGGACAGAACTGGGACTCGTCTCCAGTTTCTTCATAAAGGGGTGTCAGCGTTTTCACCTGAAACAACCTCTTGTGGTGCCTGCGGGCTACTAGGGACTTGGAGGACTCCAAGTTACTAGACGTGGTCAGGGCCCTAAAAATATATATATATATATATATATATAGTTAGGACGGCTGGAGTCAGAAAGTCTGACTTGCTGTTTATACTGTATACACCCAACAAGCTGGGTGCTCATGCTTCTAAGCAGTCTATTGCACGCTGGATTTGTAGTACAATTCAGCTTGCACATTCTGTGGCAGGCCTGCCACAGACGAAATATGTAGATGCCCATTCCACAAGGAAGGTGGGCTCATCCTGGGCGGCTGCCCGAGGAGTCTCGGCATTACAACTTTGCCGAGCAGCTACGTGGTCAGGGGAGAACACGTTTGTAAAATTTTACAAATTTTGATACTCTGGCTAAGGAGGACCTGGAGTTCTCTCATTCGGTGCTGCAGAGTCATCCGCACTCTCCCGCCCGTTTGGGAGCTTTGGTATAATCCCCATGGTCCTGACGGAGTCCCCAGCATCCACTAGGACGTTAGAGAAAATAAGAATTTACTTACCGATAATTCTATTTCTCGTAGTCCGTAGTGGATGCTGGGCGCCCATCCCAAGTGCGGATTGTCTGCAATGCTTGTACATAGTTATTGTTACAAAAATCGGGTTATTACTATTGTTGTGAGCCATCTTTTCGGAGGCTACTTCGTTTTGTTATCATACTGTTAACTGGGTTCAGATCACAAGTTGTACGGTGTGATTGGTGTGGCTGGTATGAGTCTTACCCGGGATTCAAGATCCTTCCTTATTGTGTACGCTCGTCCGGGCACAGTACCTAACTGAGGCTTGGAGGAGGGTCATGGGGGGAGGAGCCAGTACACACCATGTGACCTAAAAAGCTTTTTAGATGTGCCCTGTCTCCTGCGGAGCCCGCTATTCCCCATGGTCCTGACGGAGTCCCCAGCATCCACTACGGACTACGAGAAATAGAATTATCGGTAAGTAAATTCTTATTTTTCCCAGTGAATGGATCCTAAGTTAAATTGAACCCCCCTCATTAACTGAGATACTAAAAGGCTTCCTCTAGCACAAAGAGCCATACACAGCTTATATGCATGCTGGATAGTGTATTCTGTGAAGAAGTATAGCATATAAGGGATGATATAATGTACTGCTGATTCTACAATTCGCCCTGACTGAGGCAAACTCTTCAGCTGTGTAAAACTAGTAATTATACAAGACTGCTACCTGCCAGGGAAAGTCACCCTTTTCTGCAGCCCTAAACCATTTGGTTAATACTATTGGATATTATTTCTATATGAAAACCCTGGCATAGCCTTAGTACCCCTGACAGTTCTTGATCAGAGAGCACTGGGACAGGAGGAAACTCATATACATATTCTTACAGCCATCAGCTTTATATCACTTGAATCTGCCCGTTAAGTGTTAGAGACTGAGAACTACAGGCGTTATACAGGTTATTGTCACTAAAAGTACTGGATGGCCTATTCCTTCTCCACAAGGCAATAAAATACCTCACCAGCTGTTTAAGTTATCTAACCAGCAACCAGCATTAAGAAATGTATTGTACTAATTTCAGATGATAACTTTCTATGAGCCGAGATAAACTTCTAGCATCTATAAAATACAGCTAATTAGCAGGATTCTAGACATATAGGGGTATATGCAATAGCGGGCGAAATCGCGGCAATTATCGCCGTTTTTTCAATTCGACCAAATTCGCCAGGTGAATTCCGGAAGGTGGCTTCCGGAATTCACCATATGCAATGAAAAACGGATTCGCCAGAGTCGCGGGCGAAAATCGGCCGATTTGGCGGATTTTGCCGCGATTTTTAAAAACGGGAAAAAACGGGGAAAAACCCGAAAAAAAAATGGCGTGGGGTCCCCCCTCCAAAGCATAACCAGCCTCGGGCTCATCGAGCTGGTCCTGGTTCTAAAAATGCAGGGGAAAAATCGGGCAGGGATCCCCCGTATTTTTAAAACCAGCACCGGGCTCTGCGCCTGATGCTGGTGCCAAAAATACGGGGGACAAAACGAGTAGGGGTCCCCCGTATTTTTAACACCAGCATCGGGCTCCACTAGCTGGACAGATAATGCCACAGCCGGGGGTCACTTTTATGCCGTGCCCTGCGGCCGTGGCATCAAATATCCAACTAGTCACCCCTGGCCGGGGTACCCTGGGGGAGTGGGGACCCCTTCAATCAAGGGGTCCCCCCCCCCAGCCACCCAAGGGCCAGGGGTGAAGCCCGAGGCTGTCCCCCCCCATCCAATGGGCTGCGGATGGGGGGGCTGATAGCCTTTGTGTTAAAAAAAAAGATATTGTTTTTTCCATTAGTACTACAAGTCCCAGCAAGCCTCCCCCGCAAGCTGGTACTTGGAGAACCACAAGTACCAGCATGCGGGAGAAAAACGGGCCCGCTGGTACCTGTAGTACTACTGGGAAAAAAATACCCAAATAAAAACAGGACACACACACCTTGATAGTAAAACTTTATTTCATACGCCGACACACACATACTTACCTGTGTTGACACGCCGACTGCAACGATCTCCGACGATCCGAGGGTACCTGTCAAAAAATTATACTCACCTTCCAGCGTCCAGAGGTCCAGGTCCAGAGGTAAATCCACGTACTTTGTAAAAAAACAAACCGAACACCGAGCCATACCGGACTGAAAGGGGTCCAATGTTTTCACATCAGACCCCTTCCCCCGAATGCCGGGACATCACGTGACTCCTGTCACTGATGTCCCTTCAGCCAATCAGGAAGCGCTACTGCCGTGGCGCTCACCTGATTGGCTGGACGCCGTCTGTACTCTGACAGCGCCTCGCAAAGCCGCTCCATTACTTTCAATGGTGGGAACTTTGCGAGTAGCGGTGGGGTCACCCGCCGGTCAGCCGCTGACCGGCGGGTGACCTCACCGCTAGCCGCTAAGTTCCCACCATTGAATATAATGGAGGGAGCTGTGCGATGCGCTGTCACAGCGATCAGCCAATCAGGTGAGCGCAACGAAGTTGCGCTTCCTGATTGGCTTAGAGACCTGTCAGTGACAGCTGTCACTGACAGATCTTAATCGTGGAAAGGTGTCCCATGTGTCAGCATGGGACCCCTTTCAGTCCGTTTTTGGTGCGGGTAAATGCGTTTTCTTTTTTTGCCAAGTACGTGGATTTATCTCTGGACCCTGGTTAAGGTGAGTATATTGAACTTTGCTTTTCAGGTATCCGTGGATTCTACATGGAGAAGAGGACCGATGTCGGCGTGTGAACATAGGTAAGTATGTGTGTGTCGGTAGTGTGAAATAAAGTTTTACTGTCGACGGTGTGTGTGTCCTGTTTTTATTTGGGTATTTTTTTTCCAGTAGTACTACAGGTACCAGCGGGCCCGTTTTTCTCCCGCATGCTGGTACTTGTGGTTCTCCAAGTACCAGCTTGCGGGGGAGGCTTGCTGGGACTTGTAGTACTAATGGAAAAAACAATATCTTTTTTTTTAACACAAAGGCTATCAGCCCCCCATCCGCAGCCCATTGGATGGGGGGGGGGGGCAGCCTCGGGCTTCACCCCTGGCCCTTGGGTGGCTGGGGGGGGGGACCCCTTGATTGAAGGGGTCCCCACTCCCCCAGGGTACCCCGGCCAGGGGTGACTAGTTGGATATTTGATGCCACGGCCGCAGGGCACGGCATAAAAGTGACCCCCGGCTGTGGCATTATCTGTCCAGCTAGTGGAGCCCGATGCTGGTGTTAAAAATACGGGGGACCCCTACTCTTTTTGTCCCCCGTATTTTTGGCACCAGCACCAGGCGCAGAGCCCGGTGCTGGTTTTAAAAATACGGGGGATCCCCTGTCAATTTTTTCCCCGCATTTTTAGAACCAGGACCAGCTCAATGAGCCCGAGGCTGGTTATGCTTTGGAGGGGGGACCCCACGCCATTTTTTTCCCTGATTTTACCGTTCCAGCAATAAAAAAAAAAAAAAAAAAATATTTTAAAAAATATATAAATAATATTTGTGCCTCCCCCCCCAAAAAAAAAAGTACCTAATCCCTTCTAATATAAATAGATCTGCTATTCCAAAAAAAAAAAACACAAAAAAAAACATGTTTAAAATTTTTTTTATTTGTTTTCACCCTCCAAAGTGTGGCGGAGTGAAAATCGCGAATTTGCTGTCTAAAAGCACTGCAGGCGAATTTCCAAACTTGAATTGAATATGCTGGAGGCGAATTGCAGCATCTGTACCATTGCAGAAAAGGCGAATGCGGAAAAAGGCGAATTGAGAAAAGGCGAATTTTGACGGGCCGTTTTTTTGCGAAAAAGTACTGCACTGCATAGGCGAATTGATTTTTTGAGGCGAAAACGTTCCGGAATTCGCCTTTTTTTGCAATTCGCCCGCTATTGCATATACCCCATAACCATCGTTTGCCTTGAATTTAACTGATAACTATCATCCATTGAATTAACTCCTTCAGGACATCCTCAGCCCGGGCTTGAGTTAACATTTAAAGTGCACTCTTACAAAAATAAAAGGGGTAATTTGAGATCTCAAATATGTTGAAATATAATTACTCTGTTGTTAAATTATATTCTCAGAAAACTAATATTGGGTGTGTGTGAGTGTGAGAGTGGAGAGTTGGGGGAGGTGATATAGGTATAGAGAAGCTACAAAATGGAAGCCATGTAGCTAGATAGCCCTGCAAGTGACCGTAAGAGAAATACCTTCAAGAAAGGAACAAGGTGGTTACTAGATGGTTCAGTGTCAGAAAGGGGACAAAGATCGGGAAGGTTTGTCTGCAACAGAATAATTACTACAAGTAACACTTGTGTGTATAAAAGTCAGTTCTTTGACAAATGCTGTTATTGTCCATTTACTGTTTTTCTCTGTTTAACCTCTGATTTCATTTAAAGGAGTCAAGAACTAACAAGGGTTCCTGAGATAATAAAACTTAATTTCTCTGACGTCCTAGTGGATGCTGGGAACTCCGTAAGGACCATGGGGAATAGCGGCTCCGCAGGAGACTGGGCACAAAAGTAAAGCTTTAGGACTACCTGGTGTGCACTGGCTCCTCCCCCTATGACCCTCCTCCAAGCCTCAGTTAGATTTTTGTGCCCGAACGAGAAGGGTGCACACTAGGGGCTCTCCTGAGCTGCTTAGTGAAAAGTTTAGTTTTAGGTTTTTTATTTTCAGTGAGACCTGCTGGCAACAGGCTCACTGCATCGAGGGACTAAGGGGAGAAGAAGCGAACTAACCTGCGTGCAGAGTGGATTGGGCTTCTTAGGCTACTGGACACCATTAGCTCCAGAGGGATCGAACACAGGCCCAGCCATGGAGTCCGGTCCCAGAGCCGCGCCGCCGGCCCCCTTACAGAGCCAGAAGCAAGAAGAGGTCCGGAAAATCGGCGGCAGAAGACATCCTGTCTTCACCAAGGTAGCGCACAGCACTGCAGCTGTGCGCCATTGCTCCTCAGCACACTTCACACTTCGGTCACTGAGGGGGCAGGGCGCTAGGGGGGGGCGCCCTGAGCAGCAATAAAAACACCTTGGCTGGCGAAAATACATCACATATAGCCCCCAGGGCTATATGGATGAATTTTAACCCCTGCCAGATTACACTGAAAAACGGGAGAAAAGGCCGCAGAGAAGGGGGCGGAGCCTATCTCCTCAGCACACTGGCGCCATTTTCCCTCACAGCTCCGTTGGAGGGAAGCTCCCTGGCTCTCCCCTGCAGTCACTACACTACAGAAAGGGTTAAAAAAGAGAGGGGGCACTAATTAGGCGCAGTATTAACAATACAGCAGCTATAAGGGGAAAACACTTATATAAGGTTATCCCTGTATATATATAGCGCTCTGGTGTGTGCTGGCAAACTCTCCCTCTGTCTCCCCAAAGGGCTAGTGGGGTCCTGTCCTCTATCAGAGCATTCCCTGTGTGTGTGCTGTGTGTCGGTACGTTTGTGTCGACATGTATGAGGAGGAAAATGATGTGGAGGCGGAGCAAATTGCCTGTAATAGGGATGTCACCCCCTAGGGGGTCGACACCTGAGTGGATGAACTGTTGGAAGGAATTACGTGACAGTGTCAGCTCTTTACAAAAGACAATGATTGACACAGCCGGCTACTCAGCTTGTGCCTGTCCAGACGTCTCATAGGCCGTCAGGGGCTCTAAAGCGCCCGTTACCTCAGATGGCAGAAACAGACGCCGACACGGATACTAACTCCAGTGTCGACGGTGAAGAGACAAATATGACTTCCAGTAGGGCCACACGTTACATGATTGAGGCAATGAAAAATGTTTTACACATTTCTGATAATACGAGTACCACCAATAGGGGTATTATGTTCGGTGAGGAAAAACTACCTGTAGTTTTCCTGAATCTGAGAAATTAAATGAGGTGTGTGATGAAGCGTGGGTTTCCCCGATAAAAAAACTGATAATTTCTAAAAAGTTATTGGCATTATATCCTTTCTCGCCAGAGGTTAAGGTGCGTTGGGAACAGTGGCGGAACAAGCAAGCGGTGGGCCCAGGTGCGACAAAATGCTTTGGGCCCCCCCCCATCCAAGTCCACCCCGGGGGCAGTGCGCGCCGTAGGCGCGCGCAAAAATACATAGTGGCGTGGCTTCGTGGGGAAGGGGTGTGGCCACAAAATAATACCAACACAGTAGTCTCCATTATTCAAATTACGCCGCACAGTAGCACCACTACACCAGGTAGAGACCCTTTTACACCTTACAGCGAACAGATTCCTCTTTTTACACATTACAGCAGACAGCGTGCCCTTTTTACACATAACGGCAGACAGCGTGCCCTTTTTACACATAACGGCAGACCGCGTGCCCTTGTTACACATTACGGCAGACAGCGTGCCCTTTTTACACATTACGGTAGACAGCGTGCCCTTGTTACACATTACGGCAGACAGCGTGCCCTTGTTACACATTACGGCAGACAGCGTCCCCATTTTTACACATTACGGCAGGCAGATTCCTCCTTTTTACACATAGCAGCAGGCAGATTCCCCATTTTTACACATAGCGTCAGGCAGCCCCCCTTTTTTACACATTACGGCAGGCAGATTCCCCATTTTTACACATAGCGTCAGGCAGATTACCCCTTTTTACACATAACGGCAGACCGCGTGCCCTTGTTACACATTACGGCAGACAGCGTGCCCTTTTTACACATTACGGCAGACAGCGTGCCCTTGTTACACATTACGGCAGACAGCATCCCCATTTTTACACATTACGGCAGGCAGATTCCCCTTTTTACACATAGTGGCAGGCAGTCCCCCCTTTTTACACATTGCGGCAGGTATTCCCCCCTTTTTACACATTGCGGCAGGCAGTCCCCCCTTTTTACACAGTGCGGCAGGCAGTCCCCCCTTTTTACACATTGCGGCAGGTAGTCCCCCCTTTTTACACATTGCGGCAGGCAGGCACAAGAAAGAAAGAAGGAAAGAAAAAGAAAGAAAGAAAGAAAGAAAGAAAGAAGAATTATACTTACCCTCAGGCTCCTCGGTGCAGCTGCGTCAGACGACGATTCCCGGGCAGTAGAGAATGAGGAGGAGGGAGCCGGAGGACGGAGCCGCAGCAGCGCTTTGTTACTGGTGGAGGCGCTGCTGCTGCTGCCCCTCTGCTTCCCTATAGGCTGTTCTCGGAAGACAGCCTATAGGGAAGCAGAGGAGCAGCAGCAGCAGCGCCTCCACCAGTAACAAAGCGCTGCTGCGGCTCCGTCCTCCGGCTCCCTCCTCCTTCCCCCGTCTGTACCGCTGCTCAGCTCCTATCTCCGGGCGGCTGTGCGCTGCGGGCAGCGGTTGCCTGCAGCGCACAGCGGCATGTAATGAGTCAGTTTGACTCATTACATGCTTGGGCCCCTGGACAGAGGCGGGCCCCAGTGCAGTGCACTGCCTGCACTGCCGGTAGTTCCGCCTCTGGTTGGGAAACACCCCCTAGAGTGGATAAAGCGCTCACACGCTTGTCAAAACAAGGGCTCTACCCTCTCCTGAGATGGCCGCCCTTAAGGATCCTGCTGATAGAAAGCAGGAGGGTATCCTAAAAGGTATTTACACAC
Organism: Pseudophryne corroboree; assembly: GCF_028390025.1. Classification (NCBI taxonomy): domain Eukaryota; kingdom Metazoa; phylum Chordata; class Amphibia; order Anura; family Myobatrachidae; genus Pseudophryne; species Pseudophryne corroboree. The sequence continues at coordinate 64,124,551 of NC_086446.1, read as the reverse complement.
ATACTGGTGTTATACTGCGACCAGCAATCGCCTCAGCCTGGATGTGCAGTGCTGGGTTGGCGTGGTCTGATTCCCTGACTGAAAATATTGATACCCTAGATAGGGACAGTATATTATTGCCTATAGAGCATTTAAAAGATGCATTTCTATATATGTGTGATGCACAGCGGGATATTTGCCGACTGGCATCAAGAGTAAGTGCGCTGTCCATTTCTGCCAGAAGAGGGTTATGGACACGACAGTGGTCAGGTGATGCGGATTCCAAATGGCATATGGAAGTATTGCCTTATAAAGGGGAGGAGTTATTTGGGGTCGGTCTTTCAGACCTGGTGGCCACGGCAACAGCTGGGAAATCCACGTTTTTACCCCAGGTGGCCTCTCAACATAAGAAGACGCCGTATTATCAGGCGCAGTCCTTTCGTTCCCATAAGGGCAAGTGGGCAAAAGGTTCCTCATTTCTGCCCCGTGACAGAGGGAGAGGAAAAAGGCTGCAGAAATCAGCCAGTTCCCAGGAACAGAAGCCCTCTCCCGCCTCTGCCAAGCCCTCAGCATGACGCTGGGGCTTTACAAGCAGACAGGGAGGCAGTTTTGGAAGCCATTCACAAGCCGTATTCCCAGCAGGTGATAATCAAGGTACCCCTCCTGCAACAGGGAAAGGGGTATTATTCCACACTGTTGTGGTACCGAAGCCGGACGGCTCGGTGAGACCGATTTTAAATCTAAAATCTTTGAACACTTACATACAGAGGTTCAAATTCAAGAGAAGGGGACTACATGGTGTCTCTGGACATCAAGGATGCTTACCTTCATGTCCCAATTTACCCTTCTCACCAAGGGTACCTCAGGTTTGTGGTACAGAACTGTCACTATCAGTTTCAGACGCTGCCGTTTGGATGGTCCGCGGCACCCCGGGTCTTTACCAAGGTAATGGCCGAAATGATGATACTCCTTCGAAGGAAGGGAGTTTTAGTTATCCCTTACTTGGATGATCTCCTGATAAGGGTAAGATCCAGGGAACAGTTGGAGGTCGGTGTAGCACTATCTCAGGTAGTGTTGCGACAGCACGGTTGGATTCTCAATATTCCAAAATCGCAGCTGGTTCCGACGACTCGTCTTCTGTTCCTAGGGATGATTCTGGACACAGTTCAGAAACAGGTGTTTCTCCCGGAGGAGGAAGCCAGGGAGTTATCCGAGCTAGTCAGGAACCACCTAAAACCGAGCCAAGTCTCAGTGCATCAATGCACAAGGGTTCTGGGAAAAATGGTGGCTTCCTACGAAGCAAAGCCATTCGGCAGATTCCACGCAAGAACTTTCCAGTGGGACCTGCTGGACAAATGGTCCGGGTCGCATCTTAAGATGCATCAGCGGATAACCCGGTCACCAAGGACAAGGGTGTCCCTCCTGTGGTGGTTGCAGAGTGCTCATCTTCTAGAGGGCCGCAGATTCGGCATTCAGGACTGGGTCCTGGTGACCACGGAGGCCAGCCTGCGAGGCTGGGGAGCAGTCACACAGGGAAGAAATTTCCAGGGCTTATGGTCAATCCTGGAGACATCACTTCACATAAATATCCTGGAGCTAAGGGCCATTTACAATGCTCTAAGCTTAGCAAGACCTCTGCTTCAAGGTCAGCCGGTGTTGATCCAGTCGGACAACATCACGGCAGTCACCCACGTAAACAGACAGGGTGGCATAAGAAGCAGTCAATGGCAGAAGCTGCAAGGATTCTTCGCTGGGCGGAAAATCATGTGATAGCACTGTCAGCAGTATTCATTCCGGGAGTGGACAACTGGGAAGCAGACTTCCTCAGCAGACAAGACCTCCACCCGGGAGAGTGGGACTTCACCCAGAAGTCTTCCACATGATTATAAACCGTTGGGAAAAACCAAAGGTGGACATGATGGCGTCCCGCCTCAACAAAACACTCGACAGGTATTGCGCCAGGTCAAGGGACCCTCAGGCAATAGCTGTAGACGCTCTGGTAACACCGTGGGTGTACCAGTCAGTGTATGTGTTCCCTCCTCTGCCTCTCATACCCAAGGTACTGAGAATTATAAGATGGAGAGGAGTAAGCACTATATTCGTGGCTCCGGATTGGCCAAGAAGGACTTGGTACCCGGAACTTCAAGAGATGCTCACGGAGGATCCGTGGCCTCTACCTCTAAGAAGGGACCTGCTCCAGCAAGGACCCTGTCTGTTCTAAGACTTACCGCGGCTGCGTTTGACGGCATGGCGGTTGAACGCCGGATCCTGAAGGAAAAAGGCATTCCGGATGAAGTCATCCCTATCCTGATCAAAGACAGGAAGGATGTAACCGCAAAACATTATCACCGCATTTGGCGTAAATATGTTGCGTGGTGCGAGGCCAGGAAGGCCCCTACAGAGGAATTTCAACTGGGTCGTTTCCTGCATTTCCTGCAAACAGGACTGTCTATGGGCCTAAAATTAGGGTCCATTAAGGTTCAAATTTCGGCCCTGTCGATTTTCTTCCAGAAAGAACTGGCTTCAGTTCCTGAGGTTCAGACGTTTGTCAAAGGGGTACTGCATATACAGCCTCCTTTTGTGCCTCCAGTGGCACCTTGGGATCTCAATGTAGTTTTGGGGTTCCTAAAATCACATTGGTTTGAACCACTCACCACTGTGGACTTAAAATATCTCACATGGAAAGTGGTAATGCTGTTGGCCCTGGCTTCAGCCAGGCGTGTCTCAGAATTGGCGGCTTTGTCATATAAAAGCCCTTACCTAATTTTTCATACGGACAGGGCAGAATTGAGGACTCGTCCTCAATTTCTCCCTAAGGTGGTTTCAGCGTTTCACTTGAACCAGCCTATTGTGGTACCTGCGGCTACTAGGGACTTGGAGGACTCCAAGTTGCTGGACGTAGTCAGGGCCCTGAAAATATATGTTTCCAGGACGGCTGGAGTCAGAAAATCTGACTCGCTGTTTATCCTGTATGCACCCAACAAGCTGGGTGCTCCTGCTTCTAAGCAGACTATTGCTCGTTGGATTTGTAGTACAATTCAGCTTGCACATTCTGTGGCAGGCTTGCCACAGCCAAAATCTGTAAAAGCCCATTCCACACGGAAAGTGGGCTCATCTTGGGCGGCTGCCCGAGGGGTCTCGGCTTTACAACTTTGCCGAGCAGCTACTTGGTCAGGGGCAAACACGTTTGCTAAATTCTACAAATTTGATACCGTGGCTGAGGAGGACCTGGAGTTCTCTCATTCGGTGCTGCAGAGTCATCCGCACTCTCCCGCCTGTTTGGGAGCTTTGGTATAATCCCCATGGTCCTTACGGAGTTCCCAGCATCCACTAGGACGTCAGAGAAAATAAGAATTTACTTACCGATAATTCTATTTCTCATAGTCCGTAGTGGATGCTGGGCGCCCATCCCAAGTGCGGATTGTCTGCAATACTTGTACATAGTTATTGTTACAAAAATCGGGTTATTGTGATTGTGAGCCATCTTTCCAGAGGCTCCTCTGTTATCATGCTGTTAACTGGGTTCAGATCACAGGTTGTACGGTGTGATTGGTGTGGCTGGTATGAGTCTTACCCGGGATTCATAAATCCTTCCTTATTGTGTACGCTCGTCCGGGCACAGTATCCTAACTGAGGCTTGGAGGAGGGTCATAGGGGGAGGAGCCAGTGCACACCATGTAGTCCTAAAGCTTTACTTTTGTGCCCAGTCTCCTGCGGAGCCGCTATTCCCCATGGTCCTTACGGAGTTCCCAGCATCCACTACGGACTATGAGAAATAGAATTATCGGTAAGTAAATTCTTATTTTTTTCTTCAATATGTGATTAATTCTTTTACTATAGTAATTGATGTTACATGAGTCTTGCTAGACCGATTGTTATTGCATATTATCTGACCTCAGGGGATTTTTCCCAAGCCTACTCCTGGGGAACATAACCTTTGAGGCTTGGGTGGAGGCACTAGCATAATAGCACAATACAGTTATTCAAAATCTAGCGTGGATTACCCCCGTTACACTTGCATGGTTTTCCACTGCTTTTCTCCCAAAAAGATCAAAAGCAGACTGGTAGATTAAGCGGTTTCTGACAAGAATGAAACCTGGGGTGCGATACGGAATTAGACTAAAAGCTTCATGGGAGCACGAAAGGATGTGAGTTATTACTCAGGACAGCAATTGTGCACAACCAAGATGGCTGTCTCACCTTGTACAAATATGTAAAATGCTTTAAATCCTTCTGGGAGAAAGGGGCTAAACACAAATGTTATTGGTTTTCTAATATGCAAAACATTAATGCAACCATTTCCAGTCTGCCAATTAGAGGAAATTCAAATGGGTATTTCTGACGTCTTACACAGGTTTTTACCTGTGCTGAGCTCCCTGATGTCTAGCTAGGCGTGTATTCGTGGCATAACATTTCTTACACTCAGAACAAGAAAATGGTCTCTCATCTGTGTGAGTTCTCTGATGTGTAACCAGACCTGATTTCCATATAAAACATTTCCCACACTCAGAGCACGGAAATGGTTTCTCACCTGTGTGAGTTCTGATGTCTATTAAGAAGTGATTTTCGTGTAAACAATTCCCCACACTCATAACATGGAAATATATTCTCACTTGTGTGACTTTCACTCATGTGCAACAAGATCTGATTTCTGTGTAAAAAAATCTCCATGCTCGTAACACAGAGATGGTTTCTCAGCTGTGTGATATCCCCGATGTCTAACAAGAAGTGTTTTCCGTGGAAACCATTCCCCACACTCATAACACGAAAATGGATTCACCCCTGTGTGACTTCTCTTATGTTTAACTTGATGTGATTTCTGTGTAAAACATTTCCCACGCTCAGAATGTGGAAATGGTTTCTCACCTGTGTGATATCCCTGATGTATAACAAGAAGTGATTTCCGTGTAAACAATTCCCCACACTCAGAACACTTTAATAGTTTCTTTCCTGTGTGACTTCGATCATATTTGTTTATTCTATCACTGTTACGATCTGTACTATGTGCAGCGATATTTGAGTTACTAGGAGAACATTCCTCAGGAATATAGGGATCAGAAGATATATCTGCACTGTGAAATGCTGGATGTATATTTAGGTTTCTGTCTGGAGAGCCTCGTGTGATGTTCTCATCTTTGAATTTAAAATCTGGAAATGAAACGACATGTCCCTCCGAGGTATTCCTTGTATTGTTTCCACCTGGTAGAAATAAAGAAGATAACTAAGTATCCCCATAGCAAAGGCATAATTCATCTTTATATAATCTCACTCCTATTCCCATAGGTTTGTACTTGGTACACCATAAATACTTTGAGTGTGCCACATAATACTGGGGAAGACCATATATAATGACTGTTATACATGTCCCGCACATGCTCTCCTATCACATGGAGGAAAATGAATGCCTTAGTTTTATGTTCCAATCCCCCATGCAGGAGTGTATAATAGGGGCTGATGGCTCCTGATGTACGATATACACCAGAGAGTGTGGTGGGGAGACTGGTCAGATCTCTGGGCTGGTAACACACACAGTGACATGATGTGAGGGGGAGAGCAGGAGTATAATAGGGGCTGATGGATTCTGATGTACGAGATACACCAGAGAGTGTGGGGAGGAGACTGGTCAGATCTCTGGGCTGGTAACACAGAGTGATATGATGTGAGGGGGAGAGCAGGAGTATAATAGCGGTTGATGGCTTCTGATGTACGAGATACACCAGAGAGTGTGGAGAGGAGACTGGTCAGATCTCTGGGCTGGTAACACACAGTGACATGATGTGAGGGGGAGAGCAGGAGTATAATAGGGGCTGATGGCTCCTGATGTATGAGATACACCAGAGAGTGTGGGGAGGAGACTGGTCAGAACTCTGGGCTGGTAACACAGTGACATGATGTGAGGGGTAGAGCCGGAGTATAATAGGGGCTGATGGCTCTCAACTCCCTCATTAGTTTAGACTGACAGAGAAAACAGGATTTTGGTACTTACCGGTAAATCCATTTCTCTGATTCCACAGGGGACAGTGGAGGCTAATGACCGTGGGGTATAGATGGGTGAATAAGTGGAGCCGACCCTTTAAATTTATACGTGTGACTAGCTCCTACGCCTCTATGCCCCCCTCCAGACCAGTTAAGAGAAACTGAGCCAGAGGAGAGACAGAGAGAACACAACTCTAGGGGAGGTTAAACATATGAAACAGAATCTGATAATTCATAGAACAATATGCATAAACAGATGCAGTCACAACATAACACCACACATGCAATGACAGGAAAAGCAGCGCAGGACAGGCATCCAGTGTCCTCTGTGGAATCAGAGAAATGGATTTACCGGTAAGAACCAAAATCCAATTTTCTCCTTCATCCACTAGGGGACACTGGAGGCCAATGACATTGGGGACACCTCAGAGCACTCTACACAGGTAGGTGAGCGCTGTGAAACCTGCAACATAGAGCTGCAAAGATCTCAAACCAGTAGAATCTGACCAAAGTCGTTTGGCCAGACCAGGTAGCCGCACGACACAGGTTGCATAGTTGAAACCCCTCGGGCAGCTGCCCCTGAAGGTCCCAAACCTGTGGAGTGTGCAGAATTGGATGAAGGTGGAGTTTGAGAGGAAGCCAAATAGGCCTGTTGAATAGGCAGGCAAATACAGCGAGATGTCAGCGTTGACGCAGGCCAACACAGCGTATCAACAACATAGAGGACAAAGTGTCTCTGATTTCCTCAGCTGAGCCGTCTGGTCTACAGAGATGTGCAGGGCCTGTACCACCTCCAAGGATTGTGAGGATGTAGAATCCTCCAAAAGATCAGGTAACACTATGGTCTGGTTAATTGGAAAGAAAACACCTGATGCAGAAATTCCTGCATTGTGCAGAGTTTCACGCTAACCCTCTGGAAGATTAGATAAGCAGAGCGACGCAAGAGAGCTCTCAGTTCCAAGACCCGTCTGGCTGAAGCCAAAGCGAGAAGAATCACAGTCTTCCAGGAGAGAAATTTGAAGTCAGCCATCTTCAACAGCTCGAAGAAGGAGGACTGGAGGAAAAACAGAACCAGGTTTAGGTCCCAAGGTGCAGTGGGAGGAACAAAGGGAGGCTGAAGACAAATCACCGCCTTGAGAAAAAAATTCAGCAGTTCCTGTATTAAGACCAGAATGCTCTGGAAAAAACATTAAGAAAGCAGATATCTGCACTTACAACCAGAGGTGAAGAAACGATGAACGGTTTGGAAAAGGAAATCTATTATGTACCCCTGGGAGACCAGGCTTCTCCGTGAGAGGGTAGCCAGTCATGCAGCTGGTCTGCTGGTAGTCTTAAGATCCTGGTTCAAGAGACTGCTGCAGTTCAACCTCTACCTCAGGTACATGAAAGGACCACAAAGACGGGTCAGAATATGTTCTGTGTGGAGTCACCTGAAAATGAGTTTCTACTGATTCTGCATCTGTCTGCCAATCGCGAAGCCATAGGGCTCTATGGGCTGAGATTGCCAATGTAGAACAGGAGAGAGCACATCTCTAAAAGCATCCTCTAAACCAAGAGCAGATTAACAAATGAGTACTGCAAGTGACAAGATCAGCTCCTGGGAGACCAGCTTGCTACCCTGTTGACAGCCCCTTGGCCCAGGCATCAATAGCCATGTAAATCCAGGAACCAACAAGAGCAGGGCGAAAGATTACCCCTCCCACAGTGAAATTAGACTCAAGCGTAGTCTCCAACTTACAATTTGATGGTTCCTTTAGGGAAGTAGCACCAAACTGGTAGTACAGTTGTCTTTGACAGACGTGACGCATAAAGTTCCCCTGTTGGAGGAGTCTCCTACCGTACTCTGCTTTCTGTGGGAGAAAAAAAAAAAGGAAGAGGCAAGCAGAAGCCATGAAACTTTTTATATTTCCAAGGTAATGTTATCTGGTCATCTAATTCCTGTTGGGAAATGACCAAAGATCCTTGTTTCTTCCCAAAAAGGGAAGGTTGCGAAGGTCCGTGGTTGGTGACCTCAGGTGCCTGAACCACTGCCAGGATCATTGGCTCTATGTCCTTGTAATTGACCTCCGAGTGCTTCTAGGGAGTGACTTTCGTCGGAGATTTCCTGTCTCAAGTGTGGAAGACTGTTCCTCCATCAAAGAGTCATCTGATAAGACACCAGACGGTAAAAGGGCCTCTCCTGTAGGACCCAATATCTTGGTTATACCCGCCACTGACAGAGCCTGCGCCCAAGCCGGTCCTGATGTAGGCATCTACGCTGCCCTCTGTGATCTGGAGGCCTCTCTATCCTTCAAGAGGATAAAGCTGACACGATTTCTGTGGCATGAACACTGCTGGAGCTTGTGAAACTGAATACCAGCCTTACTTGAGTAACAGAACAGAGACACCTCCTGGGTACCTTAGTCTGCACTGAGCTAATCTTCGCACCTTCAATGTCCAAGTTGGCACATTTAACAAATGTTTTACATATCAGCGCTGTCACTGTGTAGGAATCTGTATATGCGCCCAGCAGTGCCATGGTGTAGAGCGTGCAACGGGCTGTTTACTGACCCCTAGACTCTCCGCTAGTCAGGGAGCCTGGGTATACTCACGGCTGCCGTGCTGGTCGGTGGCCTGGGGGTGATCCGAATGCAAGCGGCCATGTTGGGACTGACACAGAGACTGATGTCTCTGCAGCCGGGAACCTGGGCACCAACCTCAAGAGGTGGGAACGGGTTCCCCTGACAGCTCCCACATCGCAGGCAGACAGGAGCAGTGCTGTCTGCCCATCCCCTGCTAGAGATCGCAGCTTTGATAAAAAAAAAAAATCTAGAGAAAGCCAAGAGAGCAACCAGCTCCCTCTGGCACATTTTATAACTGGAGAGGGGGCATAGAGGAGGAGGAGCCAGTCACACTTATAAATTTAAAGTGCTGACTCTACTTATGCCCCCGTCTACACCCCACTGTCATTAGCCTCCAGTGTCCCCTGTGGATGAAGGAGGAAAGATTGTTGTAATAATAAGATTTTAAACCTACCGGTAAATCTTTTTCTCGTAGACCGTAGAGGATGCTGGGGACTCCGTAAGGATCATGGGGATAGACGGGCTCCGCAGGAGACATGGGCACTTTAAGAAAGACTTTAGGTATGGGTGTGCACTGGCTCCTCCCTCTATGCCCCTCCTCCAGACCTCAGTTAGAGATACTGTGCCCAGAGGAGACGGACAGTACGAGGAAAGGATTTTTGTTAATCCAAGGGCAAGATTCATACCAGCCACACCAATCACACCGTATAACTTGTGATATACTAACCAGTTTACAGTATGAAAACAACATAGCATCAGTCCAAGACCGATGAAAACTATAACATAACCCTTATGTAAGCAAAACTATATACAAGTCTTGCAGAAGTAGTCCGCACTTGGGACGGGCGCCCAGCATCCTCTACGGACTACGAGAAAAAGATTTACCGGCAGGTTTAAAATCTTATTTTCTCTTACGTCCTAGAGGATGCTGGGGACTCCGTAAGGACCATGGGGATTATACCAAAACTCCCAAACGGGCGGGAGAGTGCGGATGACTCTGCAGCACCGATTGAGCAAACAGGAGGTCCTCCTCAGCCAGGGTATCAAACTTATAGAATTTTGCAAAGGTGTTTGAAGCCGACCAAGAAGCAGCTCGGCACAGCTGTAGTGCCGAGACCCCTCGGGCAGCCGCCCAAGAAGAGCCCACCTTCCTAGTGGAATGGGCCTTGACCGATTTTGGTAACTGCAATCCAGCCGTATAATGAGCCTGCTGAATCGTGTTACAGATCCAGCGAGCAATAGTCTGCTTTGAAGCAGGGGCGCCAACCTTGTTGGCCGCATATAGGACAAACAGTGCTTCTGTTTATCTGACTCTAGCCGTTCTGGCCACGTAAATTTTCAAAGCCCTGACTACATCAAGGGACTCGGAATCCTCCAAGTCGCGCGTAGCCACAGGCACCACAATAGCTTGGTTCATATGAAAAGATGACACCACCTTAGGCAAAAATTGAGGGCGGGTCCGCAATTCCGCTCTATCCATATAGAAAACTAGATAGGGGCTTTTATGAGACAAAGCCGCCAATTCCGACACTCGCCTAGCCGAAGCCAAGGCTAACAACATGACAATTTTCCAAGTGAAATATTTTAGTTTCACTGTTTTAAGTGGTTCAAACCAGTGCGACTAAAGGAAACTCAACACCACGTTAAGGTCCCAAGGCGCCACCGGAGGTACAAAAGGAGGCTGAATATGCAGCACTCCCTTTACAAAAGTCTGTACTTCTGGGAGAGAAGCCAATTCCTTTTGAAAGAAAATGGATAAGGCCGAAATCTGAACCTTAGTGGAGCCTAATTTTAGGCCCAAATTCACTCCAGTTTGTAGGAAGTGAAGGAAACGGCCCAGATGGAATTCTTCCGGAGGAGCATTCCTGGCCTCACACCAAGCAACATATTTTCGCCATATAGGGTGATAATGTTTAGCTGTCACGTCCTTCCTAGCCTTTATCAGAGTAGGAATGACCTCATCCGGAATGCCCTTTTCCGCTAGGATCCGGCGTTCAACCGCCATGCCGTCAAACGCAGCCGCGGTAAGTCTTGGAACAGACAGGGCCCCTGTTGCAACAGGTCCTGTCGTAGAGGAAGAGGCCATGGATCTTCGGTGAGCATTTCCAGTGGATCCGGATACCAGGTCCTTCGTGGCCAATCTGGAACAATGAGAATTGTCTGTACTCCTCTTTTCCTTATTATTCTCAACACCTTTGGGATAAGAGGAAGAGGAGGAAACACATAGACCGACTGGAACACCCACGGTGTCACTAAGGCGTCTACAGCTACCGCCTGAGGGTCTTTTCATCTGGCGCAATACCTCTGCAGCTTTTTGTTGAGGCGGGATGCCATCATGTCTATCTGGGGCAGTCCCCACTGACTTGCAATCTGTGCGAAGACCTCCTGATGAAGTCCCCACTCTCCTGGATGCAGGTCGTGTCTGCTGAGACAGTCTGCTTCCCAGTTGTCCACTGCCGGAATGAACACTGCTGACAGTGCGCTTCCATGATTTTCCGCCCAGCGAAGAATCCTGGCGGCTTCCGCCATTGCCACTCTTCTCCTTGTGCCGCCTTGGCGGTTTACATGAGCCACTGCAGTGATGTTGTCTGACTGGATCAGAACTGGTCAGTCGTGCAGTAAGGTCTCCGCTTGACGTAGGGCGTTGTATATGGCCCTCAGTTCCAGGATGTTGATGTGAAGACAAGTCTCTTGACTTGACCAAAGACCTTGGAAGTTTCGTCCCTGCGTGACTGCTCCCCAACCTCGGAGGCTCACGTCCGTGGTCACCAGGATCCAGTCCTGAATGCCGAACCTGCGGCCTTCTAGAAGGTGAGCACTCTGCAGCCACCACAGGAGAGATACCCTGGGTCTGGGGGACAGGGTGATCAACCGATACATTTGTAGATGTGACCCGGACCACTTGTCCAATAGGTCCCATTGGAAAGTCCTTGCATGGAACCTGCAGAAGGGAATGGCTTCGTATGATGCCACCATCTTTCCCTGGACTCGAGTGCAGTGATGCACTGACACCTGTTTTGGCATCAATAAGTTCCTGACTAGAGTCATGAGTTCCTGAGCTTTTTCTATCGGAAGATAAACCCTTTTCTGGTCTGTATCCAGAATCATGCCCAAAAAAGTCAGACGAGTCGTAGGAACCAACTGCGATTTCAGGATATTAAGAATCCAGCCGTGTTGCTGTAACACCTTCAGTGAAAGTGACACGCTGTTCAGTAACTGCTCTCTTGATCTCGCTTTTATGAGGAGATCGTCCAAGTACGGGATAATTGTGACACCTTGCTTGCGCAGGAGCACCATCATTTCCGCCATTACCTTGGTGAAAATCCTCGGGGCCGTGGAAAGCCCAAACGGCAACTTCTGAAATTGGTAATGACAATCCTGTACCGCAAATCTCAGGTACGCCTGATGAGGTGGATAAATGGGAACATGAAGGTATGCATCCTTTATGCCCAGAGATACCATAAAATCCCCCCCTTCCAGGCTGGCGATGACCGCTCTGAGCGATTTCATCTTGAACTTGAACCTCTTCAAGTATAGATTCAGGGATTTTAAATTTAAAATGGGTCTGACCGAACCGTCCGGTTTCGGGACCACAAATAGTGTTGAGTAATATCCCTTCCCTTGTTGAAGCAGGGGAACCTTGACCACCACCCGTTGAAGATACAATTTGTGAATTGCATTTAACACTATCTCCATTTCCGGGCGAGAAGCTGGTAGGCTGATTGGAAAAACCGGCGAGGAGGCACCTCTTCGAATTCCAGCTTGTAACCCTGGGAAACAATTTCTATTGCCCAGGGATCCACCTGATGTGAACCCAGATGTGGCTGAAAACTCGAAGACGTGCCCCCACTGGGGCGGACTCCTGTAGCGGAGCCCCAGCGTCATGCGGTGGATTTTGTAGAGGCTGGGGAGGACTACTGTTCCTGGGAACTAGCTGTGTTGTACAGCTTTTTTCCTCTGCCCTTAACACTGGCAAGAAAGGACGCACCTCGTACTTTCTTGTTTCTTTGTGATCGAAAGGACTGCATTTGATAATGTGGCGCTTTCTTAGGCTGTGAGGGAATTTAAGGTAGAAAATTTGATTTACCAGCTGTAGCTGTGGAGACCAGGTCCGAGAGACCTTCCCCAAACAATTCCTCACCCTTGTAAGGTAAAAACTCCCTATGCCTCTTTGAGTCGGCATCACCTGTCCATTGCCGGGTCTATAGGACTCGTCTAGCAGAAATGGACATCGCGTTGATTCTAGAACCCAGTAGACTAATGTCTCTTTGAGCATCTCTCATATATAAGACCGCATCTTTTATATGCCCTAGGGTCAATAAAATGGTATCCTTATCTAGGGTCTCAATATCCGCTGATAAGGTATCTGTCCATGCTGCTACCGCGCTACAAACCCAGGCCGACGCAATCGCCGGTCTGAGTAAGGTACCAGAATGTGTGTAAATGGACTTCAAGATAACCTCCTGCTTGCGGTCAGCAGGGTCCCTGAGGGTATCCGTATCTTGGGATGGCAGCTCTACCTTTTTGGATAAGCGTGTTAATGCCTTGTCCACCCTAGGGGAGGATTCCCACCGTATCCTGTCCGTTGGCTGGAAAGGATACGCAATAAGAATCCTTTTGGGAATCTGCATTTTTTTGTCTGGAGATTCCCAAGCTTTTTCACATAATTCGTTCAACTCATGTGAAGGGGGAAAGGTTACCTCAGGTTTCTTTCCCTTATAAATGTGTACCCTCGTGTCAGGGACAGGGGGTTCCTCTGTGATATGCAAAACATCTTTTATTGCAATGATCATATATCGAATACATTTTGCCACCTTTGGCTGTAATTTTGCATCATTGTAGTCGACACTGGAGTCAGAATCCGTGTCGGTATCTGTATCTACAATTTGGGATAGTGGGCGCTTTTGAGACCCCGAAGGTCCCTGCGACATAGGGACAGACATGGTTTGACTCCCTGGCTGTTCCTTAGCTTCAGCTTTGTCTAATCTTTTGTGCAATAAATTTACATTAGCACTGAAAACCTTCCACATATCCATCCAGTCAGGTGTCGGCGTTGTCGACGGAGACACCACACTCATTCTCTCCTCCTCCTCCCCCTGAAAGCCTTCTACCTCAGACATGTCGACACACGCGTACCGACACACCACACACTCAGGAAATCCTCTTATCTGAAGACAGTTCCCCCACAAGGCCCTTTGGAGAGACAGAGAGAGAGAGTATGCCAGCACACACCCAGCGCTATATGACCCAGGAAAAAACACTATATAAATATATGTTTACCCAGTAGCGCTGTTTGTACATATATAAATGCGCCAAATTATGTGCCCCCCCCCACTTTCTTCAAAACGCTCTTTCACCATGGTTAAGCAGGGGAGAGTCCGGGGAGCTTCCTCTCAGCGCTGTGCTGTGGAGAAAATGGCGCTGGTGAGTGCTGAGGGAGAAGCCCCACCCCCTCTGCGGCTGGCATCTGTCCCGCTCAAATATACTGAAAACTGTCGGGGGCTCATTATATATACACAGTGCCCAACTGTATATATACCTATTTTTGCCAGAAAGAGGTTTATATGCTGCCCAGGGTGCCCGCCCTGCACCCTTACAGTGACTGCCATGTGTGAGGTGTATGGGAGCAATGGCGCACAGATTCATCGCTGTGCATTACCTCAGTGAAGATCATGAAGTACTCTGCCGCCTTTGAAGGCTTCTATGTTCCGGCTCTGTGAGGAGGACGGCGGCGCGGCTCTGGGACGGACGGCGAGGGTGAGACTTGCGTACCGATCCCTCTGGAGCTAATGGTGTCCAGTAGCCTAAGAAGCAGAGCCTTGAAACTCACAGAAGTAGGTCTGCTTCTCTCCCCTCAGTCCCTCGATGCAGGGAGTCTGTTGCCAGCAGGCTCCCTGAAAATAAAAAACCTAACAAAATACTTTCTGACAGGAAACTCAGGAGAGCTCCCTGTAATGCACCCAGTCTCCTCTGGGCACAGTAGCAAACTGAGGTCTGGAGGAGGGACACAGAGGGAGGAGCCAGTGCACACCCATACCTAAAGTCTTTCTTAAAGTGCCCATGTCTCCTGCGGAGCCCGTCTATCCTCATGGTCCTTACGGAGTCCCCAGCATCCTCTAGGACGCAAGACAAAATTTAGTAGGGAGAATGTGTGACTCGTTTCTGTAATAATTGCTTATTATTCACCTGTGCTGATATCTGAAGGCTTTTCCTCTTCCTGTTTAGCATCCCTCACATACATCTCTTCTTCCTTTGTATCTCCTGCCCTCATATTAGTCACATACGTCTCTTCTCTCTCTAGATCTTCTGCCTTCATATCACTTACATACGTCTCTTCTTCTCCCTTTATATCTTCAGCCTTCATATCACTCACATACGTCGCTTCTTCTCCCTCTGTATCTTCTGCCTTCAGATCACTCACATGCGTCTCTTCTTCTCCCTCTGTGTCTTCTGCCATAAAATCAGTCAGTTCTTCCTCCTAATAAACCATCATAACAAAATGACACAGCTGTTCTACAGATCATACAGTGAGTGACTTTGGTATATGAGTGATACCCTAAATCCCACCTACCTGATCCTCCTGTGGGATCCTGTGATTCTCCTCTGTACAATCCTGGGAATACAGAGGATGGTGACATCTCTCTGGGGTATCTCTGTTACTGGGACCATCTGTAGGAGACACACAGTGACTGAGTACAGTGTATATATGTGATTATCAGATGATGTGTGTATATAGGGGCCCCCAACATGACAGTCTCCTCTTACCCAGCGATGTGAGGGGCCGGTGATTTTCCATCATCACGTCCTTGTACAGACCCCTGTGTTCCTCTATATACTCCCCCTCCTGCATGGAGAGATAGACAGTGACATCCTGACACCTTATAGGAACCTGACACACACAATGATACAGTCATCACCCAGACACATCCCCTGGTGTTACTGTATAATGTCCCATTCCCAGCAGTCACCTCTCCAGTCATCACCCAGACACATCTCCTGGTGTTACTGTATAATGTCCCTTTCCCAGCAGTCACCTCTCCAGTCAGCAGCTGAATGATCTTGTTGGTGAGTTACAGGGTCTTCTGGTCACGGTCTATCTCATGTAGCAATGAGTGAGGTGGAGATACTGTGATGGGGATCTGGGTCCTGCTCAGTCCTTCTGACACATGCAGATGGTTGCCGAGTGCTCCATACTCACCGGATGTCTTCTTCACTACTGTGTATTCTTTTGTATTGAAGCAGACACTAAATATCACTGTTTACATTTACTGATCCCCTCACCTCTCCAGTCATGACTCTATTATTTCTATAGATATGTGATGTCACTGTGACACTCACAGATCCCCTCACCTCCCCAGTCATGTCCCTGTATTATTACTATAGATATAAGTGATGTCACGGTGACACTCCCAAATCCCCTCACCTCCCCAGTCATGTCCCTGTATTATTACTATAGATATAAGTGATGTCACTGTGACATTTAATTTTATAGTGCCCAAGGCTCCACATGACCTGTCTATACCCCATGGTCTATGATGCTCCCCAACATCCTCTATGGACTACGAGAAAAGGATTTACCGGTAGGTATATTAAAATCCTATTTTCAAGTTGGGTTTACCAACTCTGTTGGAGGACAGCACAGTGCTTCAAGACGCTGTCCAAAAGCTGGTGGAGGCACAGGTCATTGTGCCGGTACCACCTCACATGCTGACGAAGGGTTACCAATTCGAACCTTTTCGTAGTATCGAAACCAGATGGTTCAGTCAGTCCCATTCTGAACCTAAAATCGTTGAACCCTTTTCTAAAGGTGTTCAAGATGGAGTCTCTTAGGGCGGTGATATCGGGTCTGGAAGAGGGGGAATTCCTGGTATCACTGGATATCAAGGATTCGTACCTTCACATTCCGATTTGGCTGCCGCATCAGGCTTATCTCCACTTTGCGTTGCTGGACTGTCATTTTCAGTTCTAGGCCCTACCATTCGGCCTCTCCACAGCACCGAGGGTGTTTACAAAGGTGACGGTAGAAATGATGATGTTACTCCGCAAGCAGGGTGTGAACATCATTCCTTATCTGGACGATCTCCTGATCAAGGCATGGTCCAAGGAGAAGCTGCTGCAATCCATTGTTCTCACAACGCGACTGCTCCAGACTCACGGGTGGATTCTGAATTTTCCAAAGTCACATTTGGAACCAACCCAGAGATTGTCATTTCTGGGAATAATCCTGGATACGGAAGCGCAGCGGGTGTTTCTTCCGCGGGACAAAGCGTTGGTGATTCAATCCATGCTCCGGGATGTCTTGAAGCCATCCCGGGTGTCGGTTCATCAATGCATTCCCCTATTGGGAAAGATGGTGGCCTCCTACGAGGCTCTCCAGTATGGGAGGTTCCATGCTTGGCCCTTCCAGCTGGATCTCCTGGACAAGTGGTCGGGATCTCACCTCCACATGCATCAGAGAATTCGTCTTTCGCCAAGGGCAAGGATTTCTCTCCTCTGGTGGCTCCAATTGCCTCACCTCCTAGAAGGCCGCAGGTTCGAGATTCAGGACTGGGTCCGGCTAACAACCGATGCGAGCCTCTGGGACTGGGGAGCAGTCACTCAAGGAGTAACCTTCCAAGGACGGTGGTCAAGCCTGGAAGCCGGCCTGCCCATCAACATCCTGGAACTAAGAGCCATCTACAACGGTCTTCTTCAGGCGGCCCCTCTTCTGAGAAATCGGGCCATCCAAGTGCAGTCAGACAACGTAAGAACAGTGGCTTACATAAACGGAACGAAGAGCAGAGCGGCAATGTCAGAGGTGACAAGAATACTGCTCTGGACAGAAAAACACGCGTTGGCACTGTCAGCCATCTTCATTCCGGGAGTAGATAAATGGGAAGCAGACTTCCTCAGCATACATGATCTCCATCCAGGAGAGTGGGGACTCCATCCAGAGGTTTTTAAGGAAATAACAGATCTTTGGGGATTGCCCCAAATTGATATGATGGCCTCTCATCTCAACAAGAAGCTTCAGCGTTATTGTTCCAGGTTGAGGGACCCACAGGCAGTGGCAGTGCGACGCCCTGGTGTCTCCGTGGGTGTTCCAGTCAGTGTACGTGTTTCCACCACTCCCACTCATCCCAAGAATCCTAAAGCTCATAAGGAGAACAAGGGTTCAAGCGATCCTCATTGCCCCAGATTGGCCAAGAAGTGCTTGGTACGCGGACCTACTGAATCTACTGCAAGAAGAACCAAGGCCTCTTCCTCTTCGTGCGGACCTGTTGCAGCAGGGGCCATTCGCCTATCAATACTTATCGCGGCTACGTTTGACGACATGGAAGTTGAGCCCCTGATTCTTGCTCGGAAAGGTATTCCGAAGAAAGTTATTCCTACCCTCATAAGGCTAGGAAAGGGGTAACGTCAAAACATTACCATCGTATTTGGAAGAAATATGTTTCTTGGTGTGAGTCCAAGAAGTTTCCTGTGGTGGAATTTCAACTGGGACATTTCCTCCTCTTCCTGCAGGCAGGAGTGTATATGGGTCTGAGGTTGGGAGCTGTGAAGGTCCAGATTTCAGCCTTATCCATTTTCTTTCAGAAGCAATTGGCTGCCCTCACTGAGGTTCAGACCTTTTTGAAGGGAGTTCTGCATATCCAACCTCCCTTTGTACCGCCTTCGGCGCCATGGGACCTTAACGTAGTGTTGCAGTTCCTCCAGTCAGATTGGTTCGAGCCTCTACAGGAGGTGGAGCTCAAATTTCTTACATGAAAGGCGGTCACTTTTTTTGGACTTAGCTTCTGCTAGACGTGTCTCCGAGCTGGGGACTTTATCATGCAAAAGCCCTTACTTGATCTTCCATGAAGATAGAGCTGAGCTCCGGACTTGTCAGCAGTTTTTTCCAAAGGTTGTGTCGGCTTTTTATATAAACCAACTTATTGTGGTGCCAGTGGCTACTGACTCCTCAATTACTTCAAAGTCCTTGGATGTCGTCAGGGCTCTGAAGATTTATGTGAAGAGAACTTCTCGTCACAGGAAGTCGGACTCTCTGTTTGTCCTATATGATCCTAAGAAAATTGGGTGTCCCGCTACTAAGCAGTCTATTTCTCGCTGGATTAGGTTCACTATCCAGGACTGCCGTGTCCAAAATCTGTTAAGGCTCACTCTACTTGTAAAGTGGGGTCTTCCTGGGCGGCTGCCCGTGGTGTCTCGGCAGGGCAACTTTGCCGAGCTGCAACTTGGTCTGAGTCGAACACGTTTGCAAAGTTCTACAAGTTTGATACTTTGGCCTCTGATGATCTGAAGTTCAGTCAATCAGTTCTGCAGGAGCCTCCGCGCTCTCCCTCCCATTCTGGGAGCTCTGGTACATCCCCATGGTACTAACGTGGACCCCAGCATCCTCTAGGATGTAAGATAAAATAGGATTTTGGTACCTACCGGTAAATCCTTTTCTCGTAGTCCGTAGAGGATGCTGGGAGCCCGCCCAGCGCTTCGTTTTCCTGCTGTTGTTATTTGGTTCAGTACATCTTCATTTTAGTTGAGTACTGCATTGTTACTTGGTAAGTAATGTTTCAGCTGTTGCTGAGTAGTTCAAGCTAGTTGTCTTGACGTGCCTTGTATGTGTGAGCTGGTATGAATCTCACCACTATCTGTGTTAAGTCCTTCTCTCGAAGTATGTCATCTCCTCGGGCACAGTTTCTAGACTGAGTCTGGTAGGAGGGGCATAGAGGGAGTAGCCAGCCCACACTCTCAAACTCTTAAAGGGCCAATGGCTCCTGGTGGACCCATCTATACCCCCATGGTACTAATGTGGACCCCAGCATCCTCTACGGACTACGAGAAAAGGAATTACCGGCAGGTACCAAAATCCTATTAAATGGTGCCTCAAGGGTTCCTCTGCCCTAACAAATGACATAAACAAATGAGCAAAACAAGAACACAATGATTTATAGTACAAGACACTGTAGGACAAGTACATGGTATATAAACATTGCTGCATCAGGGAACTTGACACTATAATAAGCATCAGGGTGGTAGAAACCAACTTTTAGGTGCTATTGTAGGAAGTATAGAGTAGAAGATAGTCTAAGTAAGAGAAGGAAAGGCATATGAGGGGAGAGGGCCCTGCTCATAAGAGCTTACATTCTAAAGGGTAGGGGCAGACAAATAGGGGTGACACAGATGGGGTAGACAGTGAGCATAGGACAGAGAGTTAGGATGCGCGTTTGCTGGGTTTGAGGAAAAACTGGGTCTTGAGAGCCTGTTTGAAGTTTTGTAGAGAGGTGGAGAATTCCAGAGCTAGGAAGCACTATGGCCAAAACCTTTGAGGCAGGAATGGGAGAAGTAATCAGTTCGCAGGACAGGCGGCACATATTTGTGGAGTGAAGAGGGTGGGAGTATAAAGGGAGGTAAGATCAGATATGTATATGGGAGAGGAATGGGTGAGGGCTTGTGAGAAGCTTGTAAGCCAGTGTAGAGCTTGTAAGAGAGGGGAGGTGTAAGTAATACATTTGGAGATGAATATGAGCCGGGCAGCAGCATTGAGGATAGATTGGAGTGGAGAGAGGCATTTGTTAGGGAAGTCAGATAGAAAAAAATTACAATAGTCCAATCTGGAGATGACCAGTGAGTAGATGAGAGTTTTAGTAGCATCCAGCTAAATACAAAGCCTTTGCGCTAGATACAGATGACATGCGCTTTTTGTCCGACTAGAATGCCTCCTTGACCAATATGCTCCAAGTGGTGAACGCATGTGATATCTTTTTGGGCCTTCATATTAACTGTGATAAATCCCATATCCTTCGAGAATAGACCGTCCTGTTGCTTCAATGTGTGTCCCACTTTAAATACTTGCATATGGATCACTAATAACTAGTTGGACTTATATGCAAGTATGTCACTAATGGGCAGAGAAATCCTTAAGATGGTTGTTCATCCCCCAGCAATCCCTGGAGTCCCTTCTGCTACAGGTTTTCCACAAGATTGATAGTTTTGTTCATTTTTGATATGGGTGGACCAAAGTACTATGGTTAGATTAGCCTTGATCTGCAGACCCAGAGGTTGCTTGCATTACCCAATTTTTGCCTTTACTAATATGCACCCCAACTAGCAGATCTGAGGACATGGTTGAGGGTTGGTGAGGGTTAGGATCTTCATGCTCTCCTGGTCACTGTTGTCGAGAGGGAAACTGGGTTTAGACTCCCTATCCTTCACCAGGTGGTTAGAATATGATCAGATTTGCAAGCCTTCGAATGCTAGATTTTTGTGTGGTGTGGAGTAATCTCAGTAGGGCAGTTTTATGCTGGTAGTATTCACAAGTCCTTTGATCAGTTCCGATCTGAGTTTGGGATCCCTAACAAATGTTTTTCGGTACCAGAAGATCAGACATTCCCTGCAAACGCAATTCCCTAATTTTCAGGTCTCCCCTATCAAATAACTATAGGGCCAATAAAGGAAGAGGAATGGGGGAAGATTTTGGGTAGTCCTCAGAAGACTGCAGCCTCTGTCAGATTCCTGCAGGTCCGTTTAAGTTTTATGTAATTTAATAATTTCACCCCTGAGCTTTTATGCAAAGGTGTCCTACATGTCTTGCTCCTGGGGAACAATCTGTTACCTTTAGTGGTCATGGCATTTTGGTCTGTGGTCACTAGAGTGAGCACTCCCACTGGTGTACTTCACCTAGATATCCTGGATGAGGATCTTCTGGACAAGTACAATAGACAGTAAGTCCACACTGCTATGTTTTGGCCAAGGTTCCCATTTCATGGGCATTGATGGCACCTCCTCGTTTTCTCTAACATCCTAGTGGATACTGGGTATCTGTACTTTCGTACCATGGGATATAGATCTTGTCCACTGGAGCCTAGCACTTTAAAACCTTTAGTGTGTATGTGTGCGCTGGCTCCTCCCCTCTATGCCCCTCCTACCAGACTCAGTTTAGAAAAATGTACCCAAGGAGCCGGGTGCATCTCTGGAGTTCCAGAGAGTTTCCTTTATTTCTCTGACATCCTAGTGGATGCTGGGAACTCCGTAAGGACCATGGGGAATAGACGGGCTCCGCAGGAGACTGGCAGGGCCGGTTCAAGGGCGCAGAGCGTCCCGGGCAGGAAAGGGGCGTGGCCTAATACAGGGGGTGTGGTGAGTCACGCCCCCTGTACATTGAAAGCGCCGCTTGAATGCTGAGCGGTGCGCGATGACGTCATCGCGCACCGCACAGCAAAAGGTCCTCTCCACGAAGAGAAACTAGACGCTATGCGTCTAGTTCCCTTCGTGGAGAGGACCTTTGCTGTGCGGTGCGCGATGACGTCATCGCGCACCGCTCAGCAGTTACTCTCCACGAAGGGAAACTAGACGCATAGCGTCTAGTTCCCTTCACAGGAGGCGCCGAGGACTGGGACGGCAGCGGGCAGCGGAGGCGGACGGGGGACACAGCGGGCAGCAGTGGCGGATCTTGCCACGGTGCGGCGCCCTCCGGATGGCGCCAGCGCCCTCCGGAAGGCGGCGCCCCGGGCAAAAGTCCTGCTTGCCCGTGGCAAGAACCGCTACTGGAGACTGGGCACTCTAAAAGAAAGATTAGGTACTATCTGGTGTGCACTGGCTCCTCCCTCTATGCCCCTCCTCCAGACCTCAGTTAGATTCTGTGCCCGGCCAGAGCTGGATGCTCCTAGTGGGCTCTCCTGAGCTTGCTAGAAAAGAAAGTATTTGTTAGGTTTTTTATTTTCAGTGAGATCTGCTGGCAACAGACTCATTGCTACGTGGAACTGAAGGGAGAGAAGCAAACCTACCTGCTTGCAGCTAGCTTGTGCTTCTTAGGCTACTGGACACCATTAGCTCCAGAGGGTTCGAACACAGGGCCTGACCTCGATCATCCGTTCCCGAAGCCGCGCCGCCGTCCCCCTTGCAGAGCCAGAAGAACGACGAAATCGGCGGCTGAAGACTCCTGTCTTCATTAAGGTAGCGCACAGCACCGCAGCTGTGCGCCATTGCTCCCACTGCACACCACACACTCCGGTCACTGTAGGGTGCAGGGCGCTGGGGGGGAGGGGGGCGCCCTGGGCAGCAATTATTATACCTTTTTTGGCACTAAACATACACATATACAGTCTAGCACTGTATATGTGTAAAAAAAAACCGCCATTACTACACGCAAAACGCGGGACAGAAGCCCGCCGCTGAGGGGGCGGGGCCTTCTTCCTCAGCACACCAGCGCCATTTTCCCTTCACAGCTCCGCTGGAAGCAGCTCCCCAGGCTCTCCCCTGCAGTATCCAGGTGCAAGAAGGGTAAAAAAGAGAGGGGGGGCACATAAATTTAGGCGCAAATAAGATAAATTAGCAGCTATTGGGTAAATCACTTATTATAAGTGTAATCCCTGTGTTATATAGCGCTGTGGTGTGTGCTGGCTTACTCTCTCTCTATCTCCCCAAAGGACTTTGTGGGGTCCTGTCCTCAGTCTGAGCATTCCCTGTGTGTGTGCGGTGTGTCGGTACGGCTGTGTCGACATGTTTGATGAGGGTTACGTGGAGGCGGAGCAAGGGCAGATAAGTGTGGTATCGCCCCCGACGGGGCCGACACCTGATTAGATGGATATGTGGAAGGTCTTAACCGACAGTGTCAACTCCTTACATAAAAGGTTCGATGACGCAGCAGCCTTGGGACAGCCGGGGTCTCAGCCCGCGCCTGCCCAGACGACTCAGAAGCCGGCAGGGGCTCATAAACGCCCGCTAGCTCAGATGGTGGACACAGATGTCGACACGGAGTCTGACAGATGACGATGAGACAAATGTACAGTCTTCAAAGGCCATCCGATGCATGATTACTGCAATGAAAGATGTATTGCACATTTCTGACGTGAACCCGGTTACTACCAAGAGGGGTATTATGTTTGGGGAGAAAAAGCAGCCAGTGACTTTTCCCCCATCTGATGAATTAAATGAATTGTGTGAAGAAGCGTGGTGTTCCCCTGATAAGAAACTAGTGATTTCTAAGAGGTTACTGATGGCGTACCCTTTCCCGCCAACGGATAGGTAACGTTGGGAAACATCCCCTAGGGTGGACAAGGCGCTCACACGCTTATCTAAAAGGGTGGCACTGCCGTCTCAGGATACGGCCGCCCTAAAGCGGCCTGCGGATAGAAAGCAGGAAGCTATCCTGAAGTCTGTGTATACACACTCTGGTACTCTACTGAGACCTGCTATTGCTTCAGCCTGGATGTGCAGTGCTGCAGCAGCATGGACTGATACCCTGTCAGACAACATTGATTCCCTCGACAGGGATACTATTTTGCTAACCCTGGAACATATAAAAGACGTTGTCTTATATATGCAAGATGCCCAGAGGGACATTTGCCTGCTGGCATCTAGAATTAATGCAATGTCCATTTCTGACAGGAGAGTATTATGGACTCGGCAGTGGACGGGGGATGCTGATTCTAAAAAACACATGGAGGTTTTACCCTATAAGGGTGAGGAATTGTTTGGGGACGGTCTCTCGGACCTCGTATCCACAGCAACAGCTGGGAAGTCGACTTTTTTACTTCAGGTTCCCTCACAGCCTAAGAAAGCACCGTATTATCAAATGCAGTCCTTTCGGCCTCAGAAAGGCAAGCGGGTCAGAGGTGCATCCTTTCTGGCCAGAGGCATGGGTAGAGGAAAGAAGCTGCACCAGGCAGCCAGTTCCCAGGAACAAAAATCCTCCCCTGCTTCCATTAAGTCCACCGCATGTCATCTATATTCCATTTGCCCCCCTGTATAAATGGCAAAGTTTAAAATGGGTGATCCCTAAAATCCATACAGATGAAATCCTGACAAAAATGGGCCTACCACGATTTACAGAAACCACCTGATTTCAAAATCGTGGTTTAGACCATGGGGTTTAAGGCTATTAAATTCATATATATTCCTCATTTCAGCTTTTGCTAACCTATGATCTCTATCCCTTGTTCTCCAATTATTTTGTATCCATTTGATTGATCAAAAGCTCTTTAGACCCTTAACCGATTTTTCATGTTTTTCTTTAAAGTGTAAAGAAAAGGGATGATTGACATTACCATTAATGATGTTGCGGACATGTTCTGCCCATCAAATTTTGACTTGTCGTTTAGTTTTACCTATATACAATAAATTGCATTTACATATTATGCCATAAATGACATAATCCGTATGACAAGTGATAAACTCGTCTATCTTGATGGTCTTTTTCTCCCAGCCAAAATTGGTAACTTTAGACTCATTACTGGGACAGTGGTATAGAGAAAGTATAGAGAACGAGTATGGCGCCAAATAGCAAAAGCAGCTACCCCTTTGCACCAATGGTATTCCCTTGTACCGTTGTGAATTGGTGAATATATAAAGTAGGTGTAATAGGGTGCGCTAAATGCGTGAAATACACATGGAGAGTGTAATAAAAAGATAATACTTCCCTTAATACTCCCTATATGCATATGCTCTTGAATTCATTCCACATGTAAAAAAAGGATATAAAGCATATAGTGTAGTATATTTGAATAGGGGAAGTTTTAATACAATAAATGATCGAATACAGAATAAAACAAGAATAACACACATAAAATGCAGATCTGGATTAGTAAAAGTTCTTTTCTCCCAAATGAGGGGTAAAAAAAAAGGTGGAGGATTACCAGATGAAAGTGTAAAGTGGGCGTATAAGATGTAACCTTAGGGTAACTGGCTCCGGAACCGGGTTCCCTCGTCCACGTTCCAATCGTCTGGTTAGCCTTTCACCTGTTTGGGGTACAGTGAATATACCACTCTCCTGCTGCTACGCGTTTCGGGAATCACCCTTCATCAGGCAGTGAGAGTGAAGTAAACAGGATATCCTTTTTAAACCTTAGATTCCCATTACTTCCGGTTCAAAGGTCATGTCTCAACAGTGATAAATCTACCTAAATATCTTATAAATGAATGTTGACAACATACCACTAAATGGTGGATTTCATACAAACACAACTTATATAAACATCTTATAAATTTTAAAATCCCGTCATGATTTCCGGAAGTGACATCTATATGACTTCCGGTCCCGGCTGGGATAAGTGTTTGCGTGTATTCTCCCAACCAGTCCTTTAAACTGTTCGTTTGCAATGCATAACAGTCCTGTCAGTCTGTGTAACATTACTGTAAAATGCTCTTGATCGTGGAACGGCGGGGCGTTTTAGCATGTCTTTCAGGTGGATCGCCCATGGAACGCATAGACACTTCCGGTGACGTTCTTCCGGTCTGTCTTTGGCGGAGCTTC
Organism: Pseudophryne corroboree; assembly: GCF_028390025.1. Lineage (NCBI taxonomy): Eukaryota > Metazoa > Chordata > Amphibia > Anura > Myobatrachidae > Pseudophryne > Pseudophryne corroboree. The sequence goes on along the minus strand of NC_086446.1, from coordinate 64,098,808 downwards.
TGGTGATTCATCGAGTGAGACGCACTTGAAGCGCACAATCGCTTCCGGTATCGTACTTCCGGTCACGGTCACCCGCATTCAGATAAAATGGAATTGTAAAGTCTTATCTTGTGCAGAATCTCGTATTGTCCATAATACTTTTTAGTTCAGTTACTAATGTAAAAATCTTTGAATATAGTGAATCTAAACAGGAAGCATTCCTTTATGTAAAGCATGCTGTCAGGATCTTAAAATCAGATGCTTACTGGATTACGGCTCCATTTTGATAATGGGCAACATTGCCCTTACTCCTGGTTTGATATTAGAGACAATAAATTGTATCATTAAAATGCATATTGAAATGAACATATTTGAATATAAAGGATATCCGAACTATTATAGTGTGGGAAATGAAAGAAATAGGTGGTTGAAGGAAGAGAAACGTGAGTTATGACAAGAAATGGTGAAAGTGACAATGGGATTAGAGGAACCATTTTAACTCGAAGTCTGTATTGAGTCCATACGGGGTGAGGCTTTTTACTTTGTGAATCCATTTCATTTCGCTTTTGGCCAGACGCGTAGCTTCGTCTCTGTATCTCCAGTTATTCCTTACATTCTCGATCGCTAGAAAACGGACGATGTTCTTAGTGGAGCAGTTGTGGACTTCTTTGAAATGATTGGATAAGGAGTGTGTGGTTAGGCCCTTCTTAATGTTACGGAGGTGTTCGCTTAACCTAGTCTTCAGGGCTCTACTGGTCCGGCCTATATATACCAGGTTGCAACTACATTCAATTAAGTACACCACATTAGTAGTGTGACATGTCATGAATTGGTGTAGTTTGTATTTATTTCCCTTCACAGTGAATTCCTCATATTTGGATTCTTTTGATTTGATCTCACGACAAGATTGGCACGTTCCACATCTGAAAAAACCTTTGTTCCTTATAGGATGGTGAACCTGGTATGGTAAGGCACTCCTAGTGAGTTTGTCTTTCAAATTGGGGGCTTTTCTGTAGATAAAGCGCGGAAGTTGTGGTAGCACTCCTTTCAACACAGGGTCTTTCAATAAAAGATGCCAATGTCTCCGAACAATGGCTTCCATTTTCCTATGTTGGCTGTTATACTGGGTAATGAAAGCAAATTGGATTTTATCCTCCTTTTCTTTTATTTTCTGAGTCCCTTCCAAGAGTTTCATGCGATCTTGTTGGAGGGCTTCGTTTTTAAATTTTTCTAGCTTATTTTCATCATAACCTTTGTTTATAAAACCCATTTTCATGGTGTCAATTTGTTCTTCACATACTGTTTTCTTGCTGCAATTTCGTCTCAATCTTAGAAACTGACTTTTCGGGATGCTGGTGAGCCAGTTGGAATGATGTTCGCTAGTAGTTGCTATATAATTATTGGCGTCTGTTGGTTTTTTGAAGCATTTTGTCTCCAATTTGTCGTCTTCGATATATAGCATTAAATCCAGGAAGCTTAGTTCTGTTCGGCTGATGGTGATACTTAGTTTGATGTTGAGATCATTAGAATTGAGATCTTCTGAAAAAGTCTTGAGGGCTTCTTCCGTGCCTTTCCAAAAAAAGATAATGTCGTCGATATAACGATACCAAAGGGCGAGATCTTTTCCAAATGTTTTGATGTTTTTTTCTTCCCAGTGGGACATAAATAGGTTCGCAAAACTTGGGGCAAATTTAGTCCCCATTGCGGTTCCGACAAGTTGGTTATAGTATGTCCCATCAAAATAGAAGTAATTGTTTTTGAGTATGAATCTTGGCCCTCATTCCGAGTTGATCGGTCGCAAGGCGATTTTAGCAGAGTTACACACGCTAAGCTGCCGCCTACTGGGAGTGAATCTTAGCTTCTTAAAATTGCGAACGATGTATTCGCAATATTGCGATTACAAACTACTTAGCAGTTTCAGAGTAGCTCCACACTTACTCGGCATCTGCGATCAGTTCAGTGCTTGTCGTTCCTGGTTTGACGTCATAAACACACCCAGCGTTCGCCCAGACACTCCCCCGTTTCTCCAGCCACTCCTGCGTTTTTTCCGGAAACGGTAGCGTTTTCATCCACACGCCCATAAAACGCTGTGTTTCCGCCCAGTAACACCCATTTCCTGTCAATCACACTACGATCGCCGGAGCGAAGAAAAAGCCGTGAGTAAAAATACTATCTTCATTGTACAATTACTTGGCGCAGTCGCAGTGCGAATATTGCGCATGCGTACTAAGCGGATTTTCACTGCGATGCGATGAAAAATAACGAGCGAACGACTCGGAATGAGGGCCCTTATTCCTTCCAAAAGGAATTCTTTTTTATCCACCGAATAGTCTGTCTTATCCAGATAATATTTGACGGCTTCTAATCCCTTTTCGTGTGGTATGTTAGTGTATAGTGCTTCCACATCGGCCGTTGCCATCCACATTCCCTCAGCCCATTTAAACGTGTTGATCTTTTGTAGTATGTCGGTAGTTTCCTTAAGATGAAAATCCATTTTTGTTACCAATGGTTGTAGGTGGGCATCAATGAATTCCGAAAGGTTGGCTGTTAGGCTGCCCACCCCTGCCACAATTGGTCTTCCTGGTGGTTCCGTGGGGTTCTTATGTACCTTGGGTAACACATAGATGGTTGGTATAACAGGATCTAGAACGTTAAGGTACTCAAATTCTTTCTCGGTGATTGTTTTTTTGTCAAAGTATGTTTTTAGCAGTTGACTGAGGGCATTTTTCATTCTATTGGTGGGATCGCTTCTCAGTTTTGAATATGTGCCTCCATCTTCTAATTGACGGTAAATTTCTTTCATGTAATCTTCTTTATTCAGTATGGCCACTCCTCCTCCTTTGTCGCATGGTTTGATTACAATATTATCATCTTTCTGAAGTGCCTTTAAAGCCAGACGTTCTTTTTTCGACAGGTTCCACTTTTTCGTTTTAACTTTGTCTAGTCCTTCCATATCCTCTAAGACTGATTTGTGGAAACTGTCCATGAGACTTCCCTTCAGGTATTTCGGATAGAAGGTGGATTTTTTCTTGAATTGTTCTCTTGTGCTGTTTTTGATATTTGGTGCCCTCCTATATGTAAATTTGGGTTTTTTGGGTAACACTTTGCTCAAGATATCATCTTTCAATAGAATGTTCCAGTTCTTTCTAACTATTCCTTCTATCCTTTTATGTTGTTTGTTGAACTGTGTATGGAAAGAGACCTTGAAGTTTGTGATGTTATTCTTTTTGGATTCTTTAGGTTTTTGTAATGTGAGTCTATCAATACTACCAACTTCTTCTGATACTTTGGATAATTTAGAGATATTATACCCTTTGTCTGCAAAATTGGTTACCATAACAGATGCTTGTTCTTTATATAAAGTTTTTACTTTGTATAACAGCCAGTATAATTAACTCAAATCACAGGGACCACGCGCCATTGCAAGAGATGGGGCTTCCCAGAGTGGGATTAGAGGCGGGAAGGCGCCATTTTTTGCTGCTGCATATCAAGGCTGCATGTACGCTGCTCCTCCGGGGACCCACGCGGTTACAGACTTCTGACCTGGTACCAGAGGGTCATAGCAGGGGGAAGCTCTCTAGCGACAGCGCCGCTGCACTTATATCAGATATATACGCTTACATTCCAACATTGGGCTGCTGTGTTTGTGTGCTGGTCTCTGTTCCTCAGTGTCACTCCAGGGGCTCTTTAGGGTCTGTGTGGGGGTGTTTTCCAGGGAGCTGCGCTGTATTACAGTTGTGTCAATATGTCTGTGGACACGGTTATGTGTACTGCTTGTAACTCTACCCCTTCATCAGCGGGTACCTCATGTGTGAATAATGCTCCTTATCTCCACAGGGGCACAGTTCACAAACACCTGACTGGTTAGACAATTTTAAATGCATGATTCAGAATGTCAATACAGAATTAGCTGCAGCTAAAAAGGAGAGACAGGTGTTGAAGCAGTCTATTGTTTGTATGGCTAAAGCAGCAGATACCAGAAAGGCTTCTCAGCCCCCTCTGTTGGTTTCACATAATCGCTCACTGCCACAGGTGCTCCAGTCTGATTCTGGTCAGCCTGATGTGGATGATGATGATATGGATTAAGACATTTCTCTGTCCCCAGGGGTGGAGGCCCTCATTTTTGCTGTTAGAGAGGTTCTTCACATTCCGGATCAGGAGTCAGAACCAGATGAGGAGTTGTACTTTAATGTTCGAGCAAAGACCTCAGAAACTTTTAGAAACTTTTACCATGTCTAAAGAGTTAAACTCCCTAGCCAGGGAAGCATGGTTAAACCTGGACAAGAAATGTTAAGTTCCTCAGAGGTTTTTAACTACCTTTCCCCTCCCTGCTGAGGACAGGAAGGTCCGGGAAATTCCCTCCCCCCATTGGTCGATACATCTGTGTCCAGACTGTCTAAGAATTTTGTACTGCCTGTGCCAGGGACTATATCCCTAAAAGAACCAGCTGACCATAAAATTGAGACCACTCTCAAGGCAATTTATATGGCAGCGGGTGTAGCACAGCTCCTCACAATAGTTTGTGGGTGGATTTCCAGGGCAATGGTAAAGTGGTCTGATTCTGTTATTGATCATTTAGACCAGGCATTCCCAACCACGGTCCTCAAGGGACACTAACAGTGCAGGTTTTAGTGATATCCAGGATTCAGCACAGGTGACTTAATTAGTAGCTCAGTTATTTTGATTTAACCATCTGTGCTGTAGCCTGGTTATCACTAAAACCTGCACGGTTGGTGTGCCTTGAGGACCGTGGTTGGGAATGCCTGGTTAAGACTCTCTGCCCCCGGGATGAGGCACCAGTTTCAGGCTTCTGCCTATTAATTGTTAGACTGGGCACTAGACCTAGGGGCCACAAGGGACCCCCTGGCACCAGTTTCAGTCTTCGGCCTGTTGTTTGTAAGACTGGGCTTTAGACGCAGCGGTAACAGGTGACCCCTTGACACCAGTTTCAGGCTCTGGCCTGTTGTTTGTTAGACTGGGCACTAGATATAGGGGCCGCAGGTGACCCACTGGCACCAGTTTCGTACTCAGGCATGTTGTTAGTTAGACTGGGCACTATACGTAGAGGTCGAAAGGGACCCCCTGGCACTAGTTTCAGGCTCCGGCCTTTTGTTTGTTAGATTGGGCACTAGAGATCAGGGTCGCATGTGACCCCCTGGCACCAATTTCCTGCTCAGGCCTGTTGTTTGTTAGACTGGGTACTAGATGTAGGGGCATAAGGTGACCCCCTGGCACCAGTTCCAAACCCGGCCTGCTGTTTCTTAGACTGGGCACTGGACGTAGGGGTCGCAAGGGACCTCCTGGCACCAGTTTCAGGCTCCGGCTTGTTGTTTGTTGGACTGAGCTCTAGACGCAGGGGTCGCAGGTGATCCCCTGGCACCAGTTTTGGGCCCGACCTGTTGTTTCTTAGACTGGGCACTAGACACAGGGGCCACAAAGGACCCCCTGGCACCAGTTTCAGGCTCCGGCCTGTTATTTGTTAGACTGGGCTTTAGACACAGGGGTAACAGGTGACCCCTTTGAACCAGTTTCAGGCTCCGGCCTGTTGTTTGTTAAACTGGGCACTAGTTGTAGGGGCCACAAAGGACCAAATGGCATCAGTTCCAAACCCCGGCCTGCTGTTTCTTAGACTGGGCAGTGTACGTAGGGGTCGCAAGTAGTGATGAGCGGGTTCGGTTCCTCGGAATCCGAACCCGCCCGAACTTCACCTTTTTTTTACACGGGTCCGAGCGACTCGGATCCTCCCGCCTTGCTCGGTTAACCCGAGCGCGCCCGAACGTCATCATCCCGCTGTCGGATTCTCGCGAGACTCGGATTCTATATAAGGAGCCGCGCGTCGCCGCCATTTTCACACGTGCATTGAGAGTGATCGGGAGAGGACGTGACTGGCGTCCTCTCCGAGTCCGTTGTATTAGACTCGCAAGGGACCTCCTGGCACCAGTTTCAGGCTCCAGCCTGTTGTTTGTTAGACTGGGCTCTAGAAGCAGTGGTCGCAGGTGACCCCCTGGCACCAGTTTTGGGCCCGACCTGTTGTTTCTTATACTGGGCACTAGACACAGGGGTCAGAGGTGAACCCCTGGCACCAGTTTCAGGCTCCGGCCTATTATTTGTTAGACTGGGCACTAGACGTAGGGGCCACAAAGGACCCCCTGGCACCAGTTTCAGGCTCCGTCCTGTTGTTTGTTAGACTAGGCACTAGACACAGGGGTCACAGGTGACCCCCTTGCACCAGTTTCAGGCTCCGGCCTATAATTTGTTAGACTGGGCACTAGACGTAGGGGCCACAAGGGACCCCCTGGCACCAGTTTCGTACTCAGGCATGTTGTTAGTTAGACTGGGCACTATACGTAGAGGTCGAAAGGGACCCCCTGGCACCAGTTTCAGGATCCGGCCTTTTGATTGTTAGATTGGGCACTAGAGATCAGGTTCGCATGTGACCCCCTGGCACCAATTTCCTGCTCAGGCCTGTTGTTTGTTAGACTGGGCACTAGATGTAGGGGCCTAAGGTGACCCCCTGGCTCCAGTTCCAAACCCCGGCTTGCTCTTTCTTAGACTGGGCACTGGACGTAGGGGTCGCAAGGGACCGCCTGGCACCAGTTTCAGGCTCCGGCCTGTTGTTTGTTAGACTGGGCACTAGACGCAGAGGTCACAGGTGACCCCCTGGCACCAGTTTTGGGCCTGACCTGTTGTTTCTTAGACTGGGCTCTCGACACAGGGGTCACAGGTGAAACCTTTGCACCAGTTTCACGCTACGGCCTATTATTTGTTAGACTGGGCACTAGACGTAGGGGCCACAAGGGACCCCCTGGCACCAGTTTCAGTCTCCGGCCTATTATTTGTTAGACTGGGCACTAGATGTAGGGGTTTCGGTCTCCAACCTTTTGTTTTATAGACTGGGCACTAGACCTCGGGGTCGCAGGTGACCCCCTGGCACCAGTTTCGTACTCAGGCATGTGATTAGTTAGACTGGGCACTAGATGTAGGGGCCACAAGGGACCCCCTGGCACCAGTTTCGGTCTCCAACCTTTTGTTTTATAGACTGGGCACTAGACATCAGGGTCGCAGGTGACCCCCTTGAAACAATTTCTTGCTAAGGCCTATTGTTTGTTAGACTGGGCACTAGATGTAGGGGCCACAAGGGACCCCCTGGCACCAGTTTCGGTCTCCAACCTTTTGTTTTATAGACTGGGCACTAGACATCAGGGTCGCAGGTGACCCCCTTGAAACAATTTCTTGCTAAGGCCTATTGTTTGTTAGACTGGGCACTAGATGTAGGGTCCGCAGGTGACCCCCTGGCACCAGTTCCGAGCTCCGGCCTGGTGTTTTTTAGACTGGGCACTGGACGTAGGTGTCGCACTGGACCTCCTGGCACCAGTTTCAGGCTCTGGACTGTTGTTTGTTAGACTGGGCACTAGTTGTAGGGGCCACAAGGGACCCCCTGGCACCAGTTTCAGGCTCCGGATTGTTGTTTGTTAGACTAGGCACTAGACACAGGGGTCACAGGTGACCCCCTTGCACCAGTTTCAGGCTCCGGCCTATTATTTGTTAGACTGGGCACTAGACGTAGGGGCCACAAGGGACCCCCTGGCACCAGTTTAGGTCTCCAGCCTATTGTTTTTTAGACTGGGCACTAGACATAGGGGTCGCAGGTGACCCTCTGGCACCAATTTCCTGCTCAGGCCTGTTGTTTGTTAGACTGGGCACTATGTGTAGGGGCCTACGGTGACCCCCTGCCAATAGATACAAACACCGGCCTGGTGTTTCTTAGACTGGGCACTTGACGTAGGGGTCGCAAGGGACCTCCTGGCACCAGTTTCAGGCTCCGGCCTGTTGTTTGTTAGACTGGGCTCTGGACGCAGAGGTCACAGGTGACCCCCTGGCACCAGTTTTGGGCCCGACCTGTTGTTTCTTAGAGTGGACACTAGACACAGGGGTCACAGGTGACCCTCTTGCACCAGTTTCAGTCTCCGGCCTATTATTTGTTAGACTGGGCACTAGACTTAGGGGCCACAAGGGACCCCCTGGCACCAGTTTCAGGTTCCGGCCAATTATTTGTTAGACTGGGCACTAGATGTAGGGGCCACAAGGGACCCCCTGGCCCCAGTTTCGGGCTCTGGCCTGTTGTTTCTTAGACTGGGCACTAGACACAGGGGTCGCAGGTGACCCCCTGGCACCAGTTTCAGGCTTCTGCCTATTATTTGTTAGACTGGGCACTAGACGTAGGGGCCACAAGGAACCCCCTGGCACCAGTTTCAGTTTTCGGCCTGTTGTTTGTTAGACTGGGCTTTAGACGCAGGGGTAACAGGTGACCCCTTGGCACAAGTTTCAGGCTCCGGCCTGTTGTTTGTTAGACTGGGCACTAGATATAGGGGCCGCAGGTGACCCCCTGGCACCAGTTTCGTACTCAGGCATGTTGTTAGTTAGACTGGGCACTATACGTAGAGGTCGAAAGGGACCCCCTGGCACCAGTTTCAGGCTCCGGCCTTTTGTTTGTTAGATTGGGCACTAGAGATAAGGGTCGCATGTG